>NW_028126488.1:0-471847 GCF_965194825.1 Balaenoptera physalus
CCCGGACACCTTTCCCAGTCACTCTGTGTATTTTGTGTGTAGGCCAACACACTGCACTCTTCCTTGGAAGAGCTAGATTTCCTCAGCTCTCCAACAGCCCCAGGAAATGTGTTCTCTCACGTCCTACATATCATGCAAATCTGCCTCATTGCCCTAGGCTGAGCAGCTCTGAGAAACCAAAACTGCTTCGCATTCCTTCTACAAAGTCATACCTTAAGACCCCATCCTTACAGGAGAAAGTCAGCTTGCGTTTCTGCTGTAACCAAAGCACAGATCTTCCTCTTACACTGCAGGGTTTTAGAAGAAGCTAAGCCAGATAGCCTACCTAGAGCGCTCCTTGGGGGAGGCTGTTGGCTACACGCAGAACTCCGTGCCAAATAAACTTTATTCAAGGAAGGGACCAGTGTTTAGCTAGAGTGTATATTTACTTGGTAGAAATCACAAGTAGGTAGGCCGCGTGTTCGCTGGAAACGGTGACCTTATGGCACAAGCCTTGCTTTCCCATTTTGAATGCTCCATGCATGCTGCCTTGAAGTTACCTAAATAACAGTTTTAGGACGAGTCTTTAGTCATTGTAGGCAGGGCTCTGGGAAGGGAACGAGTGTTCTCTGCATCAACAGGGTGCTTTCATAGCCTGGGTGGGAGCCTCTCCTCAGACGCCCTAGAGATAAAGGAAACTTGACGTGAGTTCTTTCCTCCAGGTAAAGCCTTGACTAGCCCTGCCGAAGCTGAGCTTGAAGCAGTTTCCTTGTGGCATTTGTTTTAGGTCTGTTTTCTTTTAAGGTTAGTAAGCTTGTCAAGACACCGAGGACCTCTCGTGGGCACCCTATTCCCTGCAAGAGCACCGAGTACCAGCAGGCTCCACTGGGCTACTAAGAAACATCCAGGCCCGGAAACGTTTCCCAGTCACTGTGTATTTTGTGTGTAGGGCAACACACTGCACTCTTCCTTGGAAGAGCTAGATTTCCTCAGCTCTCCAACAACTCCAGGAAATGTGTTCTCTCAATTCCTATATGTCATGCAAATCTCCCTCATTGCCCTAGGCTGAGCAGCACTGAGAAAACAAAACTGCAACGCATTCCTTCTTTAAAGTCAAACCTTAAGACCCCATCCTTACAGGAGAAAGTCGGCTTGCTTTCCTGCTGTAACCAAAGCACAGTTCTTCCTCTTACACTCCAGGGTTTTAGAAGAAGCAGAGCCCGATAGCCTACCCAGAGCGCTCCCAAGGGGAGGCGGTTGGCTACACGCAGAATTCCGTGCCAAATAAACTTTATTCAAGGAAGGGACCAGTGTGTAGCTAGAGTGCATATTTACTTGGTAGAAATCACAAGGAGGTAGGCTGCATGTTCGCTGGAAACGGGGAACTTATGGCACAAGCCTTGCTTACCACTTTTGAATGCTCCCTTCAAGCTGCCTTGAAGCTACCTAAATTACAATTTTAGGACGGGTCTCTAGTGTCTGTAGGCAGGGCTCTGGGAAGGGAACGAGTGTTCTCTACATCAACAGGGTGCTTTCATAGACTGGGTAGGAGCCTCGCCTGAGACACTCTAGAGCTAAAAGGAAACTTGACGTGAGTCCTCTCCTCAAGGTAAAGCCTAGAATAGCCCTGCCGAAGTGGAAGCTTGGAGCGGAGTTCTTGAGGCATTAGTTTCAGGTCTGTTTTCTTTTAAGGTTAGTAAGCTTTTCAAGGCCCTGAGGACCTCGCCTGGGCACCCTATTCCCTGCAAGAACACCCAGTACCGGCAGGCTCCACTGGGCTACTAAGAAACATCCAGGCCCGGAAACTTTTCCCATTCACTCTTTGTATTTTGTGTGTAGGCCAACACACTACACTCTTCCTTGGAAGAGCTAGATTTCCTCAGCTCTCCAACAGCTCCAGGAAATGTGTTCTCTCACGTCCTACATATCATGCAAATCTGCCTCATTGCCCTAGGCTGACCGGCACTGAGAAACCAAAACTGCTTCACATTCCTTCTACAAAGTCATACCTTAACACCTCATCCTTACAGTAGACAGTCGGCTTGCGTTTCTGCTGTAACCACAGCAGAGTTCTTCCTCTTACACTCCAGGGTTTTAGAAGAAGCTAAGCCCGATAGCCTACCCAGAGCGATCCCTGGGGGAGGCGGTTGGCTACACGCAGAATTACGTGCCAAATAAACTTTATTCAAGGAAGGGACCAGTGTGTAGCTAGAGTGTATATTTACTTGGTAGAAATCACAAGGAGGTAGGCTGCATGTTCGCTGGAAACGGGGAACTTATGTCACAAGCCTTGCTTACCCATTTTGAATGCTCCATTCAATCTGCCTTGAAGCTGCCTAAATAACAATTTTAGGACGGGTCTCTAGTCTCTGTAGGCAAGGCTCTGGGAAGGGAACGAGTGTTCTCTACATCAACAGGGTGCTTTCATAGCCTGGGTGGGAGCCTCTCCTCAGACGCTCTACAGCTAAAAGGAAACTTGACGTGAGTCCTTTCCTCAAGGTAAAGCCTAGAATAGCCCTGCCGAAGTGGAAGCTTGGAGCGGAGTCCTTGAGGCATTAGTTTCAGGTCTGTTTCCTTTTAAGGTTAGTAAGCTTTTCAGGACACCGAGGACCTCGCCTGGGCACCTTATTCCCTGGAAGACCACCGAGTACCGGCAGTCTCCACTGGGCTACTAAGAAACATCCAGGCCCGGACACCTTTCCCAGTCACTCTGTGTATTTTGTGTGTAGGCCAACACACTGCACTCTTCCTTGGAAGAGCTAGATTTCCTCAGCTCTCCAACAGCCCCAGGAAATGTGTTCTCTCACGTCCTACATATCATGCAAATCTGCCTCATTGCCCTAGGCTGAGCAGCTCTGAGAAACCAAAACTGCTTCGCATTCCTTCTACAAAGTCATACCTTAAGACCCCATCCTTACAGGAGAAAGTCAGCTTGCGTTTCTGCTGTAACCAAAGCACAGATCTTCCTCTTACACTGCAGGGTTTTAGAAGAAGCTAAGCCAGATAGCCTACCTAGAGCGCTCCTTGGGGGAGGCTGTTGGCTACACGCAGAACTCCGTGCCAAATAAACTTTATTCAAGGAAGGGACCAGTGTTTAGCTAGAGTGTATATTTACTTGGTAGAAATCACAAGTAGGTAGGCCGCGTGTTCGCTGGAAACGGTGACCTTATGGCACAAGCCTTGCTTTCCCATTTTGAATGCTCCATGCATGCTGCCTTGAAGTTACCTAAATAACAGTTTTAGGACGAGTCTTTAGTCATTGTAGGCAGGGCTCTGGGAAGGGAACGAGTGTTCTCTGCATCAACAGGGTGCTTTCATAGCCTGGGTGGGAGCCTCTCCTCAGACGCCCTAGAGATAAAGGAAACTTGACGTGAGTTCTTTCCTCCAGGTAAAGCCTTGACTAGCCCTGCCGAAGCTGAGCTTGAAGCAGTTTCCTTGTGGCATTTGTTTTAGGTCTGTTTTCTTTTAAGGTTAGTAAGCTTGTCAAGACACCGAGGACCTCTCGTGGGCACCCTATTCCCTGCAAGAGCACCGAGTACCAGCAGGCTCCACTGGGCTACTAAGAAACATCCAGGCCCGGAAACGTTTCCCAGTCACTGTGTATTTTGTGTGTAGGGCAACACACTGCACTCTTCCTTGGAAGAGCTAGATTTCCTCAGCTCTCCAACAACTCCAGGCAATGTGTTCTCTCAATTCCTATATGTCATGCAAATCTCCCTCATTGCCCTAGGCTGAGCAGCACTGAGAAACCAAAACTGCAACGCATTCCTTCTTTAAAGTCAAACCTTAAGACCCCATCCTTACAGGAGAAAGTCGGCTTGCTTTCCTGCTGTAACCAAAGCACAGTTCTTCCTCTTACACTCCAGGGTTTTAGAAGAAGCAGAGCCCGATAGCCTACCCAGAGCGCTCCCAAGGGGAGGCGGTTGGCTACACGCAGAATTCCGTGCCAAATAAACTTTATTCAAGGAAGGGACCAGTGTGTAGCTAGAGTGCATATTTACTTGGTAGAAATCACAAGGAGGTAGGCTGCATGTTCGCTGGAAACGGGGAACTTATGGCACAAGCCTTGCTTACCACTTTTGAATGCTCCCTTCAAGCTGCCTTGAAGCTACCTAAATTACAATTTTAGGACGGGTCTCTAGTGTCTGTAGGCAGGGCTCTGGGAAGGGAACGAGTGTTCTCTACATCAACAGGGTGCTTTCATAGACTGGGTAGGAGCCTCGCCTGCGACACTCTAGAGCTAAAAGGAAACTTGACGTGAGTCCTCTCCTCAAGGTAAAGCCTAGAATAGCCCTGCCGAAGTGGAAGCTTGGAGAGGAGTTCTTGAGGCATTAGTTTCAGGTCTGTTTTCTTTTAAGGTTAGTAAGCTTTTCAAGGCCCTGAGGACCTCGCCTGGGCACCCTATTCCCTGCAAGAACACCCAGTACCGGCAGGCTCCACTGGGCTACTAAGAAACATCCAGGCCCGGAAACTTTTCCCATTCACTCTTTGTATTTTGTGTGTAGGCCAACACACTACACTCTTCCTTGGAAGAGCTAGATTTCCTCAGCTCTCCAACAGCTCCAGGAAATGTGTTCTCTCACGTCCTACATATCATGCAAATCTGCCTCATTGCCCTAGGCTGACCGGCACTGAGAAACCAAAACTGCTTCACATTCCTTCTACAAAGTCATACCTTAACACCTCATCCTTACAGTAGACAGTCGGCTTGCGTTTCTGCTGTAACCACAGCACAGTTCTTCCTCTTACACTCCAGGGTTTTAGAAGAAGCTAAGCCCGATAGCCTACCCAGAGCGATCCCTGGGGGAGGCGGTTGGCTACACGCAGAATTACGTGCCAAATAAACTTTATTCAAGGAAGGGACCAGTGTGTAGCTAGAGTGTATATTTACTTGGTAGAAATCACAAGGAGGTAGGCTGCATGTTCGCTGGAAACGGGGAACTTATGGCACAAGCCTTGCTTACCCATTTTGAATGCTCCATTCAATCTGCCTTGAAGCTGCCTAAATAACAATTTTAGGACGGGTCTCTAGTCTCTGTAGGCAAGGCTCTGGGAAGGGAACTAGTGTTCTCTACATCAACAGGGTGCTTTCATAGCCTGGGTGGGAGCCTCTCCTCAGACGCTCTACAGCTAAAAGGAAACTTGACGTGAGTCCTTTCCTCAAGGTAAAGCCTAGAATAGCCCTGCCGAAGTGGAAGCTTGGAGCGGAGTCCTTGAGGCATTAGTTTCAGGTCTGTTTCCTTTTAAGGTTAGTAAGCTTTTCAGGACACCGAGGACCTCGCCTGGGCACCTTATTCCCTGGAAGACCACCGAGTACCGGCAGTCTCCACTGGGCTACTAAGAAACATCCAGGCCCGGACACCTTTCCCAGTCACTCTGTGTATTTTGTGTGTAGGCCAACACACTGCACTCTTCCTTGGAAGAGCTAGATTTCCTCAGCTCTCCAACAGCCCCAGGAAATGTGTTCTCTCACGTCCTACATATCATGCAAATCTGCCTCATTGCCCTAGGCTGAGCAGCTCTGAGAAACCAAAACTGCTTCGCATTCCTTCTACAAAGTCATACCTTAAGACCCCATCCTTACAGGAGAAAGTCAGCTTGCGTTTCTGCTGTAACCAAAGCACAGATCTTCCTCTTACACTGCAGGGTTTTAGAAGAAGCTAAGCCAGATAGCCTACCTAGAGCGCTCCTTGGGGGAGGCTGTTGGCTACACGCAGAACTCCGTGCCAAATAAACTTTATTCAAGGAAGGGACCAGTGTTTAGCTAGAGTGTATATTTACTTGGTAGAAATCACAAGTAGGTAGGCCGCGTGTTCGCTGGAAACGGTGACCTTATGGCACAAGCCTTGCTTTCCCATTTTGAATGCTCCATGCATGCTGCCTTGAAGTTACCTAAATAACAGTTTTAGGACCAGTCTTTAGTCATTGTAGGCAGGGCTCTGGGAAGGGAACGAGTGTTCTCTGCATCAACAGGGTGCTTTCATAGCCTGGGTGGGAGCCTCTCCTCAGACGCCCTAGAGATAAAGGAAACTTGACGTGAGTTCTTTCCTCCAGGTAAAGCCTTGACTAGCCCTGCCGAAGCTGAGCTTGAAGCAGTTTCCTTGTGGCATTTGTTTTAGGTCTGTTTTCTTTTAAGGTTAGTAAGCTTGTCAAGACACCGAGGACCTCTCGTGGGCACCCTATTCCCTGCAAGAGCACCGAGTACCAGCAGGCTCCACTGGGCTACTAAGAAACATCCAGGCCCGGAAACGTTTCCCAGTCACTGTGTATTTTGTGTGTAGGGCAACACACTGCACTCTTCCTTGGAAGAGCTAGATTTCCTCAGCTCTCCAACAACTCCAGGCAATGTGTTCTCTCAATTCCTATATGTCATGCAAATCTCCCTCATTGCCCTAGGCTGAGCAGCAGTGAGAAACCAAAACTGCAACGCATTCCTTCTTTAAAGTCAAACCTTAAGACCCCATCCTTACAGGAGAAAGTCGGCTTGCTTTCCTGCTGTAACCAAAGCACAGTTCTTCCTCTTACACTCCAGGGTTTTAGAAGAAGCAGAGCCCGATAGCCTACCCAGAGCGCTCCCAAGGGGAGGCGGTTGGCTACACGCAGAATTCCGTGCCAAATAAACTTTATTCAAGGAAGGGACCAGTGTTTAGCTAGAGTGTATATTTACTTGGTAGAAATCACAAGTAGGTAGGCCGCGTGTTCGCTGGAAACGGTGACCTTATGGCACAAGCCTTGCTTTCCCATTTTGAATGCTCCATGCATGCTGCCTTGAAGTTACCTAAATAACAGTTTTAGGACGAGTCTTTAGTCATTGTAGGCAGGGCTCTGGGAAGGGAACGAGTGTTCTCTGCATCAACAGGGTGCTTTCATAGCCTGGGTGGGAGCCTCTCCTCAGACGCCCTAGAGATAAAGGAAACTTGACGTGAGTTCTTTCCTCCAGGTAAAGCCTTGACTAGCCCTGCCGAAGCTGAGCTTGAAGCAGTTTCCTTGTGGCATTTGTTTTAGGTCTGTTTTCTTTTAAGGTTAGTAAGCTTGTCAAGACACCGAGGACCTCTCGTGGGCACCCTATTCCCTGCAAGAGCACCGAGTACCAGCAGGCTCCACTGGGCTACTAAGAAACATCCAGGCCCGGAAACGTTTCCCAGTCACTGTGTATTTTGTGTGTAGGGCAACACACTGCACTCTTCCTTGGAAGAGCTAGATTTCCTCAGCTCTCCAACAACTCCAGGCAATGTGTTCTCTCAATTCCTATATGTCATGCAAATCTCCCTCATTGCCCTAGGCTGAGCAGCACTGAGAAACCAAAACTGCAACGCATTCCTTCTTTAAAGTCAAACCTTAAGACCCCATCCTTACAGGAGAAAGTCGGCTTGCTTTCCTGCTGTAACCAAAGCACAGTTCTTCCTCTTACACTCCAGGGTTTTAGAAGAAGCAGAGCCCGATAGCCTACCCAGAGCGCTCCCAAGGGGAGGCGGTTGGCTACACGCAGAATTCCGTGCCAAATAAACTTTATTCAAGGAAGGGACCGGTGTGTAGCTAGAGTGTATATTTACTTGGTAGAAATCACAAGGACGTAGGCTGCATGTTCGCTGAAAACGGGGAACTCATGGCACAAGCCTTGCTTACCCATTTTGAATGCTCCATTCAAGCTGCCTTGAAGCTGCCTAAATAACAATTTTAGGACGGGTCTCTAGTCTCTGTAGGCAAGGCTCTGGGAAGGGAACGAGTGTTCTCTACATCAACAGGGTGCTTTCATAGCCTGGGTGGGAGCCTCTCCTCAGACGCTCTACAGCTAAAAGGAAACTTGACGTGAGTCCTTTCCTCAAGGTAAAGCCTAGAATAGCCCTGCCGAAGTGGAAGCTTGGAGCGGAGTCCTTGAGGCATTAGTTTCAGGTCTGTTTCCTTTTAAGGTTAGTAAGCTTTTCAGGACACCGAGGACCTCGCCTGGGCTCCTTATTCCCTGGAAGACCACCGAGTACCGGCAGTCTCCACTGGGCTACTAAGAAACATCCAGGCCCGGACACCTTTCCCAGTCACTCTGTGTATTTTGTGTGTAGGCCAACACACTGCACTCTTCCTTGGAAGAGCTAGATTTCCTCAGCTCTCCAACAGCCCCAGGAAATGTGTTCTCTCACGTCCTACATATCATGCAAATCTGCCTCATTGCCCTAGGCTGAGCAGCTCTGAGAAACCAAAACTGCTTCGCATTCCTTCTACAAAGTCATACCTTAAGACCCCATCCTTACAGGAGAAAGTCAGCTTGCGTTTCTGCTGTAACCAAAGCACAGATCTTCCTCTTACACTGCAGGGTTTTAGAAGAAGCTAAGCCAGATAGCCTACCTAGAGCTCTCCTTGTGGGAGGCTGTTGGCTACACGCAGAACTCCGTGCCAAATAAACTTTATTCAAGGAAGGGACCAGTGTTTAGCTAGAGTGTATATTTACTTGGTAGAAATCACAAGTAGGTAGGCCGCGTGTTCGCTGGAAACGGTGACCTTATGGCACAAGCCTTGCTTTCCCATTTTGAATGCTCCATGCATGCTGCCTTGAAGTTACCTAAATAACAGTTTTAGGACGAGTCTTTAGTCATTGTAGGCAGGGCTCTGGGAAGGGAACGAGTGTTCTCTGCATCAACAGGGTGCTTTCATAGCCTGGGTGGGAGCCTCTCCTCAGACGCCCTAGAGATAAAGGAAACTTGACGTGAGTTCTTTCCTCCAGGTAAAGCCTTGACTAGCCCTGCCGAAGCTGAGCTTGAAGCAGTTTCCTTGTGGCATTTGTTTTAGGTCTGTTTTCTTTTAAGGTTAGTAAGCTTGTCAAGACACCGAGGACCTCTCGTGGGCACCCTATTCCCTGCAAGAGCACCGAGTACCAGCAGGCTCCACTGGGCTACTAAGAAACATCCAGGCCCGGAAAAGTTTCCCAGTCACTGTGTATTTTGTGTGTAGGGCAACACACTGCACTCTTCCTTGGAAGAGCTAGATTTCCTCAGCTCTCCAACAACTCCAGGAAATGTGTTCTCTCAATTCCTATATGTCATGCAAATCTCCCTCATTGCCCTAGGCTGAGCAGCACTGAGAAACCAAAACTGCAACGCATTCCTTCTTTAAAGTCAAACCTTAAGACCCCATCCTTACAGGAGAAAGTCGGCTTGCTTTCCTGCTGTAACCAAAGCACAGTTCTTCCTCTTACACTCCAGGGTTTTAGAAGAAGCAGAGCCCGATAGCCTACCCAGAGCGCTCCCAAGGGGAGGCGGTTGGCTACACGCAGAATTCCGTGCCAAATAAACTTTATTCAAGGAAGGGACCAGTGTGTAGCTAGAGTGCATATTTACTTGGTAGAAATCACAAGGAGGTAGGCTGCATGTTCGCTGGAAACGGGGAACTTATGGCACAAGCCTTGCTTACCACTTTTGAATGCTCCCTTCAAGCTGCCTTGAAGCTACCTAAATTACAATTTTAGGACGGGTCTCTAGTGTCTGTAGGCAGGGCTCTGGGAAGGGAACGAGTGTTCTCTACATCAACAGGGTGCTTTCATAGACTGGGTAGGAGCCTCGCCTGAGACACTCTAGAGCTAAAAGGAAACTTGACGTGAGTCCTCTCCTCAAGGTAAAGCCTAGAATAGCCCTGCCGAAGTGGAAGCTTGGAGCGGAGTTCTTGAGGCATTAGTTTCAGGTCTGTTTTCTTTTAAGGTTAGTAGGCTTTTCAAGGCCCTGAGGACCTCGCCTGGGCACCCTATTCCCTGCAAGAACACCCAGTACCGGCAGGCTCCACTGGGCTACTAAGAAACATCCAGGCCCGGAAACTTTTCCCATTCACTCTTTGTATTTTGTGTGTAGGCCAACACACTACACTCTTCCTTGGAAGAGCTAGATTTCCTCAGCTCTCCAACAGCTCCAGGAAATGTGTTCTCTCACGTCCTACATATCATGCAAATCTGCCTCATTGCCCTAGGCTGACCGGCACTGAGAAACCAAAACTGCTTCACATTCCTTCTACAAAGTCATACCTTAACACCTCATCCTTACAGTAGAAAGTCGGCTTGCGTTTCTGCTGTAACCACAGCACAGTTCTTCCTCTTACACTCCAGGGTTTTAGAAGAAGCTAAGCCCGATAGCCTACACAGAGCGATCCCTGGGGGAGGCGGTTGGCTACACGCAGAATTACGTGCCAAATAAACTTTATTCAAGGAAGGGACCAGTGTGTAGCTAGAGTGTATATTTACTTGGTAGAAATCACAAGGACGTAGGCTGCATGTTCGCTGGAAACGGGGAACTTATGGCACAAGCCTTGCTTACCCATTTTGAATGCTCCATTCAAGCTGCCTTGAAGCTGCCTAAATAACAATTTTAGGACGGGTCTCTAGTCTCTGTAGGCAAGGCTCTGGGAAGGGAACGAGTGTTCTCTACATCAACAGGGTGCTTTCATAGCCTGGGTGGGAGCCTCTCCTCAGACGCTCTACAGCTAAAAGGAAACTTGACGTGAGTCCTTTCCTCAAGGTAAAGCCTAGAATAGCCCTGCCGAAGTGGAAGCTTGGAGCGGAGTCCTTGAGGCATTAGTTTCAGGTCTGTTTCCTTTTAAGGTTAGTAAACTTTTCAGGACACCGAGGACCTCGCCTGGGCACCTTATTCCCTGGAAGACCACCGAGTACCGGCAGTCTCCACTGGGCTACTAAGAAACATCCAGGCCCGGACACCTTTCCCAGTCACTCTGTGTATTTTGTGTGTAGGCCAACACACTGCACTCTTCCTTGGAAGAGCTAGATTTCCTCAGCTCTCCAACAGCCCCAGGAAATGTGTTCTCTCACGTCCTACATATCATGCAAATCTGCCTCATTGCCCTAGGCTGAGCAGCTCTGAGAAACCAAAACTGCTTCGCATTCCTTCTACAAAGTCATACCTTAAGACCCCATCCTTACAGGAGAAAGTCAGCTTGCGTTTCTGCTGTAACCAAAGCACAGATCTTCCTCTTACACTGCAGGGTTTTAGAAGAAGCTAAGCCAGATAGCCTACCTAGAGCGCTCCTTGGGGGAGGCTGTTGGCTACACGCAGAACTCCGTGCCAAATAAACTTTATTCAAGGAAGGGACCAGTGTTTAGCTAGAGTGTATATTTACTTGGTAGAAATCACAAGTAGGTAGGCCGCGTGTTCGCTGGAAACGGTGACCTTATGGCACAAGCCTTGCTTTCCCATTTTGAATGCTCCATGCATGCTGCCTTGAAGTTACCTAAATAACAGTTTTAGGACGAGTCTTTAGTCATTGTAGGCAGGGCTCTGGGAAGGGAACGAGTGTTCTCTGCATCAACAGGGTGCTTTCATAGCCTGGGTGGGAGCCTCTCCTCAGACGCCCTAGAGATAAAGGAAACTTGACGTGAGTTCTTTCCTCCAGGTAAAGCGTTGACTAGCCCTGCCGAAGCTAAGCTTGAAGCAGTTTCCTTGTGGCATTTGTTTTAGGTCTGTTTTCTTTTAAGGTTAGTAAGCTTGTCAAGACACCGAGGACCTCTCGTGGGCACCCTATTCCCTGCAAGAGCACCGAGTACCAGCAGGCTCCACTGGGCTACTAAGAAACATCCAGGCCCGGAAACGTTTCCCAGTCACTGTGTATTTTGTGTGTAGGGCAACACACTGCACTCTTCCTTGGAAGAGCTAGATTTCCTCAGCTCTCCAACAACTCCAGGAAATGTGTTCTCTCAATTCCTATATGTCATGCAAATCTCCCTCATTGCCCTTAGGCTGAGCAGCACTGAGAAAACAAAACTGCAACGCATTCCTTCTTTAAAGTCAAACCTTAAGACCCCATCCTTACAGGAGAAAGTCGGCTTGCTTTCCTGCTGTAACCAAGGCACAGTTCTTCCTCTTACACTCCAGGGTTTTAGAAGAAGCAGAGCCCGATAGCCTACCCAGAGCGCTCCCAAGGGGAGGCGGTTGGCTACACGCAGAATTCCGTGCCAAATAAACTTTATTCAAGGAAGGGACCAGTGTGTAGCTAGAGTGCATATTTACTTGGTAGAAATCACAAGGAGGTAGGCTGCATGTTCGCTGGAAACGGGGAACTTATGGCACAAGCCTTGCTTACCACTTTTGAATGCTCCCTTCAAGCTGCCTTGAAGCTACCTAAATTACAATTTTAGGACGGGTCTCTAGTGTCTGTAGGCAGGGCTCTGGGAAGGGAACGAGTGTTCTCTACATCAACAGGGTGCTTTCATAGACTGGGTAGGAGCCTCGCCTGAGACACTCTAGAGCTAAAAGGAAACTTGACGTGAGTCCTCTCCTCAAGGTAAAGCCTAGAATAGCCCTGCCGAAGTGGAAGCTTGGAGCGGAGTTCTTGAGGCATTAGTTTCAGGTCTGTTTTCTTTTAAGGTTAGTAAGCTTTTCAAGGCCCTGAGGACCTCGCCTGGGCACCCTATTCCCTGCAAGAACACCCAGTACCGGCAGGCTCCACTGGGCTACTAAGAAACATCCAGGCCCGGAAACTTTTCCCATTCACTCTTTGTATTTTGTGTGTAGGCCAACACACTACACTCTTCCTTGGAAGAGCTAGATTTCCTCAGCTCTCCAACATCTCCAGGAAATGTGTTCTCTCACGTCCTACATATCATGCAAATCTGCCTCATTGCCCTAGGCTGACCGGCACTGAGAAACCAAAACTGCTTCACATTCCTTCTACAAAGTCATACCTTAACACCTCATCCTTACAGTAGACAGTCGGCTTGCGTTTCTGCTGTAACCACAGCACAGTTCTTCCTCTTACACTCCAGGGTTTTAGAAGAAGCTAAGCCCGATAGCCTACCCAGAGCGATCCCTGGGGGAGGCGGTTGGCTACACGCAGAATTACGTGCCAAATAAACTTTATTCAAGGAAGGGACCAGTGTGTAGCTAGAGTGTATATTTACTTGGTAGAAATCACAAGGAGGTAGGCTGCATGTTCGCTGGAAACGGGGAACTTATGTCACAAGCCTTGCTTACCACTTTTGAATGCTCCATTCAATCTGCCTTGAAGCTGCCTAAATAACAATTTTAGGACGGGTCTCTAGTCTCTGTAGGCAAGGCTCTGGGAAGGGAACGAGTGTTCTCTACATCAACAGGGTGCTTTCATAGCCTGGGTGGGAGCCTCTCCTCAGACGCTCTACAGCTAAAAGGAAACTTGACGTGAGTCCTTTCCTCAAGGTAAAGCCTAGAATAGCCCTGCCGAAGTGGAAGCTTGGAGCGGAGTCCTTGAGGCATTAGTTTCAGGTCTGTTTCCTTTTAAGGTTAGTAAGCTTTTCAGGACACCGAGGACCTCGCCTGGGCACCTTATTCCCTGGAAGACCACCGAGTACCGGCAGTCTCCACTGGGCTACTAAGAAACATCCAGGCCCGGACACCTTTCCCAGTCACTCTGTGTATTTTGTGTGTAGGCCAACACACTGCACTCTTCCTTGGAAGAGCTAGATTTCCTCAGCTCTCCAACAGCCCCAGGAAATGTGTTCTCTCACGTCCTACATATCATGCAAATCTGCCTCATTGCCCTAGGCTGAGCAGCTCTGAGAAACCAAAACTGCTTCGCATTCCTTCTACAAAGTCATACCTTAAGACCCCATCCTTACAGGAGAAAGTCAGCTTGCGTTTCTGCTGTAACCAAAGCACAGATCTTCCTCTTACACTGCAGGGTTTTAGAAGAAGCTAAGCCAGATAGCCTACCTAGAGCGCTCCTTGGGGGAGGCTGTTGGCTACACGCAGAACTCCGTGCCAAATAAACTTTATTCAAGGAAGGGACCAGTGTTTAGCTAGAGTGTATATTTACTTGGTAGAAATCACAAGTAGGTAGGCCGCGTGTTCGCTGGAAACGGTGACCTTATGGCACAAGCCTTGCTTTCCCATTTTGAATGCTCCATGCATGCTGCCTTGAAGTTACCTAAATAACAGTTTTAGGACGAGTCTTTAGTCATTGTAGGCAGGGCTCTGGGAAGGGAACGAGTGTTCTCTGCATCAACAGGGTGCTTTCATAGCCTGGGTGGGAGCCTCTCCTCAGACGCCCTAGAGATAAAGGAAACTTGACGTGAGTTCTTTCCTCCAGGTAAAGCCTTGACTAGCCCTGCCGAAGCTGAGCTTGAAGCAGTTTCCTTGTGGCATTTGTTTTAGGTCTGTTTTCTTTTAAGGTTAGTAAGCTTGTCAAGACACCGAGGACCTCTCGTGGGCACCCTATTCCCTGCAAGAGCACCGAGTACCAGCAGGCTCCACTGGGCTACTAAGAAACATCCAGGCCCGGAAACGTTTCCCAGTCACTGTGTATTTTGTGTGTAGGGCAACACACTGCACTCTTCCTTGGAAGAGCTAGATTTCCTCAGCTCTCCAACAACTCCAGGCAATGTGTTATCTCAATTCCTATACGTCATGCAAATCTCCCTCATTGCCCTAGGCTGAGCAGCACTGAGAAACCAAAACTGCAACGCATTCCTTCTTTAAAGTCAAACCTTAAGACCCCATCCTTACAGGAGAAAGTCGGCTTGCTTTCCTGCTGTAACCAAAGCACAGTTCTTCCTCTTACACTCCAGGGTTTTAGAAGAAGCAGAGCCCGATAGCCTACCCAGAGCGCTCCCAAGGGGAGGCGGTTGGCTACACGCAGAATTCCGTGCCAAATAAACTTTATTCAAGGAAGGGACCAGTGTGTAGCTAGAGTGCATATTTACTTGGTAGAAATCACAAGGAGGTAGGCTGCATGTTCGCTGGAAACGGGGAACTTATGGCACAAACCTTGCTTACCACTTTTGAATGCTCCCTTCAAGCTGCCTTGAAGCTACCTAAATTACAATTTTAGGACGGGTCTCTAGTGTCTGTAGGCAGGGCTCTGGGAAGGGAACGAGTGTTCTCTACATCAACAGGGTGCTTTCATAGACTGGGTAGGAGCCTCGCCTGAGACACTCTAGAGCTAAAAGGAAACTTGACGTGAGTCCTCTCCTCAAGGTAAAGCCTAGAATAGCCCTGCCGAAGTGGAAGCTTGGAGCGGAGTTCTTGAGGCATTAGTTTCAGGTCTGTTTTCTTTTAAGGTTAGTAAGCTTTTCAAGGCCCTGAGGACCTCGCCTGGGCACCCTATTCCCTGCAAGAACACCCAGTACCGGCAGGCTCCACTGGGCTACTAAGAAACATCCAGGCCCGGAAACTTTTCCCATTCACTCTTTGTATTTTGTGTGTAGGCCAACACACTACACTCTTCCTTGGAAGAGCTAGATTTCCTCAGCTCTCCAACAGCTCCAGGAAATGTGTTCTCTCACGTCCTACATATCATGCAAATCTGCCTCATTGCCCTAGGCTGACCGGCACTGAGAAACCAAAACTGCTTCACATTCCTTCTACAAAGTCATACCTTAAGACCCCATCCTTACAGGAGAAAGTCAGCTTGCGTTTCTGCTGTAACCAAAGCACAGATCTTCCTCTTACACTGCAGGGTTTTAGAAGAAGCTAAGCCAGATAGCCTACCTAGAGCGCTCCTTGGGGGAGGCTGTTGGCTACACGCAGAACTCCGTGCCAAATAAACTTTATTCAAGGAAGGGACCAGTGTTTAGCTAGAGTGTATATTTACTTGGTAGAAATCACAAGTAGGTAGGCCGCGTGTTCGCTGGAAACGGTGACCTTATGGCACAAGCCTTGCTTTCCCATTTTGAATGCTCCATGCATGCTGCCTTGAAGTTACCTAAATAACAGTTTTAGGACGAGTCTTTAGTCATTGTAGGCAGGGCTCTGGGAAGGGAACGAGTGTTCTCTGCATCAACAGGGTGCTTTCATAGCCTGGGTGGGAGCCTCTCCTCAGACGCCCTAGAGATAAAGGAAACTTGACGTGAGTTCTTTCCTCCAGGTAAAGCCTTGACTAGCCCTGCCGAAGCTGAGCTTGAAGCAGTTTCCTTGTGGCATTTGTTTTAGGTCTGTTTTCTTTTAAGGTTAGTAAGCTTGTCAAGACACCGAGGACCTCTCGTGGGCACCCTATTCCCTGCAAGAGCACCGAGTACCAGCAGGCTCCACTGGGCTACTAAGAAACATCCAGGCCCGGAAACGTTTCCCAGTCACTGTGTATTTTGTGTGTAGGGCAACACACTGCACTCTTCCTTGGAAGAGCTAGATTTCCTCAGCTCTCCAACAACTCCAGGCAATGTGTTCTCTCAATTCCTATATGTCATGCAAATCTCCCTCATTGCCCTAGGCTGAGCAGCACTGAGAAAACAAAACTGCAACGCATTCCTTCTTTAAAGTCAAACCTTAAGACCCCATCCTTACAGGAGAAAGTCGGCTTGCTTTCCTGCTGTAACCAAAGCACAGTTCTTCCTCTTACACTCCAGGGTTTTAGAAGAAGCAGAGCCCGATAGCCTACCCAGAGCGCTCCCAAGGGGAGGCGGTTGGCTACACGCAGAATTCCGTGCCAAATAAACTTTATTCAAGGAAGGGACCAGTGTGTAGCTAGAGTGCATATTTACTTGGTAGAAATCACAAGGAGGTAGGCTGCATGTTCGCTGGAAACGGGGAACTTATGGCACAAGCCTTGCTTACCACTTTTGAATGCTCCCTTCAAGCTGCCTTGAAGCTACCTAAATTACAATTTTAGGACGGGTCTCTAGTGTCTGTAGGCAGGGCTCTGGGAAGGGAACGAGTGTTCTCTACATCAACAGGGTGCTTTCATAGACTGGGTAGGAGCCTCGCCTGAGACACTCTAGAGCTAAAAGGAAACTTGACGTGAGTCCTCTCCTCAAGGTAAAGCCTAGAATAGCCCTGCCGAAGTGGAAGCTTGGAGCGGAGTTCTTGAGGCATTAGTTTCAGGTCTGTTTTCTTTTAAGGTTAGTAAGCTTTTCAAGGCCCTGAGGACCTCGCCTGGGCACCCTATTCCCTGCAAGAACACCCAGTACCGGCAGGCTCCACTGGGCTACTAAGAAACATCCAGGCCCGGAAACTTTTCCCATTCACTCTTTGTATTTTGTGTGTAGGCCAACACACTACACTCTTCCTTGGAAGAGCTAGATTTCCTCAGCTCTCCAACAGCTCCAGGAAATGTGTTCTCTCACGTCCTACATATCATGCAAATCTGCCTCATTGCCCTAGGCTGACCGGCACTGAGAAACCAAAACTGCTTCACATTCCTTCTACAAAGTCATACCTTAACACCTCATCCTTACAGTAGAAAGTCGGCTTGCGTTTCTGCTGTAACCACAGCACAGTTCTTCCTCTTACACTCCAGGGTTTTAGAAGAAGCTAAGCCCGATAGCCTACCCAGAGCGATCCCTGGGGGAGGCGGTTGGCTACACGCAGAATTACGTGCCAAATAAACTTTATTCAAGGAAGGGACCAGTGTGTAGCTAGAGTGTATATTTACTTGGTAGAAATCACAAGGAGGTAGGCTGCATGTTCGCTGGAAACGGGGAACTTATGTCACAAGCCTTGCTTACCCATTTTGAATGCTCCATTCAATCTGCCTTGAAGCTGCCTAAATAACAATTTTAGGACGGGTCTCTAGTCTCTGTAGGTAAGGCTCTGGGAAGGGAACGAGTGTTCTCTACATCAACAGGGTGCTTTCATAGCCTGGGTGGGAGCCTCTCCTCAGACGCTCTACAGCTAAAAGGAAACTTGACGTGAGTCCTTTCCTCAAGGTAAAGCCTAGAATAGCCCTGCCGAAGTGGAAGCTTGGAGCGGAGTCCTTGAGGCATTAGTTTCAGGTCTGTTTCCTTTTAAGGTTAGTAAGCTTTTCAGGACACCGAGGAGCTCGCCTGTGCACCTTATTCCCTGGAAGACCACCGAGTACCGGCAGTCTCCACTGGGCTACTAAGAAACATCCAGGCCCGGACACCTTTCCCAGTCACTCTGTGTATTTTGTGTGTAGGCCAACACACTGCACTCTTCCTTGGAAGAGCTAGATTTCCTCAGCTCTCCAACAGCCCCAGGAAATGTGTTCTCTCACGTCCTACATATCATGCAAATCTGCCTCATTGCCCTAGGCTGAGCAGCTCTGAGAAACCAAAACTGCTTCGCATTCCTTCTACAAAGTCATACCTTAAGACCCCATCCTTACAGGAGAAAGTCAGCTTGCGTTTCTGCTGTAACCAAAGCACAGATCTTCCTCTTACACTGCAGGGTTTTAGAAGAAGCTAAGCCAGATAGCCTACCTAGAGCGCTCCTTGGGGGAGGCTGTTGGCTACACGCAGAACTCCGTGCCAAATAAACTTTATTCAAGGAAGGGACCAGTGTTTAGCTAGAGTGTATATTTACTTGGTAGAAATCACAAGTAGGTAGGCCGCGTGTTCGCTGGAAACGGTGACCTTATGGCACAAGCCTTGCTTTCCCATTTTGAATGCTCCATGCATGCTGCCTTGAAGTTACCTAAATAACAGTTTTAGGACCAGTCTTTAGTCATTGTAGGCAGGGCTCTGGGAAGGGAACGAGTGTTCTCTGCATCAACAGGGTGCTTTCATAGCCTGGGTGGGAGCCTCTCCTCAGACGCCCTAGAGATAAAGGAAACTTGACGTGAGTTCTTTCCTCCAGGTAAAGCCTTGACTAGCCCTGCCGAAGCTGAGCTTGAAGCAGTTTCCTTGTGGCATTTGTTTTAGGTCTGTTTTCTTTTAAGGTTAGTAAGCTTGTCAAGACACCGAGGACCTCTCGTGGGCACCCTATTCCCTGCAAGAGCACCGAGTACCAGCAGGCTCCACTGGGCTACTAAGAAACATCCAGGCCCGGAAACGTTTCCCAGTCACTGTGTATTTTGTGTGTAGGGCAACACACTGCACTCTTCCTTGGAAGAGCTAGATTTCCTCAGCTCTCCAACAACTCCAGGCAATGTGTTCTCTCAATTCCTATATGTCATGCAAATCTCCCTCATTGCCCTAGGCTGAGCAGCACTGAGAAAACAAAACTGCAACGCATTCCTTCTTTAAAGTCAAACCTTAAGACCCCATCCTTACAGGAGAAAGTCGGCTTGCTTTCCTGCTGTAACCAAAGCACAGTTCTTCCTCTTACACTCCAGGGTTTTAGAAGAAGCAGAGCCCGATAGCCTACCCAGAGCGCTCCCAAGGGGAGGCGGTTGGCTACACGCAGAATTCCGTGCCAAATAAACTTTATTCAAGGAAGGGACCAGTGTGTAGCTAGAGTGCATATTTACTTGGTAGAAATCACAAGGAGGTAGGCTGCATGTTCGCTGGAAACGGGGAACTTATGGCACAAGCCTTGCTTACCACTTTTGAATGCTCCCTTCAAGCTGCCTTGAAGCTACCTAAATTACAATTTTAGGACGGGTCTCTAGTGTCTGTAGGCAGGGCTCTGGGAAGGGAACGAGTGTTCTCTACATCAACAGGGTGCTTTCATAGACTGGGTAGGAGCCTCGCCTGAGACACTCTAGAGCTAAAAGGAAACTTGACGTGAGTCCTCTCCTCAAGGTAAAGCCTAGAATAGCCCTGCCGAAGTGGAAGCTTGGAGCGGAGTTCTTGAGGCATTAGTTTCAGGTCTGTTTTCTTTTAAGGTTAGTAAGCTTTTCAAGGCCCTGAGGACCTCGCCTGGGCACCCTATTCCCTGCAAGAACACCCAGTACCGGCAGGCTCCACTGGGCTACTAAGAAACATCCAGGCCCGGAAACTTTTCCCATTCACTCTTTGTATTTTGTGTGTAGGCCAACACACTACACTCTTCCTTGGAAGAGCTAGATTTCCTCAGCTCTCCAACAGCTCCAGGAAATGTGTTCTCTCACGTCCTACATATCATGCAAATCTGCCTCATTGCCCTAGGGTGACCGGCACTGAGAAACCAAAACTGCTTCACATTCCTTCTACAAAGTCATACCTTAACACCTCATCCTTACAGTAGAAAGTCGGCTTGCGTTTCTGCTGTAACCACAGCAGAGTTCTTCCTCTTACACTCCAGGGTTTTAGAAGAAGCTAAGCCCGATAGCCTACCCAGAGCGATCCCTGGGGGAGGCGGTTGGCTACACGCAGAATTACGTGCCAAATAAACTTTATTCAAGGAAGGGACCAGTGTGTAGCTAGAGTGTATATTTACTTGGTAGAAATCACAAGGAGGTAGGCTGCATGTTCGCTGGAAACGGGGAACTTATGGCACAAGCCTTGCTTACCCATTTTGAATGCTCCATTCAATCTGCCTTGAAGCTGCCTAAATAACAATTTTAGGACGGGTCTCTAGTCTCTGTAGGCAAGGCTCTGGGAAGGGAACGAGTGTTCTCTACATCAACAGGGTGCTTTCATAGCCTGGGTGGGAGCCTCTCCTCAGACGCTCTACAGCTAAAAGGAAACTTGACGTGAGTCCTTTCCTCAAGGTAAAGCCTAGAATAGCCCTGCCGAAGTGGAAGCTTGGAGCGGAGTCCTTGAGGCATTAGTTTCAGGTCTGTTTCCTTTTAAGGTTAGTAAGCTTTTCAGGACACCGAGGAGCTCGCCTGGGCACCTTATTCCCTGGAAGACCACCGAGTACCGGCAGTCTCCACTGGGCTACTAAGAAACATCCAGGCCCGGACACCTTTCCCAGTCACTCTGTGTATTTTGTGTGTAGGCCAACACACTGCACTCTTCCTTGGAAGAGCTAGATTTCCTCAGCTCTCCAACAGCCCCAGGAAATGTGTTCTCTCACGTCCTACATATCATGCAAATCTGCCTCATTGCCCTAGGCTGAGCAGCTCTGAGAAACCAAAACTGCTTCGCATTCCTTCTACAAAGTCATACCTTAAGACCCCATCCTTACAGGAGAAAGTCAGCTTGCGTTTCTGCTGTAACCAAAGCACAGATCTTCCTCTTACACTGCAGGGTTTTAGAAGAAGCTAAGCCAGATAGCCTACCTAGAGCGCTCCTTGGGGGAGGCTGTTGGCTACACGCAGAACTCCGTGCCAAATAAACTTTATTCAAGGAAGGGACCAGTGTTTAGCTAGAGTGTATATTTACTTGGTAGAAATCACAAGTAGGTAGGCCGCGTGTTCGCTGGAAACGGTGACCTTATGGCACAAGCCTTGCTTTCCCATTTTGAATGCTCCATGCATGCTGCCTTGAAGTTACCTAAATAACAGTTTTAGGACGAGTCTTTAGTCATTGTAGGCAGGGCTCTGGGAAGGGAACGAGTGTTCTCTGCATCAACAGGGTGCTTTCATAGCCTGGGTGGGAGCCTCTCCTCAGACGCCCTAGAGATAAAGGAAACTTGACGTGAGTTCTTTCCTCCAGGTAAAGCCTTGACTAGCCCTGCCGAAGCTGAGCTTGAAGCAGTTTCCTTGTGGCATTTGTTTTAGGTCTGTTTTCTTTTAAGGTTAGTAAGCTTGTCAAGACACCGAGGACCTCTCGTGGGCACCCTATTCCCTGCAAGAGCACCGAGTACCAGCAGGCTCCACTGGGCTACTAAGAAACATCCAGGCCCGGAAACGTTTCCCAGTCACTGTGTATTTTGTGTGTAGGGCAACACACTGCACTCTTCCTTGGAAGAGCTAGATTTCCTCAGCTCTCCAACAACTCCAGGCAATGTGTTCTCTCAATTCCTATATGTCATGCAAATCTCCCTCATTGCCCTAGGCTGAGCAGCACTGAGAAAACAAAACTGCAACGCATTCCTTCTTTAAAGTCAAACCTTAAGACCCCATCCTTACAGGAGAAAGTCGGCTTGCTTTCCTGCTGTAACCAAAGCACAGTTCTTCCTCTTACACTCCAGGGTTTTAGAAGAAGCAGAGCCCGATAGCCTACCCAGAGCGCTCCCAAGGGGAGGCGGTTGGCTACACGCAGAATTCCGTGCCAAATAAACTTTATTCAAGGAAGGGACCAGTGTGTAGCTAGAGTGCATATTTACTTGGTAGAAATCACAAGGAGGTAGGCTGCATGTTCGCTGGAAACGGGGAACTTATGGCACAAGCCTTGCTTACCACTTTTGAATGCTCCCTTCAAGCTGCCTTGAAGCTACCTAAATTACAATTTTAGGACGGGTCTCTAGTGTCTGTAGGCAGGGCTCTGGGAAGGGAACGAGTGTTCTCTACATCAACAGGGTGCTTTCATAGACTGGGTAGGAGCCTCGCCTGAGACACTCTAGAGCTAAAAGGAAAATTGACGTGAGTCCTCTCCTCAAGGTAAAGCCTAGAATAGCCCTGCCGAAGTGGAAGCTTGGAGCGGAGTTCTTGAGGCATTAGTTTCAGGTCTGTTTTCTTTTAAGGTTAGTAAGCTTTTCAAGGCCCTGAGGACCTCGCCTGGGCACCCTATTCCCTGCAAGAACACCCAGTACCGGCAGGCTCCACTGGGCTACTAAGAAACATCCAGGCCCGGAAACTTTTCCCATTCACTCTTTGTATTTTGTGTGTAGGCCAACACACTACACTCTTCCTTGGAAGAGCTAGATTTCCTCAGCTCTCCAACAGCTCCAGGAAATGTGTTCTCTCACGTCCTACATATCATGCAAATCTGCCTCATTGCCCTAGGCTGACCGGCACTGAGAAACCAAAACTGCTTCACATTCCTTCTACAAAGTCATACCTTAACACCTCATCCTTACAGTAGAAAGTCGGCTTGCGTTTCTGCTGTAACCACAGCACAGTTCTTCCTCTTACACTCCAGGGTTTTAGAAGAAGCTAAGCCCGATAGCCTACCCAGAGCGATCCCTGGGGGAGGCGGTTGGCTACACGCAGAATTACGTGCCAAATAAACTTTATTCAAGGAAGGGACCAGTGTGTAGCTAGAGTGTATATTTACTTGGTAGAAATCACAAGGAGGTAGGCTGCATGTTCGCTGGAAACGGGGAACTTATGTCACAAGCCTTGCTTACCCATTTTGAATGCTCCATTCAATCTGCCTTGAAGCTGCCTAAATAACAATTTTAGGACGGGTCTCTAGTCTCTGTAGGTAAGGCTCTGGGAAAGGAACGAGTGTTCTCTACATCAACAGGGTGCTTTCATAGCCTGGGTGGGAGCCTCTCCTCAGACGCTCTACAGCTAAAAGGAAACTTGACGTGAGTCCTTTCCTCAAGGTAAAGCCTAGAATAGCCCTGCCGAAGTGGAAGCTTGGAGCGGAGTCCTTGAGGCATTAGTTTCAGGTCTGTTTCCTTTTAAGGTTAGTAAGCTTTTCAGGACACCGAGGAGCTCGCCTGGGCACCTTATTCCCTGGAAGACCACCGAGTACCGGCAGTCTCCACTGGGCTACTAAGAAACATCCAGGCCCGGACACCTTTCCCAGTCACTCTGTGTATTTTGTGTGTAGGCCAACACACTGCACTCTTCCTTGGAAGAGCTAGATTTCCTCAGCTCTCCAACAGCCCCAGGAAATGTGTTCTCTCACGTCCTACATATCATGCAAATCTGCCTCATTGCCCTAGGCTGAGCAGCTCTGAGAAACCAAAACTGCTTCGCATTCCTTCTACAAAGTCATACCTTAAGACCCCATCCTTACAGGAGAAAGTCAGCTTGCGTTTCTGCTGTAACCAAAGCACAGATCTTCCTCTTACACTGCAGGGTTTTAGAAGAAGCTAAGCCAGATAGCCTACCTAGAGCGCTCCTTGGGGGAGGCTGTTGGCTACACGCAGAACTCCGTGCCAAATAAACTTTATTCAAGGAAGGGACCAGTGTTTAGCTAGAGTGTATATTTACTTGGTAGAAATCACAAGTAGGTAGGCCGCGTGTTCGCTGGAAACGGTGACCTTATGGCACAAGCCTTGCTTTCCCATTTTGAATGCTCCATGCATGCTGCCTTGAAGTTACCTAAATAACAGTTTTAGGACCAGTCTTTAGTCATTGTAGGCAGGGCTCTGGGAAGGGAACGAGTGTTCTCTGCATCAACAGGGTGCTTTCATAGCCTGGGTGGGAGCCTCTCCTCAGACGCCCTAGAGATAAAGGAAACTTGACGTGAGTTCTTTCCTCCAAGTAAAGCCTTGACTAGCCCTGCCGAAGCTGAGCTTGAAGCAGTTTCCTTGTGGCATTTGTTTTAGGTCTGTTTTCTTTTAAGGTTAGTAAGCTTGTCAAGACACCGAGGACCTCTCGTGGGCACCCTATTCCCTGCAAGAGCACCGAGTACCAGCAGGCTCCACTGGGCTACTAAGAAACATCCAGGCCCGGAAACGTTTCCCAGTCACTGTGTATTTTGTGTGTAGGGCAACACACTGCACTCTTCCTTGGAAGAGCTAGATTTCCTCAGCTCTCCAACAACTCCAGGCAATGTGTTCTCTCAATTCCTATATGTCATGCAAATCTCCCTCATTGCCCTAGGCTGAGCAGCACTGAGAAACCAAAACTGCAACGCATTCCTTCTTTAAAGTCAAACCTTAAGACCCCATCCTTACAGGAGAAAGTCGGCTTGCTTTCCTGCTGTAACCAAAGCACAGTTCTTCCTCTTACACTCCAGGGTTTTAGAAGAAACAGAGCCCGATAGCCTACCCAGAGCGCTCCCAAGGGGAGGCGGTTGGCTACACGCAGAATTCCGTGCCAAATAAACTTTATTCAAGGAAGGGACCGGTGTGTAGCTAGAGTGTATATTTACTTGGTAGAAATCACAAGGAGGTAGGCTGCATGTTCGCTGGAAACGGGGAACTTATGGCACAAGCCTTACTTACCACTTTTGAATGCTCCCTTCAAGCTGCCTTGAAGCTACCTAAATTACAATTTTAGGACGGGTCTCTAGTGTCTGTAGGCAGGGCTCTGGGAAGGGAACGAGTGTTCTCTACATCAACAGGGTGCTTTCATAGACTGGGTAGGAGCCTCGCCTGCGACACTCTAGAGCTAAAAGGAAACTTGACGTGAGTCCTCTCCTCAAGGTAAAGCCTAGAATAGCCCTGCCGAAGTGGAAGCTTGGAGAGGAGTTCTTGAGGCATTAGTTTCAGGTCTGTTTTCTTTTAAGGTTAGTAAGCTTTTCAAGGCCCTGAGGACCTCGCCTGGGCACCCTATTCCCTGCAAGAACACCCAGTACCGGCAGGCTCCACTGGGCTACTAAGAAACATCCAGGCCCGGAAACTTTTCCCATTCACTCTTTGTATTTTGTGTGTAGGCCAACACACTACACTCTTCCTTGGAAGAGATAGATTTCCTCAGCTCTCCAACAGCTCCAGGAAATGTGTTCTCTCACGTCCTACAAGTCATGCAAATCTGCCTCATTGCCCTAGGCTGACCGGCACTGAGAAACCAAAACTGCTTCACATTCCTTCTACAAAGGCATACCTTAACACCTCATCCTTACAGTAGAAAGTCGGCTTGCGTTTCTGCTGTAACCACAGCACAGTTCTTCCTCTTACACTCCAGGGTTTTAGAAGAAGCTAAGCCCGATAGCCTACCCAGAGCGATCCCTGGGGGAGGCGGTTGGCTACACGCAGAATTACGGGCCAAATAAACTTTATTCAAGGAAGGGACCGGTGTGTAGCTAGAGTGTATATTTACTTGGTAGAAATCACAAGGACGTAGGCTGCATGTTCGCTGGAAACGGGGAACTTATGGCACAAGCCTTGCTTACCCATTTTGAATGCTCCATTCAATCTGCCTTGAAGCTGCCTAAATAACAATTTTAGGACGGGTCTCTAGTCTCTGTACGCAAGGCTCTGGGAAGGGAACGAGTGTTCTCTACATCAACAGGGTGCTTTCATAGCCTGGGTGGGAGCCTCTCCTCAGACGCTCTACAGCTAAAAGGAAACTTGACGTGAGTCCTTTCCTCAAGGTAAAGCCTAGAATAGCCCTGCCGAAGTGGAAGCTTGGAGCGGAGTCCTTGAGGCATTAGTTTCAGGTCTGTTTCCTTTTAAGGTTAGTAAGCTTTTCAGGACACCGAGGACCTCGCCTGGGCACCTTATTCCCTGGAAGACCACCGAGTACCGGCAGTCTCCACTGGGCTACTAAGAAACATCCAGGCCCGGACACCTTTCCCAGTCACTCTGTGTATTTTGTGTGTAGGCCAACACACTGCACTCTTCCTTGGAAGAGCTAGATTTCCTCAGCTCTCCAACAGCCCCAGGAAATGTGTTCTCTCACGTCCTACATATCATGCAAATCTGCCTCATTGCCCTAGGCTGAGCAGCTCTGAGAAACCAAAACTGCTTCGCATTCTTTCTACAAAGTCATACCTTAAGACCCCATCCTTACAGGAGAAAGTCAGCTTGCGTTTCTGCTGTAACCAAAGCACAGATCTTCCTCTTACACTGCAGGGTTTTAGAAGAAGCTAAGCCAGATAGCCTACCTAGAGCGCTCCTTGGGGGAGGCTGTTGGCTACACGCAGAACTCCGTGCCAAATAAACTTTATTCAAGGAAGGGACCAGTGTTTAGCTAGAGTGTATATTTACTTGGTAGAAATCACAAGTAGGTAGGCCGCGTGTTCGCTGGAAACGGTGACCTTATGGCACAAGCCTTGCTTTCCCATTTTGAATGCTCCATGCATGCTGCCTTGAAGTTACCTAAATAACAGTTTTAGGACGAGTCTTTAGTCATTGTAGGCAGGGCTCTGGGAAGGGAACGAGTGTTCTCTGCATCAACAGGGTGCTTTCATAGCCTGGGTGGGAGCCTCTCCTCAGACGCCCTAGAGATAAAGGAAACTTGACGTGAGTTCTTTCCTCCAGGTAAAGCCTTGACTAGCCCTGCCGAAGCTGAGCTTGAAGCAGTTTCCTTGTGGCATTTGTTTTAGGTCTGTTTTCTTTTAAGGTTAGTAAGCTTGTCAAGACACCGAGGACCTCTCGTGGGCACCCTATTCCCTGCAAGAGCACCGAGTACCAGCAGGCTCCACTGGGCTACTAAGAAACATCCAGGCCCGGAAACGTTTCCCAGTCACTGTGTATTTTGTGTGTAGGGCAACACACTGCACTCTTCCTTGGAAGAGCTAGATTTCCTCAGCTCTCCAACAACTCCAGGCAATGTGTTCTCTCAATTCCTATATGTCATGCAAATCTCCCTCATTGCCCTAGGCTGAGCAGCACTGAGAAACCAAAACTGCAACGCATTCCTTCTTTAAAGTCAAACCTTAAGACCCCATCCTTACAGGAGAAAGTCGGCTTGCTTTCCTGCTGTAACCAAAGCACAGTTCTTCCTCTTACACTCCAGGGTTTTAGAAGAAGCAGAGCCCGATAGCCTACCCAGAGCGCTCCCAAGGGGAGGCGGTTGGCTACACGCAGAATTCCGTGCCAAATAAACTTTATTCAAGGAAGGGACCGGTGTGTAGCTAGACTGTATATTTACTTGGTAGAAATCACAAGGACGTAGGCTGCATGTTCGCTGGAAACGGGGAACTTATGGCACAAGCCTTGCTTACCCATTTTGAATGCTCCATTCAAGCTGCCTTGAAGCTGCCTAAATAACAATTTTAGGACGGGTCTCTAGTCTCTGTACGCAAGGCTCTGGGAAGGGAACGAGTGTTCTCTACATCAACAGGGTGCTTTCATAGCCTGGGTGGGAGCCTCTCCTCAGACGCTCTACAGCTAAAAGGAAACTTGACGTGAGTCCTTTCCTCAAGGTAAAGCCTAGAATAGCCCTGCCGAAGTGGAAGCTTGGAGCGGAGTCCTTGAGGCATTAGTTTCAGGTCTGTTTCCTTTTAAGGTTAGTAAGCTTTTCAGGACACCGAGGACCTCGCCTGGGCACCTTATTCCCTGGAAGACCACCGAGTACCGGCAGTCTCCACTGGGCTACTAAGAAACATCCAGGCCCGGACACCTTTCCCAGTCACTCTGTGTATTTTGTGTGTAGGCCAACACACTGCACTCTTCCTTGGAAGAGCTAGATTTCCTCAGCTCTCCAACAGCCCCAGGAAATGTGTACTCTCACGTCCTACATATCATGCAAATCTGCCTCATTGCCCTAGGCTGACCGGCACTGAGAAACCAAAACTGCTTCACATTCCTTCTACACAGTCATACCTTAACACCTCATCCTTACAGTAGAAAGTCGGCTTGCGTTTCTGCTGTAACCACAGCACAGTTCTTCCTCTTACACTCCAGGGTTTTAGAAGAAGCTAAGCCCGATAGCCTACCCAGAGCGATCCCTGGGGGAGGCGGTTGGCTACACGCAGAATTACGGGCCAAATAAACTTTATTCAAGGAAGGGACCGGTGTGTAGCTAGAGTGTATATTTACTTGGTAGAAATCACAAGGACGTAGGCTGCATGTTCGCTGGAAACGGGGAACTTATGGCACAAGCCTTGCTTACCCATTTTGAATGCTCCATTCAAGCTGCCTTGAAGCTGCCTAAATAACAATTTTAGGACGGGTCTCTAGTCTCTGTAGGCAAGGCTCTGGGAAGGGAACGAGTGTTCTCTACATCAACAGGGTGCTTTCATAGCCTGGGTGGGAGCCTCTCCTCAGACGCTCTACAGCTAAAAGGAAACTTGACGTGAGTCCTTTCCTCAAGGTAAAGCCTAGAATAGCCCTGCCGAAGTGGAAGCTTGGAGCGGAGTCCTTGAGGCATTAGTTTCAGGTCTGTTTCCTTTTAAGGTTAGTAAGCTTTTCAGGACACCGAGGACCTCGCCTGGGCACCTTATTCCCTGGAAGACCACCGAGTACCGGCAGTCTCCACTGGGCTACTAAGAAACATCCAGGCCCGGACACCTTTCCCAGTCACTCTGTGTATTTTGTGTGTAGGCCAACACACTGCACTCTTCCTTGGAAGAGCTAGATTTCCTCAGCTCTCCAACAGCCCCAGGAAATGTGTTCTCTCACGTCCTACATATCATGCAAATCTGCCTCATTGCCCTAGGCTGAGCAGCTCTGAGAAACCAAAACTGCTTCGCATTCCTTCTACAAAGTCATACCTTAAGACCCCATCCTTACAGGAGAAAGTCAGCTTGCGTTTCTGCTGTAACCAAAGCACAGATCTTCCTCTTACACTGCAGGGTTTTAGAAGAAGCTAAGCCAGATAGCCTACCTAGAGCGCTCCTTGGGGGAGGCTGTTGGCTACACGCAGAACTCCGTGCCAAATAAACTTTATTCAAGGAAGGGACCAGTGTTTAGCTAGAGTGTATATTTACTTGGTAGAAATCACAAGTAGGTAGGCCGCGTGTTCGCTGGAAACGGTGACCTTATGGCACAAGCCTTGCTTTCCCATTTTGAATGCTCCATGCATGCTGCCTTGAAGTTACCTAAATAACAGTTTTAGGACGAGTCTTTAGTCATTGTAGGCAGGGCTCTGGGAAGGGAACGAGTGTTCTCTGCATCAACAGGGTGCTTTCATAGCCTGGGTGGGAGCCTCTCCTCAGACGCCCTAGAGATAAAGGAAACTTGACGTGAGTTCTTTCCTCCAGGTAAAGCCTTGACTAGCCCTGCCGAAGCTGAGCTTGAAGCAGTTTCCTTGTGGCATTTGTTTTAGGTCTGTTTTCTTTTAAGGTTAGTAAGCTTGTCAAGACACCGAGGACCTCTCGTGGGCACCCTATTCCCTGCAAGAGCACCGAGTACCAGCAGGCTCCACTGGGCTACTAAGAAACATCCAGGCCCGGAAACGTTTCCCAGTCACTGTGTATTTTGTGTGTAGGGCAACACACTGCACTCTTCCTTGGAAGAGCTAGATTTCCTCAGCTCTCCAACAACTCCAGGCAATGTGTTCTCTCAATTCCTATATGTCATGCAAATCTCCCTCATTGCCCTAGGCTGAGCAGCACTGAGAAACCAAAACTGCAACGCATTCCTTCTTTAAAGTCAAACCTTAAGACCCCATCCTTACAGGAGAAAGTCGGCTTGCTTTCCTGCTGTAACCAAAGCACAGTTCTTCCTCTTACACTCCAGGGTTTTAGAAGAAGCAGAGCCCGATAGCCTACCCAGAGCGCTCCCAAGGGGAGGCGGTTGGCTACACGCAGAATTCCGTGCCAAATAAACTTTATTCAAGGAAGGGACCGGTGTGTAGCTAGACTGTATATTTACTTGGTAGAAATCACAAGGACGTAGGCTGCATGTTCGCTGGAAACGGGGAACTTATGGCACAAGCCTTGCTTACCCATTTTGAATGCTCCATTCAAGCTGCCTTGAAGCTGCCTAAATAACAATTTTAGGACGGGTCTCTAGTCTCTGTACGCAAGGCTCTGGGAAGGGAACGAGTGTTCTCTACATCAACAGGGTGCTTTCATAGCCTGGGTGGGAGCCTCTCCTCAGACGCTCTACAGCTAAAAGGAAACTTGACGTGAGTCCTTTCCTCAAGGTAAAGCCTAGAATAGCCCTGCCGAAGTGGAAGCTTGGAGCGGAGTCCTTGAGGCATTAGTTTCAGGTCTGTTTCCTTTTAAGGTTAGTAAGCTTTTCAGGACACCGAGGACCTCGCCTGGGCACCTTATTCCCTGGAAGACCACCGAGTACCGGCAGTCTCCACTGGGCTACTAAGAAACATCCAGGCCCGGACACCTTTCCCAGTCACTCTGTGTATTTTGTGTGTAGGCCAACACACTGCACTCTTCCTTGGAAGAGCTAGATTTCCTCAGCTCTCCAACAGCCCCAGGAAATGTGTACTCTCACGTCCTACATATCATGCAAATCTGCCTCATTGCCCTAGGCTGACCGGCACTGAGAAACCAAAACTGCTTCACATTCCTTCTACACAGTCATACCTTAACACCTCATCCTTACAGTAGAAAGTCGGCTTGCGTTTCTGCTGTAACCACAGCACAGTTCTTCCTCTTACACTCCAGGGTTTTAGAAGAAGCTAAGCCCGATAGCCTACCCAGAGCGATCCCTGGGGGAGGCGGTTGGCTACACGCAGAATTACGGGCCAAATAAACTTTATTCAAGGAAGGGACCGGTGTGTAGCTAGAGTGTATATTTACTTGGTAGAAATCACAAGGACGTAGGCTGCATGTTCGCTGGAAACGGGGAACTTATGGCACAAGCCTTGCTTACCCATTTTGAATGCTCCATTCAAGCTGCCTTGAAGCTGCCTAAATAACAATTTTAGGACGGGTCTCTAGTCTCTGTAGGCAAGGCTCTGGGAAGGGAACGAGTGTTCTCTACATCAACAGGGTGCTTTCATAGCCTGGGTGGGAGCCTCTCCTCAGACGCTCTACAGCTAAAAGGAAACTTGACGTGAGTCCTTTCCTCAAGGTAAAGCCTAGAATAGCCCTGCCGAAGTGGAAGCTTGGAGCGGAGTCCTTGAGGCATTAGTTTCAGGTCTGTTTCCTTTTAAGGTTAGTAAGCTTTTCAGGACACCGAGGACCTCGCCTGGGCACCTTATTCCCTGGAAGACCACCGAGTACCGGCAGTCTCCACTGGGCTACTAAGAAACATCCAGGCCCGGACACCTTTCCCAGTCACTCTGTGTATTTTGTGTGTAGGCCAACACACTGCACTCTTCCTTGGAAGAGCTAGATTTCCTCAGCTCTCCAACAGCCCCAGGAAATGTGTTCTCTCACGTCCTACATATCATGCAAATCTGCCTCATTGCCCTAGGCTGAGCAGCTCTGAGAAACCAAAACTGCTTCGCATTCCTTCTACAAAGTCATACCTTAAGACCCCATCCTTACAGGAGAAAGTCAGCTTGCGTTTCTGCTGTAACCAAAGCACAGATCTTCCTCTTACACTGCAGGGTTTTAGAAGAAGCTAAGCCAGATAGCCTACCTAGAGCGCTCCTTGGGGGAGGCTGTTGGCTACACGCAGAACTCCGTGCCAAATAAACTTTATTCAAGGAAGGGACCAGTGTTTAGCTAGAGTGTATATTTACTTGGTAGAAATCACAAGTAGGTAGGCCGCGTGTTCGCTGGAAACGGTGACCTTATGGCACAAGCCTTGCTTTCCCATTTTGAATGCTCCATGCATGCTGCCTTGAAGTTACCTAAATAACAGTTTTAGGACGAGTCTTTAGTCATTGTAGGCAGGGCTCTGGGAAGGGAACGAGTGTTCTCTGCATCAACAGGGTGCTTTCATAGCCTGGGTGGGAGCCTCTCCTCAGACGCCCTAGAGATAAAGGAAACTTGACGTGAGTTCTTTCCTCCAGGTAAAGCCTTGACTAGCCCTGCCGAAGCTGAGCTTGAAGCAGTTTCCTTGTGGCATTTGTTTTAGGTCTGTTTTCTTTTAAGGTTAGTAAGCTTGTCAAGACACCGAGGACCTCTCGTGGGCACCCTATTCCCTGCAAGAGCACCGAGTACCAGCAGGCTCCACTGGGCTACTAAGAAACATCCAGGCCCGGAAACGTTTCCCAGTCACTGTGTATTTTGTGTGTAGGGCAACACACTGCACTCTTCCTTGGAAGAGCTAGATTTCCTCAGCTCTCCAACAACTCCAGGCAATGTGTTCTCTCAATTCCTATATGTCATGCAAATCTCCCTCATTGCCCTAGGCTGAGCAGCACTGAGAAACCAAAACTGCAACGCATTCCTTCTTTAAAGTCAAACCTTAAGACCCCATCCTTACAGGAGAAAGTCGGCTTGCTTTCCTGCTGTAACCAAAGCACAGTTCTTCCTCTTACACTCCAGGGTTTTAGAAGAAGCAGAGCCCGATAGCCTACCCAGAGCGCTCCCAAGGGGAGGCGGTTGGCTACACGCAGAATTCCGTGCCAAATAAACTTTATTCAAGGAAGGGACCGGTGTGTAGCTAGACTGTATATTTACTTGGTAGAAATCACAAGGACGTAGGCTGCATGTTCGCTGGAAACGGGGAACTTATGGCACAAGCCTTGCTTACCCATTTTGAATGCTCCATTCAAGCTGCCTTGAAGCTGCCTAAATAACAATTTTAGGACGGGTCTCTAGTCTCTGTACGCAAGGCTCTGGGAAGGGAACGAGTGTTCTCTACATCAACAGGGTGCTTTCATAGCCTGGGTGGGAGCCTCTCCTCAGACGCTCTACAGCTAAAAGGAAACTTGACGTGAGTCCTTTCCTCAAGGTAAAGCCTAGAATAGCCCTGCCGAAGTGGAAGCTTGGAGCGGAGTCCTTGAGGCATTAGTTTCAGGTCTGTTTCCTTTTAAGGTTAGTAAGCTTTTCAGGACACCGAGGACCTCGCCTGGGCACCTTATTCCCTGGAAGACCACCGAGTACCGGCAGTCTCCACTGGGCTACTAAGAAACATCCAGGCCCGGACACCTTTCCCAGTCACTCTGTGTATTTTGTGTGTAGGCCAACACACTGCACTCTTCCTTGGAAGAGCTAGATTTCCTCAGCTCTCCAACAGCCCCAGGAAATGTGTACTCTCACGTCCTACATATCATGCAAATCTGCCTCATTGCCCTAGGCTGACCGGCACTGAGAAACCAAAACTGCTTCACATTCCTTCTACACAGTCATACCTTAACACCTCATCCTTACAGTAGAAAGTCGGCTTGCGTTTCTGCTGTAACCACAGCACAGTTCTTCCTCTTACACTCCAGGGTTTTAGAAGAAGCTAAGCCCGATAGCCTACCCAGAGCGATCCCTGGGGGAGGCGGTTGGCTACACGCAGAATTACGGGCCAAATAAACTTTATTCAAGGAAGGGACCGGTGTGTAGCTAGAGTGTATATTTACTTGGTAGAAATCACAAGGACGTAGGCTGCATGTTCGCTGGAAACGGGGAACTTATGGCACAAGCCTTGCTTACCCATTTTGAATGCTCCATTCAAGCTGCCTTGAAGCTGCCTAAATAACAATTTTAGGACGGGTCTCTAGTCTCTGTACGCAAGGCTCTGGGAAGGGAACGAGTGTTCTCTACATCAACAGGGTGCTTTCATAGCCTGGGTGGGAGCCTCTCCTCAGACGCTCTACAGCTAAAAGGAAACTTGACGTGAGTCCTTTCCTCAAGGTAAAGCCTAGAATAGCCCTGCCGAAGTGGAAGCTTGGAGCGGAGTCCTTGAGGCATTAGTTTCAGGTCTGTTTCCTTTTAAGGTTAGTAAGCTTTTCAGGACACCGAAGACCTCGCCTGGGCACCTTATTCCCTGGAAGACCACCGAGTACCGGCAGTCTCCACTGGGCTACTAAGAAACATCCAGGCCCGGACACCTTTCCCAGTCACTCTGTGTATTTTGTGTGTAGGCCAACACACTGCACTCTTCCTTGGAAGAGCTAGATTTCCTCAGCTCTCCAACAGCCCCAGGAAATGTGTTCTCTCACGTCCTACATATCATGCAAATCTGCCTCATTGCCCTAGGCTGAGCAGCTCTGAGAAACCAAAACTGCTTCGCATTCCTTCTACAAAGTCATACCTTAAGACCCCATCCTTACAGGAGAAAGTCAGCTTGCGTTTCTGCTGTAACCAAAGCACAGATCTTCCTCTTACACTGCAGGGTTTTAGAAGAAGCTAAGCCAGATAGCCTACCTAGAGCGCTCCTTGGGGGAGGCTGTTGGCTACACGCAGAACTCCGTGCCAAATAAACTTTATTCAAGGAAGGGACCAGTGTGTAGCTAGAGTGTATATTTACTTGGTAGAAATCACAAGTAGGTAGGCCGCGTGTTCGCTGGAAACGGTGACCTTATGGCACAAGCCTTGCTTTCCCATTTTGAATGCTCCATGCATGCTGCCTTGAAGTTACCTAAATAACAGTTTTAGGACGAGTCTTTAGTCATTGTAGGCAGGGCTCTGGGAAGGGAACGAGTGTTCTCTGCATCAACAGGGTGCTTTCATAGCCTGGGTGGGAGCCTCTCCTCAGACGCCCTAGAGATAAAGGAAACTTGACGTGAGTTCTTTCCTCCAGGTAAAGCCTTGACTAGCCCTGCCGAAGCTGAGCTTGAAGCAGTTTCCTTGTGGCATTTGTTTTAGGTCTGTTTTCTTTTAAGGTTAGTAAGCTTGTCAAGACACCGAGGACCTCTCGTGGGCACCCTATTCCCTGCAAGAGCACCGAGTACCAGCAGGCTCCACTGGGCTACTAAGAAACATCCAGGCCCGGAAACGTTTCCCAGTCACTGTGTATTTTGTGTGTAGGGCAACACACTGCACTCTTCCTTGGAAGAGCTAGATTTCCTCAGCTCTCCAACAACTCCAGGCAATGTGTTCTCTCAATTCCTATATGTCATGCAAATCTCCCTCATTGCCCTAGGCTGAGCAGCACTGAGAAACCAAAACTGCAACGCATTCCTTCTTTAAAGTCAAACCTTAAGACCCCATCCTTACAGGAGAAAGTCGGCTTGCTTTCCTGCTGTAACCAAAGCACAGTTCTTCCTCTTACACTCCAGGGTTTTAGAAGAAGCAGAGCCCGATAGCCTACCCAGAGCGCTCCCAAGGGGAGGCGGTTGGCTACACGCAGAATTCCGTGCCAAATAAACTTTATTCAAGGAAGGGACCGGTGTGTAGCTAGAGTGTATATTTACTTGGTAGAAATCACAAGGAGGTAGGCTGCATGTTCGCTGGAAACGGGGAACTTATGGCACAAGCCTTGCTTACCACTTTTGAATGCTCCCTTCAAGCTGCCTTGAAGCTACCTAAATTACAATTTTAGGACGGGTCTCTAGTGTCTGTAGGCAGGGCTCTGGGAAGGGAACGAGTGTTCTCTACATCAACAGGGTGCTTTCATAGACTGGGTAGGAGCCTCGCCTGCGACACTCTAGAGCTAAAAGGAAACTTGACGTGAGTCCTCTCCTCAAGGTAAAGCCTAGAATAGCCCTGCCGAAGTGGAAGCTTGGAGAGGAGTTCTTGAGGCATTAGTTTCAGGTCTGTTTTCTTTTAAGGTTAGTAAGCTTTTCAAGGCCCTGAGGACCTCGCCTGGGCACCCTATTCCCTGCAAGAACACCCAGTACCGGCAGGCTCCACTGGGCTACTAAGAAACATCCAGGCCCGGAAACTTTTCCCATTCACTCTTTGTATTTTGTGTGTAGGCCAACACACTACACTCTTCCTTGGAAGAGCTAGATTTCCTCAGCTCTCCAACAGCTCCAGGAAATGTGTTCTCTCACGTCCTACATATCATGCAAATCTGCCTCATTGCCCTAGGCTGACCGGCACTGAGAAACCAAAACTGCTTCACATTCCTTCTACAAAGGCATACCTTAACACCTCATCCTTACAGTAGACAGTCGGCTTGCGTTTCTGCTGTAACCACAGCACAGTTCTTCCTCTTACACTCCAGGGTTTTAGAAGAAGCTAAGCCCGATAGCCTACCCAGAGCGATCCCTGGGGGAGGCGGTTGGCTACACGCAGAATTACGGGCCAAATAAACTTTATTCAAGGAAGGGACCGGTGTGTAGCTAGAGTGTATATTTACTTGGTAGAAATCACAAGGACGTAGGCTGCATGTTCGCTGGAAACGGGGAACTTATGGCACAAGCCTTGCTTACCCATTTTGAATGCTCCATTCAAGCTGCCTTGAAGCTGCCTAAATAACAATTTTAGGACGGGTCTCTAGTCTCTGTACGCAAGGCTCTGGGAAGGGAACGAGTGTTCTCTACATCAACAGGGTGCTTTCATAGCCTGGGTGGGAGCCTCTCCTCAGACGCTCTACAGCTAAAAGGAAACTTGACGTGAGTCCTTTCCTCAAGGTAAAGCCTAGAATAGCCCTGCCGAAGTGGAAGCTTGGAGCGGAGTCCTTGAGGCATTAGTTTCAGGTCTGTTTCCTTTTAAGGTTAGTAAGCTTTTCAGGACACCGAAGACCTCGCCTGGGCACCTTATTCCCTGGAAGACCACCGAGTACCGGCAGTCTCCACTGGGCTACTAAGAAACATCCAGGCCCGGACACCTTTCCCAGTCACTCTGTGTATTTTGTGTGTAGGCCAACACACTGCACTCTTCCTTGGAAGAGCTAGATTTCCTCAGCTCTCCAACAGCCCCAGGAAATGTGTTCTCTCACGTCCTACATATCATGCAAATCTGCCTCATTGCCCTAGGCTGAGCAGCTCTGAGAAACCAAAACTGCTTCGCATTCCTTCTACAAAGTCATACCTTAAGACCCCATCCTTACAGGAGAAAGTCAGCTTGCGTTTCTGCTGTAACCAAAGCACAGATCTTCCTCTTACACTGCAGGGTTTTAGAAGAAGCTAAGCCAGATAGCCTACCTAGAGCGCTCCTTGGGGGAGGCTGTTGGCTACACGCAGAACTCCGTGCCAAATAAACTTTATTCAAGGAAGGGACCAGTGTTTAGCTAGAGTGTATATTTACTTGGTAGAAATCACAAGTAGGTAGGCCGCGTGTTCGCTGGAAACGGTGACCTTATGGCACAAGCCTTGCTTTCCCATTTTGAATGCTCCATGCATGCTGCCTTGAAGTTACCTAAATAACAGTTTTAGGACGAGTCTTTAGTCATTGTAGGCAGGGCTCTGGGAAGGGAACGAGTGTTCTCTGCATCAACAGGGTGCTTTCATAGCCTGGGTGGGAGCCTCTCCTCAGACGCCCTAGAGATAAAGGAAACTTGACGTGAGTTCTTTCCTCCAGGTAAAGCCTTGACTAGCCCTGCCGAAGCTGAGCTTGAAGCAGTTTCCTTGTGGCATTTGTTTTAGGTCTGCTTTCTTTTAAGGTTAGTAAGCTTGTCAAGACACCGAGGACCTCTCGTGGGCACCCTATTCCCTGCAAGAGCACCGAGTACCAGCAGGCTCCACTGGGCTACTAAGAAACATCCAGGCCCGGAAACGTTTCCCAGTCACTGTGTATTTTGTGTGTAGGGCAACACACTGCACTCTTCCTTGGAAGAGCTAGATTTCCTCAGCTCTCCAACAACTCCAGGCAATGTGTTCTCTCAATTCCTATATGTCATGCAAATCTCCCTCATTGCCCTAGGCTGAGCAGCACTGAGAAAACAAAACTGCAACGCATTCCTTCTTTAAAGTCAAACCTTAAGACCCCATCCTTACAGGAGAAAGTCGGCTTGCTTTCCTGCTGTAACCAAAGCACAGTTCTTCCTCTTACACTCCAGGGTTTTAGAAGAAGCAGAGCCCGATAGCCTACCCAGAGCGCTCCCAAGGGGAGGCGGTTGGCTACACGCAGAATTCCGTGCCAAATAAACTTTATTCAAGGAAGGGACCGGTGTGTAGCTAGACTGTATATTTACTTGGTAGAAATCACAAGGACGTAGGCTGCATGTTCGCTGGAAACGGGGAACTTATGGCACAAGCCTTGCTTACCCATTTTGAATGCTCCATTCAAGCTGCCTTGAAGCTGCCTAAATAACAATTTTAGGACGGGTCTCTAGTCTCTGTACGCAAGGCTCTGGGAAGGGAACGAGTGTTCTCTACATCAACAGGGTGCTTTCATAGCCTGGGTGGGAGCCTCTCCTCAGACGCTCTACAGCTAAAAGGAAACTTGACGTGAGTCCTTTCCTCAAGGTAAAGCCTAGAATAGCCCTGCCGAAGTGGAAGCTTGGAGCGGAGTCCTTGAGGCATTAGTTTCAGGTCTGTTTCCTTTTAAGGTTAGTAAGCTTTTCAGGACACCGAGGAGCTCGCCTGGGCACCTTATTCCCTGGAAGACCACCGAGTACCGGCAGTCTCCACTGGGCTACTAAGAAACATCCAGGCCCGGACACCTTTCCCAGTCACTCTGTGTATTTTGTGTGTAGGCCAACACACTGCACTCTTCCTTGGAAGAGCTAGATTTCCTCAGCTCTCCAACAGCCCCAGGAAATGTGTACTCTCACGTCCTACATATCATGCAAATCTGCCTCATTGCCCTAGGCTGACCGGCACTGAGAAACCAAAACTGCTTCACATTCCTTCTACACAGTCATACCTTAACACCTCATCCTTACAGTAGAAAGTCGGCTTGCGTTTCTGCTGTAACCACAGCACAGTTCTTCCTCTTACACTCCAGGGTTTTAGAAGAAGCTAAGCCCGATAGCCTACCCAGAGCGATCCCTGGGGGAGGCGGTTGGCTACACGCAGAATTACGGGCCAAATAAACTTTATTCAAGGAAGGGACCGGTGTGTAGCTAGAGTGTATATTTACTTGGTAGAAATCACAAGGACGTAGGCTGCATGTTCGCTGGAAACGGGGAACTTATGGCACAAGCCTTGCTTACCCATTTTGAATGCTCCATTCAAGCTGCCTTGAAGCTGCCTAAATAACAATTTTAGGACGGGTCTCTAGTCTCTGTAGGCAAGGCTCTGGGAAGGGAACGAGTGTTCTCTACATCAACAGGGTGCTTTCATAGCCTGGGTGGGAGCCTCTCCTCAGACGCTCTACAGCTAAAAGGAAACTTGACGTGAGTCCTTTCCTCAAGGTAAAGCCTAGAATAGCCCTGCCGAAGTGGAAGCTTGGAGCGGAGTCCTTGAGGCATTAGTTTCAGGTCTGTTTCCTTTTAAGGTTAGTAAGCTTTTCAGGACACCGAGGACCTCGCCTGGGCACCTTATTCCCTGGAAGACCACCGAGTACCGGCAGTCTCCACTGGGCTACTAAGAAACATCCAGGCCCGGACACCTTTCCCAGTCACTCTGTGTATTTTGTGTGTAGGCCAACACACTGCACTCTTCCTTGGAAGAGCTAGATTTCCTCAGCTCTCCAACAGCCCCAGGAAATGTGTTCTCTCACGTCCTACATATCATGCAAATCTGCCTCATTGCCCTAGGCTGAGCAGCTCTGAGAAACCAAAACTGCTTCGCATTCCTTCTACAAAGTCATACCTTAAGACCCCATCCTTACAGGAGAAAGTCAGCTTGCGTTTCTGCTGTAACCAAAGCACAGATCTTCCTCTTACACTGCAGGGTTTTAGAAGAAGCTAAGCCAGATAGCCTACCTAGAGCGCTCCTTGGGGGAGGCTGTTGGCTACACGCAGAACTCCGTGCCAAATAAACTTTATTCAAGGAAGGGACCAGTGTGTAGCTAGAGTGTATATTTACTTGGTAGAAATCACAAGTAGGTAGGCCGCGTGTTCGCTGGAAACGGTGACCTTATGGCACAAGCCTTGCTTTCCCATTTTGAATGCTCCATGCATGCTGCCTTGAAGTTACCTAAATAACAGTTTTAGGACGAGTCTTTAGTCATTGTAGGCAGGGCTCTGGGAAGGGAACGAGTGTTCTCTGCATCAACAGGGTGCTTTCATAGCCTGGGTGGGAGCCTCTCCTCAGACGCCCTAGAGATAAAGGAAACTTGACGTGAGTTCTTTCCTCCAGGTAAAGCCTTGACTAGCCCTGCCGAAGCTGAGCTTGAAGCAGTTTCCTTGTGGCATTTGTTTTAGGTCTGTTTTCTTTTAAGGTTAGTAAGCTTGTCAAGACACCGAGGACCTCTCGTGGGCACCCTATTCCCTGCAAGAGCACCGAGTACCAGCAGGCTCCACTGGGCTACTAAGAAACATCCAGGCCCGGAAACGTTTCCCAGTCACTGTGTATTTTGTGTGTAGGGCAACACACTGCACTCTTCCTTGGAAGAGCTAGATTTCCTCAGCTCTCCAACAACTCCAGGCAATGTGTTCTCTCAATTCCTATATGTCATGCAAATCTCCCTCATTGCCCTAGGCTGAGCAGCACTGAGAAACCAAAACTGCAACGCATTCCTTCTTTAAAGTCAAACCTTAAGACCCCATCCTTACAGGAGAAAGTCGGCTTGCTTTCCTGCTGTAACCAAAGCACAGTTCTTCCTCTTACACTCCAGGGTTTTAGAAGAAGCAGAGCCCGATAGCCTACCCAGAGCGCTCCCAAGGGGAGGCGGTTGGCTACACGCAGAATTCCGTGCCAAATAAACTTTATTCAAGGAAGGGACCGGTGTGTAGCTAGAGTGTATATTTACTTGGTAGAAATCACAAGGAGGTAGGCTGCATGTTCGCTGGAAACGGGGAACTTATGGCACAAGCCTTGCTTACCACTTTTGAATGCTCCCTTCAAGCTGCCTTGAAGCTACCTAAATTACAATTTTAGGACGGGTCTCTAGTGTCTGTAGGCAGGGCTCTGGGAAGGGAACGAGTGTTCTCTACATCAACAGGGTGCTTTCATAGACTGGGTAGGAGCCTCGCCTGCGACACTCTAGAGCTAAAAGGAAACTTGACGTGAGTCCTCTCCTCAAGGTAAAGCCTAGAATAGCCCTGCCGAAGTGGAAGCTTGGAGAGGAGTTCTTGAGGCATTAGTTTCAGGTCTGTTTTCTTTTAAGGTTAGTAAGCTTTTCAAGGCCCTGAGGACCTCGCCTGGGCACCCTATTCCCTGCAAGAACACCCAGTACCGGCAGGCTCCACTGGGCTACTAAGAAACATCCAGGCCCGGAAACTTTTCCCATTCACTCTTTGTATTTTGTGTGTAGGCCAACACACTACACTCTTCCTTGGAAGAGCTAGATTTCCTCAGCTCTCCAACAGCTCCAGGAAATGTGTTCTCTCACGTCCTACATATCATGCAAATCTGCCTCATTGCCCTAGGCTGACCGGCACTGAGAAACCAAAACTGCTTCACATTCCTTCTACAAAGGCATACCTTAACACCTCATCCTTACAGTAGACAGTCGGCTTGCGTTTCTGCTGTAACCACAGCACAGTTCTTCCTCTTACACTCCAGGGTTTTAGAAGAAGCTAAGCCCGATAGCCTACCCAGAGCGATCCCTGGGGGAGGCGGTTGGCTACACGCAGAATTACGTGCCAAATAAACTTTATTCAAGGAAGGGACCGGTGTGTAGCTAGAGTGTATATTTACTTGGTAGAAATCACAAGGACGTAGGCTGCATGTTCGCTGGAAACGGGGAACTTATGGCACAAGCCTTGCTTACCCATTTTGAATGCTCCATTCAAGCTGCCTTGAAGCTGCCTAAATAACAATTTTAGGACGGGTCTCTAGTCTCTGTAGGCAAGGCTCTGGGAAGGGAACGAGTGTTCTCTACATCAACAGGGTGCTTTCATAGCCTGGGTGGGAGCCTCTCCTCAGACGCTCTACAGCTAAAAGGAAACTTGACGTGAGTCCTTTCCTCAAGGTAAAGCCTAGAATAGCCCTGCCGAAGTGGAAGCTTGGAGCGGAGTCCTTGAGGCATTAGTTTCAGGTCTGTTTCCTTTTAAGGTTAGTAAGCTTTTCAGGACACCGAGGACCTCGCCTGGGCACCTTATTCCCTGGAAGACCACCGAGTACCGGCAGTCTCCACTGGGCTACTAAGAAACATCCAGGCCCGGACACCTTTCCCAGTCACTCTGTGTATTTTGTGTGTAGGCCAACACACTGCACTCTTCCTTGGAAGAGCTAGATTTCCTCAGCTCTCCAACAGCCCCAGGAAATGTGTTCTCTCACGTCCTACATATCATGCAAATCTGCCTCATTGCCCTAGGCTGAGCAGCTCTGAGAAACCAAAACTGCTTCGCATTCCTTCTACAAAGTCATACCTTAAGACCCCATCCTTACAGGAGAAAGTCAGCTTGCGTTTCTGCTGTAACCAAAGCACAGATCTTCCTCTTACACTGCAGGGTTTTAGAAGAAGCTAAGCCAGATAGCCTACCTAGAGCGCTCCTTGGGGGAGGCTGTTGGCTACACGCAGAACTCCGTGCCAAATAAACTTTATTCAAGGAAGGGACCAGTGTGTAGCTAGAGTGTATATTTACTTGGTAGAAATCACAAGTAGGTAGGCCGCGTGTTCGCTGGAAACGGTGACCTTATGGCACAAGCCTTGCTTTCCCATTTTGAATGCTCCATGCATGCTGCCTTGAAGTTACCTAAATAACAGTTTTAGGACGAGTCTTTAGTCATTGTAGGCAGGGCTCTGGGAAGGGAACGAGTGTTGTCTGCATCAACAGGGTGCTTTCATAGCCTGGGTGGGAGCCTCTCCTCAGACGCCCTAGAGATAAAGGAAACTTGACGTGAGTTCTTTCCTCCAGGTAAAGCCTTGACTAGCCCTGCCGAAGCTGAGCTTGAAGCAGTTTCCTTGTGGCATTTGTTTTAGGTCTGTTTTCTTTTAAGGTTAGTAAGCTTGTCAAGACACCGAGGACCTCTCGTGGGCACCCTATTCCCTGCAAGAGCACCGAGTACCAGCAGGCTCCACTGGGCTACTAAGAAACATCCAGGCCCGGAAACGTTTCCCAGTCACTGTGTATTTTGTGTGTAGGGCAACACACTGCACTCTTCCTTGGAAGAGCTAGATTTCCTCAGCTCTCCAACAACTCCAGGCAATGTGTTCTCTCAATTCCTATATGTCATGCAAATCTCCCTCATTGCCCTAGGCTGAGCAGCACTGAGAAACCAAAACTGCAACGCATTCCTTCTTTAAAGTCAAACCTTAAGACCCCATCCTTACAGGAGAAAGTCGGCTTGCTTTCCTGCTGTAACCAAAGCACAGTTCTTCCTCTTACACTCCAGGGTTTTAGAAGAAGCAGAGCCCGATAGCCTACCCAGAGCGCTCCCAAGGGGAGGCGGTTGGCTACACGCAGAATTCCGTGCCAAATAAACTTTATTCAAGGAAGGGACCAGTGTGTAGCTAGAGTGTATATTTACTTGGTAGAAATCACAAGGAGGTAGGCGGCATGTTCGCTGGAAACGGGGAACTTATGGCACAAGCCTTGCTTACCACTTTTGAATGCTCCCTTCAAGCTGCCTTGAAGCTACCTAAATTACAATTTTAGGACGGGTCTCTAGTGTCTGTAGGCAGGGCTCTGGGAAGGGAACGAGTGTTCTCTACATCAACAGGGTGCTTTCATAGACTGGGTAGGAGCCTCGCCTGCGACACTCTAGAGCTAAAAGGAAACTTGACGTGAGTCCTCTCCTCAAGGTAAAGCCTAGAATAGCCCTGCCGAAGTGGAAGCTTGGAGAGGAGTTCTTGAGGCATTAGTTTCAGGTCTGTTTTCTTTTAAGGTTAGTAAGCTTTTCAAGGCCCTGAGGACCTCGCCTGGGCACCCTATTCCCTGCAAGAACACCCAGTACCGGCAGGCTCCACTGGGCTACTAAGAAACATCCAGGCCCGGAAACTTTTCCCATTCACTCTTTGTATTTTGTGTGTAGGCCAACACACTACACTCTTCCTTGGAAGAGCTAGATTTCCTCAGCTCTCCAACAGCTCCAGGAAATGTGTTCTCTCACGTCCTACATATCATGCAAATCTGCCTCATTGCCCTAGGCTGACCGGCACTGAGAAACCAAAACTGCTTCACATTCCTTCTACAAAGGCATACCTTAACACCTCATCCTTACAGTAGAAAGTCGGCTTGCGTTTCTGCTGTAACCACAGCACAGTTCTTCCTCTTACACTCCAGGGTTTTAGAAGAAGCTAAGCCCGATAGCCTACCCAGAGCGATCCCTGGGGGAGGCGGTTGGCTACACGCAGAATTACGTGCCAAATAAACTTTATTCAAGGAAGGGACCGGTGTGTAGCTAGAGTGTATATTTACTTGGTAGAAATCACAAGGACGTAGGCTGCATGTTCGCTGGAAACGGGGAACTTATGGCACAAGCCTTGCTTACCCATTTTGAATGCTCCATTCAAGCTGCCTTGAAGCTGCCTAAATAACAATTTTAGGACGGGTCTCTAGTCTCTGTAGGCAAGGCTCTGGGAAGGGAACGAGTGTTCTCTACATCAACAGGGTGCTTTCATAGCCTGGGTGGGAGCCTCTCCTCAGACGCCCTAGAGATAAAGGAAACTTGACGTGAGTTCTTTCCTCCAGGTAAAGCCTTGACTAGCCCTGCCGAAGCTGAGCTTGAAGCAGTTTCCTTGTGGCATTTGTTTTAGGTCTGTTTTCTTTTAAGGTTAGTAAGCTTGTCAAGACACCGAGGACCTCTCGTGGGCACCCTATTCCCTGCAAGAGCACCGAGTACCAGCAGGCTCCACTGGGCTACTAAGAAACATCCAGGCCCGGAAACGTTTCCCAGTCACTGTGTATTTTGTGTGTAGGGCAACACACTGCACTCTTCCTTGGAAGAGCTAGATTTCCTCAGCTCTCCAACAACTCCAGGCAATGTGTTCTCTCAATTCCTATATGTCATGCAAATCTCCCTCATTGCCCTAGGCTGAGCAGCACTGAGAAACCAAAACTGCAACGCATTCCTTCTTTAAAGTCAAACCTTAAGACCCCATCCTTACAGGAGAAAGTCGGCTTGCTTTCCTGCTGTAACCAAAGCACAGTTCTTCCTCTTACACTGCAGGGTTTTAGAAGAAGCAGAGCCCGATAGCCTACCCAGAGCGCTCCCAAGGGGAGGCGGTTGGCTACACGCAGAATTCCGTGCCAAATAAACTTTATTCAAGGAAGGGACCGGTGTGTAGCTAGACTGTATATTTACTTGGTAGAAATCACAAGTAGGTAGGCCGCGTGTTCGCTGGAAACGGTGACCTTATGGCACAAGCCTTGCTTTCCCATTTTGAATGCTCCATGCATGCTGCCTTGAAGTTACCTAAATAACAGTTTTAGGACGAGTCTTTAGTCATTGTAGGCAGGGCTCTGGGAAGGGAACGAGTGTTCTCTGCATCAACAGGGTGCTTTCATAGCCTGGGTGGGAGCCTCTCCTCAGACGCCCTAGAGATAAAGGAAACTTGACGTGAGTTCTTTCCTCCAGGTAAAGCCTTGACTAGCCCTGCCGAAGCTGAGCTTGAAGCAGTTTCCTTGTGGCATTTGTTTTAGGTCTGTTTTCTTTTAAGGTTAGTAAGCTTGTCAAGACACCGAGGACCTCTCGTGGGCACCCTATTCCCTGCAAGAGCACCGAGTACCAGCAGGCTCCACTGGGCTACTAAGAAACATCCAGGCCCGGAAACGTTTCCCAGTCACTGTGTATTTTGTGTGTAGGGCAACACACTGCACTCTTCCTTGGAAGAGCTAGATTTCCTCAGCTCTCCAACAACTCCAGGCAATGTGTTCTCTCAATTCCTATATGTCATGCAAATCTCCCTCATTGCCCTAGGCTGAGCAGCACTGAGAAACCAAAACTGCAACGCATTCCTTCTTTAAAGTCAAACCTTAAGACCCCATCCTTACAGGAGAAAGTCGGCTTGCTTTCCTGCTGTAACCAAAGCACAGTTCTTCCTCTTACACTCCAGGGTTTTAGAAGAAGCAGAGCCCGATAGCCTACCCAGAGCGCTCCCAAGGGGAGGCGGTTGGCTACACGCAGAATTCCGTGCCAAATAAACTTTATTCAAGGAAGGGACCAGTGTGTAGCTAGAGTGTATATTTACTTGGTAGAAATCACAAGGAGGTAGGCGGCATGTTCGCTGGAAACGGGGAACTTATGGCACAAGCCTTGCTTACCACTTTTGAATGCTCCCTTCAAGCTGCCTTGAAGCTACCTAAATTACAATTTTAGGACGGGTCTCTAGTGTCTGTAGGCAGGGCTCTGGGAAGGGAACGAGTGTTCTCTACATCAACAGGGTGCCTTCATAGACTGGGTAGGAGCCTCGCCTGCGACACTCTAGAGCTAAAAGGAAACTTGACGTGAGTCCTCTCCTCAAGGTAAAGCCTAGAATAGCCCTGCCGAAGTGGAAGCTTGGAGAGGAGTTCTTGAGGCATTAGTTTCAGGTCTGTTTTCTTTTAAGGTTAGTAAGCTTTTCAAGGCCCTGAGGACCTCGCCTGGGTACCCTATTCCCTGCAAGAACACCCAGTACCGGCAGGCTCCACTGGGCTACTAAGAAACATCCAGGCCCGGAAACTTTTCCCATTCACTCTTTGTATTTTGTGTGTAGGCCAACACACTACACTCTTCCTTGGAAGAGCTAGATTTCCTCAGCTCTCCAACAGCTCCAGGAAATGTGTTCTCTCACGTCCTACATATCATGCAAATCTGCCTCATTGCCCTAGGCTGACCGGCACTGAGAAACCAAAACTGCTTCACATTCCTTCTACAAAGTCAAACCTTAACACCTCATCCTTACAGTAGAAAGTCGGCTTGCGTTTCTGCTGTAACCACAGCACAGTTCTTCCTCTCACACTCCAGGGTTTTAGAAGAAGCTAAGCCCGATAGCCTACCCAGAGCGATCCCTGGGGGAGGCGGTTGGCTACACGCAGAATTACGTGCCAAATAAACTTTATTTAAGGAAGGGACCAGTGTGTAGCTAGAGTGTATATTTACTTGGTAGAAATCACAAGGAGGTAGGCTGCATGTTCGCTGGAAACGGGGAACGTATGGCACAAGCCTTGCTTACCCATTTTGAATGCTCCATTCAAGCTGCCTTGAAGCTGCCTAAATAACAATTTTAGGACGGGTCTCTAGTCTCTGTAGGCAAGGCTCTGGGAAGGGAACGAGTGTTCTCTACATCAACAGGGTGCTTTCATAGCCTGGGTGGGAGCCTCTCCTCAGACGCTCTACAGCTAAAAGGAAACTTGACGTGAGTCCTTTCCTCAAGGTAAAGCCTAGAATAGCCCTGCCGAAGTGGAAGCTTGGAGCGGAGTCCTTGAGGCATTAGTTTCAGGTCTGTTTCCTTTTAAGGTTAGTAAGCTTTTCAGGACACCGAGGACCTCGCCTGGGCACCTTATTCCCTGGAAGACCACCGAGTACCGGCAGTCTCCACTGGGCTACTAAGAAACATCCAGGCCCGGACACCTTTCCCAGTCACTCTGTGTATTTTGTGTGTAGGCCAACACACTGCACTCTTCCTTGGAAGAGCTAGATTTCCTCAGCTCTCCAACAGCCCCAGGAAATGTGTTCTCTCACGTCCTACATATCATGCAAATCTGCCTCATTGCCCTAGGCTGAGCAGCTCTGAGAAACCAAAACTGCTTAGCATTCCTTCTACAAAGTCACACCTTAAGACCCCATCCTTACAGGAGAAAGTCAGCTTGCGTTTCTGCTGTAACCAAAGCACAGATCTTCCTCTTACACTGCAGGGTTTTAGAAGAAGCTAAGCCAGATAGCCTACCTAGAGCGCTCCTTGGGGGAGGCTGTTGGCTACACGCAGAACTCCGTGCCAAATAAACTTTATTCAAGGGAGGGACCAGTGTTTAGCTAGAGTGTATATTTACTTGGTAGAAATCACAAGTAGGTAGGCCGTGTGTTCGCTGGAAACGGTGACCTTATGGCACAAGCCTTGCTTTCCCATTTTGAATGCTCCATGCATGCTGCCTTGAAGTTACCTAAATAACAGTTTTAGGACGAGTCTTTAGTCATTGTAGGCAGGGCTCTGGGAAGGGAACGAGTGTTCTCTGCATCAACAGGGTGCTTTCATAGCCTGGGTGGGAGCCTCTCCTCAGACGCCCTAGAGATAAAGGAAACTTGACGTGAGTTCTTTCCTCCAGGTAAAGCCTTGACTAGCCCTGCCGAAGCTGAGCTTGAAGCAGTTTCCTTGTGGCATTTGTTTTAGGTCTGTTTTCTTTTAAGGTTAGTAAGCTTGTCAAGACACCGAGGACCTCTCGTGGGCACCCTATTCCCTGCAAGAGCACCGAGTACCAGCAGGCTCCACTGGGCTACTAAGAAACATCCAGGCCCGGAAACGTTTCCCAGTCACTGTGTATTTTGTGTGTAGGGCAACACACTACACTCTTCCTTGGAAGAGCTAGATTTCCTCAGCTCTCCAACAACTCCAGGAAATGTGTTCTCTCAATTCCTATATGTCATTCAAATCTCCCTCATTGCCCTTAGGCTGAGCAGCACTGAGAAACCAAAACTGCAACGCATTCCTTCTTTAAAGTCAAACCTTAAGACCCCATCCTTACAGGAGAAAGTCGGCTTGCTTTCCTGCTGTAAGCAAAGCACAGTTCTTCCTCTTACACTCCAGGGTTTTAGAAGAAGCAGAGCCCGATAGCCTACCCAGAGCGCTCCCAAGGGGAGGCGGTTGGCTACACGCAGAATTCCGTGCCAAATAAACTTTATTCAAGGAAGGGACCAGTGTGTAGCTAGAGTGTATATTTACTTGGTAGAAATCACAAGGAGGTAGGCTGCATGTTCGCTGGAAACGGGGAACTTATGGCACAAGCCTTGCTTACCACTTTTGAATGCTCCCTTCAAGCTGCCTTGAAGCTACCTAAATTACTATTTTAGGACGGGTCTCTAGTGTCTGTAGGCAGGGCTCTGGGAAGGGAACGAGTGTTCTCTACATCAACAGGGTGCTTTCATAGACTGGGTAGGAGCCTCGCCTGCGACACTCTAGAGCTAAAAGGAAACTTGACGTGAGTCCTCTCCTCAAGGTAAAGCCTAGAATAGCCCTGCCGAAGTGGAAGCTTGGAGAGGAGTTCTTGAGGCATTAGTTTCAGGTCTGTTTTCTTTTAAGGTTAGTAAGCTTTTCAAGGCCCTGAGGACCTCGCCTGGGCACCCTATTCCCTGCAAGAACACCCAGTACCGGCAGGCTCCACTGGGCTACTAAGAAACATCCAGGCCCGGAAACTTTTCCCATTCACTCTTTGTATTTTGTGTGTAGGCCAACACACTACACTCTTCCTTGGAAGAGCTAGATTTCCTCAGCTCTCCAACAGCTCCAGGAAATGTGTTCTCTCACGTCCTACATATCATGCAAATCTGCCTCATTGCCCTAGGCTGACCGGCACTGAGAAACCAAAACTGCTTCACATTCCTTCTACAAAGTCATACCTTAACACCTCATCCTTACAGTAGAAAGTCGGCTTGCGTTTCTGCTGTAACCACAGCACAGTTCTTCCTCTCACACTCCAGGGTTTTAGAAGAAGCTAAGCCCGATAGCCTACCCAGAGCGATCCCTGGGGGAGGCGGTTGGCTACACGCAGAATTACGTGCCAAATAAACTTTATTCAAGGAAGGGACCAGTGTGTAGCTAGAGTGTATATTTACTTGGTAGAAATCACAAGGAGGTAGGCTGCATGTTCGCTGGAAACGGGGAACGTATGGCACAAGCCTTGCTTACCCATTTTGAATGCTCCATTCAAGCTGCCTTGAAGCTGCCTAAATAACAATTTTAGGGCGGGTCTCTAGTCTCTGTAGGCAAGGCTCTGGGAAGGGAACGAGTGTTCTCTACATCAGCAGGGTGCTTTCATAGCCTGGGTGGGAGCCTCTCCTCAGACGCTCTACAGCTAAAAGGAAACTTGACGTGAGTCCTTTCCTCAAGGTAAAGCCTAGAATAGCCCTGCCGAAGTGGAAGCTTGGAGCGGAGTCCTTGAGGCATTAGTTTCAGGTCTGTTTCCTTTTAAGGTTAGTAAGCTTTTCAGGACACCGAGGACCTCGCCTGGGCACCTTATTCCCTGGAAGACCACCGAGTACCGGCAGTCTCCACTGGGCTACTAAGAAACATCCAGGCCCGGACACCTTTCCCAGTCACTCTGTGTATTTTGTGTGTAGGCCAACACACTGCACTCTTCCTTGGAAGAGCTAGATTTCCTCAGCTCTCCAACAGCCCCAGGAAATGTGTTCTCTCACGTCCTACATATCATGCAAATCTGCCTCATTGCCCTAGGCTGAGCAGCTCTGAGAAACCAAAACTGCTTCGCATTCCTTCTACAAAGTCATACCTTAAGACCCCATCCTTACAGGAGAAAGTCAGCTTGCGTTTCTGCTGTAACCAAAGCACAGATCTTCCTCTTACACTGCAGGGTTTTAGAAGAAGCTAAGCCAGATAGCCTACCTAGAGCGCTCCTTGGGGGAGGCTGTTGGCTACACGCAGAACTCCGTGCCAAATAAACTTTATTCAAGGAAGGGACCAGTGTGTAGCTAGAGTGTATATTTACTTGGTAGAAATCACAAGTAGGTAGGCCGCGTGTTCGCTGGAAACGGTGACCTTATGGCACAAGCCTTGCTTTCCCATTTTGAATGCTCCATGCATGCTGCCTTGAAGTTACCTAAATAACAGTTTTAGGACGAGTCTTTAGTCATTGTAGGCAGGGCTCTGGGAAGGGAACGAGTGTTGTCTGCATCAACAGGGTGCTTTCATAGCCTGGGTGGGAGCCTCTCCTCAGACGCCCTAGAGATAAAGGAAACTTGACGTGAGTTCTTTCCTCCAGGTAAAGCCTTGACTAGCCCTGCCGAAGCTGAGCTTGAAGCAGTTTCCTTGTGGCATTTGTTTTAGGTCTGTTTTCTTTTAAGGTTAGTAAGCTTGTCAAGACACCGAGGACCTCTCGTGGGCACCCTATTCCCTGCAAGAGCACCGAGTACCAGCAGGCTCCACTGGGCTACTAAGAAACATCCAGGCCCGGAAACGTTTCCCAGTCACTGTGTATTTTGTGTGTAGGGCAACACACTGCACTCTTCCTTGGAAGAGCTAGATTTCCTCAGCTCTCCAACAACTCCAGGCAATGTGTTCTCTCAATTCCTATATGTCATGCAAATCTCCCTCATTGCCCTAGGCTGAGCAGCACTGAGAAACCAAAACTGCAACGCATTCCTTCTTTAAAGTCAAACCTTAAGACCCCATCCTTACAGGAGAAAGTCGGCTTGCTTTCCTGCTGTAACCAAAGCACAGTTCTTCCTCTTACACTCCAGGGTTTTAGAAGAAGCAGAGCCCGATAGCCTACCCAGAGCGCTCCCAAGGGGAGGCGGTTGGCTACACGCAGAATTCCGTGCCAAATAAACTTTATTCAAGGAAGGGACCAGTGTGTAGCTAGAGTGTATATTTACTTGGTAGAAATCACAAGGAGGTAGGCGGCATGTTCGCTGGAAACGGGGAACTTATGGCACAAGCCTTGCTTACCACTTTTGAATGCTCCCTTCAAGCTGCCTTGAAGCTACCTAAATTACAATTTTAGGACGGGTCTCTAGTGTCTGTAGGCAGGGCTCTGGGAAGGGAACGAGTGTTCTCTACATCAACAGGGTGCTTTCATAGACTGGGTAGGAGCCTCGCCTGCGACACTCTAGAGCTAAAAGGAAACTTGACGTGAGTCCTCTCCTCAAGGTAAAGCCTAGAATAGCCCTGCCGAAGTGGAAGCTTGGAGAGGAGTTCTTGAGGCATTAGTTTCAGGTCTGTTTTCTTTTAAGGTTAGTAAGCTTTTCAAGGCCCTGAGGACCTCGCCTGGGCACCCTATTCCCTGCAAGAACACCCAGTACCGGCAGGCTCCACTGGGCTACTAAGAAACATCCAGGCCCGGAAACTTTTCCCATTCACTCTTTGTATTTTGTGTGTAGGCCAACACACTACACTCTTCCTTGGAAGAGCTAGATTTCCTCAGCTCTCCAACAGCTCCAGGAAATGTGTTCTCTCACGTCCTACATATCATGCAAATCTGCCTCATTGCCCTAGGCTGACCGGCACTGAGAAACCAAAACTGCTTCACATTCCTTCTACAAAGGCATACCTTAACACCTCATCCTTACAGTAGAAAGTCGGCTTGCGTTTCTGCTGTAACCACAGCACAGTTCTTCCTCTTACACTCCAGGGTTTTAGAAGAAGCTAAGCCCGATAGCCTACCCAGAGCGATCCCTGGGGGAGGCGGTTGGCTACACGCAGAATTACGTGCCAAATAAACTTTATTCAAGGAAGGGACCGGTGTGTAGCTAGAGTGTATATTTACTTGGTAGAAATCACAAGGACGTAGGCTGCATGTTCGCTGGAAACGGGGAACTTATGGCACAAGCCTTGCTTACCCATTTTGAATGCTCCATTCAAGCTGCCTTGAAGCTGCCTAAATAACAATTTTAGGACGGGTCTCTAGTCTCTGTAGGCAAGGCTCTGGGAAGGGAACGAGTGTTCTCTACATCAACAGGGTGCTTTCATAGCCTGGGTGGGAGCCTCTCCTCAGACGCCCTAGAGATAAAGGAAACTTGACGTGAGTTCTTTCCTCCAGGTAAAGCCTTGACTAGCCCTGCCGAAGCTGAGCTTGAAGCAGTTTCCTTGTGGCATTTGTTTTAGGTCTGTTTTCTTTTAAGGTTAGTAAGCTTGTCAAGACACCGAGGACCTCTCGTGGGCACCCTATTCCCTGCAAGAGCACCGAGTACCAGCAGGCTCCACTGGGCTACTAAGAAACATCCAGGCCCGGAAACGTTTCCCAGTCACTGTGTATTTTGTGTGTAGGGCAACACACTGCACTCTTCCTTGGAAGAGCTAGATTTCCTCAGCTCTCCAACAACTCCAGGCAATGTGTTCTCTCAATTCCTATATGTCATGCAAATCTCCCTCATTGCCCTAGGCTGAGCAGCACTGAGAAACCAAAACTGCAACGCATTCCTTCTTTAAAGTCAAACCTTAAGACCCCATCCTTACAGGAGAAAGTCGGCTTGCTTTCCTGCTGTAACCAAAGCACAGTTCTTCCTCTTACACTGCAGGGTTTTAGAAGAAGCAGAGCCCGATAGCCTACCCAGAGCGCTCCCAAGGGGAGGCGGTTGGCTACACGCAGAATTCCGTGCCAAATAAACTTTATTCAAGGAAGGGACCGGTGTGTAGCTAGACTGTATATTTACTTGGTAGAAATCACAAGTAGGTAGGCCGCGTGTTCGCTGGAAACGGTGACCTTATGGCACAAGCCTTGCTTTCCCATTTTGAATGCTCCATGCATGCTGCCTTGAAGTTACCTAAATAACAGTTTTAGGACGAGTCTTTAGTCATTGTAGGCAGGGCTCTGGGAAGGGAACGAGTGTTCTCTGCATCAACAGGGTGCTTTCATAGCCTGGGTGGGAGCCTCTCCTCAGACGCCCTAGAGATAAAGGAAACTTGACGTGAGTTCTTTCCTCCAGGTAAAGCCTTGACTAGCCCTGCCGAAGCTGAGCTTGAAGCAGTTTCCTTGTGGCATTTGTTTTAGGTCTGTTTTCTTTTAAGGTTAGTAAGCTTGTCAAGACACCGAGGACCTCTCGTGGGCACCCTATTCCCTGCAAGAGCACCGAGTACCAGCAGGCTCCACTGGGCTACTAAGAAACATCCAGGCCCGGAAACGTTTCCCAGTCACTGTGTATTTTGTGTGTAGGGCAACACACTGCACTCTTCCTTGGAAGAGCTAGATTTCCTCAGCTCTCCAACAACTCCAGGAAATGTGTTCTCTCAATTCCTATATGTCATGCAAATCTCCCTCATTGCCCTAGGCTGAGCAGCACTGAGAAACCAAAACTGCAACGCATTCCTTCTTTAAAGTCAAACCTTAAGACCCCATCCTTACAGGAGAAAGTCGGCTTGCTTTCCTGCTGTAACCAAAGCACAGTTCTTCCTCTTACACTCCAGGGTTTTAGAAGAAGCAGAGCCCGATAGCCTACCCAGAGCGCTCCCAAGGGGAGGCGGTTGGCTACACGCAGAATTCCGTGCCAAATAAACTTTATTCAAGGAAGGGACCAGTGTGTAGCTAGAGTGTATATTTACTTGGTAGAAATCACAAGGAGGTAGGCTGCATGTTCGCTGGAAACGGGGAACTTATGGCACAAGCCTTGCTTACCACTTTTGAATGCTCCCTTCAAGCTGCCTTGAAGCTACCTAAATTACAATTTTAGGACGGGTCTCTAGTGTCTGTAGGCAGGGCTCTGGGAAGGGAACGAGTGTTCTCTACATCAACAGGGTGCTTTCATAGACTGGGTAGGAGCCTCGCCTGCGACACTCTAGAGCTAAAAGGAAACTTGACGTGAGTCCTCTCCTCAAGGTAAAGCCTAGAATAGCCCTGCCGAAGTGGAAGCTTGGAGAGGAGTTCTTGAGGCATTAGTTTCAGGTCTGTTTTCTTTTAAGGTTAGTAAGCTTTTCAAGGCCCTGAGGACCTCGCCTGGGCACCCTATTCCCTGCAAGAACACCCAGTACCGGCAGGCTCCACTGGGCTACTAAGAAACATCCAGGCCCGGAAACTTTTCCCATTCACTCTTTGTATTTTGTGTGTAGGCCAACACACTACACTCTTCCTTGGAAGAGCTAGATTTCCTCAGCTCTCCAACAGCTCCAGGAAATGTGTTCTCTCACGTCCTACATATCATGCAAATCTGCCTCATTGCCCTAGGCTGACCGGCACTGAGAAACCAAAACTGCTTCACATTCCTTCTACAAAGGCATACCTTAACACCTCATCCTTACAGTAGACAGTCGGCTTGCGTTTCTGCTGTAACCACAGCACAGTTCTTCCTCTTACACTCCAGGGTTTTAGAAGAAGCTAAGCCCGATAGCCTACCCAGAGCGATCCCTGGGGGAGGCGGTTGGCTACACGCAGAATTACGTGCCAAATAAACTTTATTCAAGGAAGGGACCGGTGTGTAGCTAGAGTGTATATTTACTTGGTAGAAATCACAAGGACGTAGGCTGCATGTTCGCTGGAAACGGGGAACTTATGGCACAAGCCTTGCTTACCCATTTTGAATGCTCCATTCAAGCTGCCTTGAAGCTGCCTAAATAACAATTTTAGGACGGGTCTCTAGTCTCTGTAGGCAAGGCTCTGGGAAGGGAACGAGTGTTCTCTACATCAACAGGGTGCTTTCATAGCCTGGGTGGGAGCCTCTCCTCAGACGCTCTACAGCTAAAAGGAAACTTGACGTGAGTCCTTTCCTCAAGGTAAAGCCTAGAATAGCCCTGCCGAAGTGGAAGCTTGGAGCGGAGTCCTTGAGGCATTAGTTTCAGGTCTGTTTCCTTTTAAGGTTAGTAAGCTTTTCAGGACACCGAGGACCTCGCCTGGGCACCTTATTCCCTGGAAGACCACCGAGTACCGGCAGTCTCCACTGGGCTACTAAGAAACATCCAGGCCCGGACACCTTTCCCAGTCACTCTGTGTATTTTGTGTGTAGGCCAACACACTGCACTCTTCCTTGGAAGAGCTAGATTTCCTCAGCTCTCCAACAGCCCCAGGAAATGTGTTCTCTCACGTCCTACATATCATGCAAATCTGCCTCATTGCCCTAGGCTGAGCAGCTCTGAGAAACCAAAACTGCTTCGCATTCCTTCTACAAAGTCATACCTTAAGACCCCATCCTTACAGGAGAAAGTCAGCTTGCGTTTCTGCTGTAACCAAAGCACAGATCTTCCTCTTACACTGCAGGGTTTTAGAAGAAGCTAAGCCAGATAGCCTACCTAGAGCGCTACTTGGGGGAGGCTGTTGGCTACACGCAGAACTCCGTGCCAAATAAACTTTATTCAAGGAAGGGACCAGTGTGTAGCTAGAGTGTATATTTACTTGGTAGAAATCACAAGTAGGTAGGCCGCGTGTTCGCTGGAAACGGTGACCTTATGGCACAAGCCTTGCTTTCCCATTTTGAATGCTCCATGCATGCTGCCTTGAAGTTACCTAAATAACAGTTTTAGGACGAGTCTTTAGTCATTGTAGGCAGGGCTCTGGGAAGGGAACGAGTGTTCTCTGCATCAACAGGGTGCTTTCATAGCCTGGGTGGGAGCCTCTCCTCAGACGCCCTAGAGATAAAGGAAACTTGACGTGAGTTCTTTCCTCCAGGTAAAGCCTTGACTAGCCCTGCCGAAGCTGAGCTTGAAGCAGTTTCCTTGTGGCATTTGTTTTAGGTCTGTTTTCTTTTAAGGTTAGTAAGCTTGTCAAGACACCGAGGACCTCTCGTGGGCACCCTATTCCCTGCAAGAGCACCGAGTACCAGCAGGCTCCACTGGGCTACTAAGAAACATCCAGGCCCGGAAACGTTTCCCAGTCACTGTGTATTTTGTGTGTAGGGCAACACACTGCACTCTTCCTTGGAAGAGCTAGATTTCCTCAGCTCTCCAACAACTCCAGGCAATGTGTTCTCTCAATTCCTATATGTCATGCAAATCTCCCTCATTGCCCTAGGCTGAGCAGCACTGAGAAACCAAAACTGCAACGCATTCCTTCTTTAAAGTCAAACCTTAAGACCCCATCCTTACAGGAGAAAGTCGGCTTGCTTTCCTGCTGTAACCAAAGCACAGTTCTTCCTCTTACACTCCAGGGTTTTAGAAGAAGCAGAGCCCGATAGCCTACCCAGAGCGCTCCCAAGGGGAGGCGGTTGGCTACACGCAGAATTCCGTGCCAAATAAACTTTATTCAAGGAAGGGACCAGTGTGTAGCTAGAGTGTATATTTACTTGGTAGAAATCACAAGGAGGTAGGCGGCATGTTCGCTGGAAACGGGGAACTTATGGCACACGCCTTGCTTACCACTTTTGAATGCTCCCTTCAAGCTGCCTTGAAGCTACCTAAATTACAATTTTAGGACGGGTCTCTAGTGTCTGTAGGCAGGGCTCTGGGAAGGGAACGAGTGTTCTCTACATCAACAGGGTGCTTTCATAGACTGGGTAGGAGCCTCGCCTGCGACACTCTAGAGCTAAAAGGAAACTTGACGTGAGTCCTCTCCTCAAGGTAAAGCCTAGAATAGCCCTGCCGAAGTGGAAGCTTGGAGAGGAGTTCTTGAGGCATTAGTTTCAGGTCTGTTTTCTTTTAAGGTTAGTAAGCTTTTCAAGGCCCTGAGGACCTCGCCTGGGCACCCTATTCCCTGCAAGAACACCCAGTACCGGCAGGCTCCACTGGGCTACTAAGAAACATCCAGGCCCGGAAACTTTTCCCATTCACTCTTTGTATTTTGTGTGTAGGCCAACACACTACACTCTTCCTTGGAAGAGCTAGATTTCCTCAGCTCTCCAACAGCTCCAGGAAATGTGTTCTCTCACGTCCTACATATCATGCAAATCTGCCTCATTGCCCTAGGCTGACCGGCACTGAGAAACCAAAACTGCTTCACATTCCTTCTACAAAGGCATACCTTAACACCTCATCCTTACAGTAGACAGTCGGCTTGCGTTTCTGCTGTAACCACAGCACAGTTCTTCCTCTTACACTCCAGGGTTTTAGAAGAAGCTAAGCCCGATAGCCTACCCAGAGCGATCCCTGGGGGAGGCGGTTGGCTACACGCAGAATTACGTGCCAAATAAACTTTATTCAAGGAAGGGACCGGTGTGTAGCTAGAGTGTATATTTACTTGGTAGAAATCACAAGGACGTAGGCTGCATGTTCGCTGGAAACGGGGAACTTATGGCACAAGCCTTGCTTACCCATTTTGAATGCTCCATTCAAGCTGCCTTGAAGCTGCCTAAATAACAATTTTAGGACGGGTCTCTAGTCTCTGTAGGCAAGGCTCTGGGAAGGGAACGAGTGTTCTCTACATCAACAGGGTGCTTTCATAGCCTGGGTGGGAGCCTCTCCTCAGACGCTCTACAGCTAAAAGGAAACTTGACGTGAGTCCTTTCCTCAAGGTAAAGCCTAGAATAGCCCTGCCGAAGTGGAAGCTTGGAGCGGAGTCCTTGAGGCATTAGTTTCAGGTCTGTTTCCTTTTAAGGTTAGTAAGCTTTTCAGGACACCGAGGACCTCGCCTGGGCACCTTATTCCCTGGAAGACCACCGAGTACCGGCAGTCTCCACTGGGCTACTAAGAAACATCCAGGCCCGGACACCTTTCCCAGTCACTCTGTGTATTTTGTGTGTAGGCCAACACACTGCACTCTTCCTTGGAAGAGCTAGATTTCCTCAGCTCTCCAACAGCCCCAGGAAATGTGTTCTCTCACGTCCTACATATCATGCAAATCTGCCTCATTGCCCTAGGCTGAGCAGCTCTGAGAAACCAAAACTGCTTCGCATTCCTTCTACAAAGTCATACCTTAAGACCCCATCCTTACAGGAGAAAGTCAGCTTGCGTTTCTGCTGTAACCAAAGCACAGATCTTCCTCTTACACTGCAGGGTTTTAGAAGAAGCTAAGCCAGATAGCCTACCTAGAGCGCTCCTTGGGGGAGGCTGTTGGCTACACGCAGAACTCCGTGCCAAATAAACTTTATTCAAGGAAGGGACCAGTGTGTAGCTAGAGTGTATATTTACTTGGTAGAAATCACAAGTAGGTAGGCCGCGTGTTCGCTGGAAACGGTGACCTTATGGCACAAGCCTTGCTTTCCCATTTTGAATGCTCCATGCATGCTGCCTTGAAGTTACCTAAATAACAGTTTTAGGACGAGTCTTTAGTCATTGTAGGCAGGGCTCTGGGAAGGGAACGAGTGTTCTCTGCATCAACAGGGTGCTTTCATAGCCTGGGTGGGAGCCTCTCCTCAGACGCCCTAGAGATAAAGGAAACTTGACGTGAGTTCTTTCCTCCAGGTAAAGCCTTGACTAGCCCTGCCGAAGCTGAGCTTGAAGCAGTTTCCTTGTGGCATTTGTTTTAGGTCTGTTTTCTTTTAAGGTTAGTAAGCTTGTCAAGACACCGAGGACCTCTCGTGGGCACCCTATTCCCTGCAAGAGCACCGAGTACCAGCAGGCTCCACTGGGCTACTAAGAAACATCCAGGCCCGGAAACGTTTCCCAGTCACTGTGTATTTTGTGTGTAGGGCAACACACTGCACTCTTCCTTGGAAGAGCTAGATTTCCTCAGCTCTCCAACAACTCCAGGCAATGTGTTCTCTCAATTCCTATATGTCATGCAAATCTCCCTCATTGCCCTAGGCTGAGCAGCACTGAGAAACCAAAACTGCAACGCATTCCTTCTTTAAAGTCAAACCTTAAGACCCCATCCTTACAGGAGAAAGTCGGCTTGCTTTCCTGCTGTAACCAAAGCACAGTTCTTCCTCTTACACTCCAGGGTTTTAGAAGAAGCAGAGCCCGATAGCCTACCCAGAGCGCTCCCAAGGGGAGGCGGTTGGCTACACGCAGAATTCCGTGCCAAATAAACTTTATTCAAGGAAGGGACCAGTGTGTAGCTAGAGTGTATATTTACTTGGTAGAAATCACAAGGAGGTAGGCGGCATGTTCGCTGGAAACGGGGAACTTATGGCACACGCCTTGCTTACCACTTTTGAATGCTCCCTTCAAGCTGCCTTGAAGCTACCTAAATTACAATTTTAGGACGGGTCTCTAGTGTCTGTAGGCAGGGCTCTGGGAAGGGAACGAGTGTTCTCTACATCAACAGGGTGCTTTCATAGACTGGGTAGGAGCCTCGCCTGCGACACTCTAGAGCTAAAAGGAAACTTGACGTGAGTCCTCTCCTCAAGGTAAAGCCTAGAATAGCCCTGCCGAAGTGGAAGCTTGGAGAGGAGTTCTTGAGGCATTAGTTTCAGGTCTGTTTTCTTTTAAGGTTAGTAAGCTTTTCAAGGCCCTGAGGACCTCGCCTGGGCACCCTATTTCCTGCAAGAACACCCAGTACCGGCAGGCTCCACTGGGCTACTAAGAAACATCCAGGCCCGGAAACTTTTCCCATTCACTCTTTGTATTTTGTGTGTAGGCCAACACACTACACTCTTCCTTGGAAGAGCTAGATTTCCTCAGCTCTCCAACAGCTCCAGGAAATGTGTTCTCTCACGTCCTACATATCATGCAAATCTGCCTCATTGCCCTAGGCTGACCGGCACTGAGAAACCAAAACTGCTTCACATTCCTTCTACAAAGGCATACCTTAACACCTCATCCTTACAGTAGACAGTCGGCTTGCGTTTCTGCTGTAACCACAGCACAGTTCTTCCTCTTACACTCCAGGGTTTTAGAAGAAGCTAAGCCCGATAGCCTACCCAGAGCGATCCCTGGGGGAGGCGGTTGGCTACACGCAGAATTACGTGCCAAATAAACTTTATTCAAGGAAGGGACCGGTGTGTAGCTAGAGTGTATATTTACTTGGTAGAAATCACAAGGACGTAGGCTGCATGTTCGCTGGAAACGGGGAACTTATGGCACAAGCCTTGCTTACCCATTTTGAATGCTCCATTCAAGCTGCCTTGAAGCTGCCTAAATAACAATTTTAGGACGGGTCTCTAGTCTCTGTAGGCAAGGCTCTGGGAAGGGAACGAGTGTTCTCTACATCAACAGGGTGCTTTCATAGCCTGGGTGGGAGCCTCTCCTCAGACGCTCTACAGCTAAAAGGAAACTTGACGTGAGTCCTTTCCTCAAGGTAAAGCCTAGAATAGCCCTGCCGAAGTGGAAGCTTGGAGCGGAGTCCTTGAGGCATTAGTTTCAGGTCTGTTTCCTTTTAAGGTTAGTAAGCTTTTCAGGACACCGAGGACCTCGCCTGGGCACCTTATTCCCTGGAAGACCACCGAGTACCGGCAGTCTCCACTGGGCTACTAAGAAACATCCAGGCCCGGACACCTTTCCCAGTCACTCTGTGTATTTTGTGTGTAGGCCAACACACTGCACTCTTCCTTGGAAGAGCTAGATTTCCTCAGCTCTCCAACAGCCCCAGGAAATGTGTTCTCTCACGTCCTACATATCATGCAAATCTGCCTCATTGCCCTAGGCTGAGCAGCTCTGAGAAACCAAAACTGCTTCGCATTCCTTCTACAAAGTCATACCTTAAGACCCCATCCTTACAGGAGAAAGTCAGCTTGCGTTTCTGCTGTAACCAAAGCACAGATCTTCCTCTTACACTGCAGGGTTTTAGAAGAAGCTAAGCCAGATAGCCTACCTAGAGCGCTCCTTGGGGGAGGCTGTTGGCTACACGCAGAACTCCGTGCCAAATAAACTTTATTCAAGGAAGGGACCAGTGTGTAGCTAGAGTGTATATTTACTTGGTAGAAATCACAAGTAGGTAGGCCGCGTGTTCGCTGGAAACGGTGACCTTATGGCACAAGCCTTGCTTTCCCATTTTGAATGCTCCATGCATGCTGCCTTGAAGTTACCTAAATAACAGTTTTAGGACCAGTCTTTAGTCATTGTAGGCAGGGCTCTGGGAAGGGAACGAGTGTTCTCTGCATCAACAGGGTGCTTTCATAGCCTGGGTGGGAGCCTCTCCTCAGACGCCCTAGAGATAAAGGAAACTTGACGTGAGTTCTTTCCTCCAGGTAAAGCCTTGACTAGCCCTGCCGAAGCTGAGCTTGAAGCAGTTTCCTTGTGGCATTTGTTTTAGGTCTGTTTTCTTTTAAGGTTAGTAAGCTTGTCAAGACACCGAGGACCTCTCGTGGGCACCCTATTCCCTGCAAGAGCACCGAGTACCAGCAGGCTCCACTGGGCTACTAAGAAACATCCAGGCCCGGAAACGTTTCCCAGTCACTGTGTATTTTGTGTGTAGGGCAACACACTGCACTCTTCCTTGGAAGAGCTAGATTTCCTCAGCTCTCCAACAACTCCAGGCAATGTGTTCTCTCAATTCCTATATGTCATGCAAATCTCCCTCATTGCCCTAGGCTGAGCAGCACTGAGAAACCAAAACTGCAACGCATTCCTTCTTTAAAGTCAAACCTTAAGACCCCATCCTTACAGGAGAAAGTCGGCTTGCTTTCCTGCTGTAACCAAAGCACAGTTCTTCCTCTTACACTCCAGGGTTTTAGAAGAAGCAGAGCCCGATAGCCTACCCAGAGCGCTCCCAAGGGGAGGCGGTTGGCTACACGCAGAATTCCGTGCCAAATAAACTTTATTCAAGGAAGGGACCAGTGTGTAGCTAGAGTGTATATTTACTTGGTAGAAATCACAAGGAGGTAGGCGGCATGTTCGCTGGAAACGGGGAACTTATGGCACAAGCCTTGCTTACCACTTTTGAATGCTCCCTTCAAGCTGCCTTGAAGCTACCTAAATTACAATTTTAGGACGGGTCTCTAGTGTCTGTAGGCAGGGCTCTGGGAAGGGAACGAGTGTTCTCTACATCAACAGGGTGCTTTCATAGACTGGGTAGGAGCCTCGCCTGCGACACTCTAGAGCTAAAAGGAAACTTGACGTGAGTCCTCTCCTCAAGGTAAAGCCTAGAATAGCCCTGCCGAAGTGGAAGCTTGGAGAGGAGTTCTTGAGGCATTAGTTTCAGGTCTGTTTTCTTTTAAGGTTAGTAAGCTTTTCAAGGCCCTGAGGACCTCGCCTGGGCACCCTATTCCCTGCAAGAACACCCAGTACCGGCAGGCTCCACTGGGCTACTAAGAAACATCCAGGCCCGGAAACTTTTCCCATTCACTCTTTGTATTTTGTGTGTAGGCCAACACACTACACTCTTCCTTGGAAGAGCTAGATTTCCTCAGCTCTCCAACAGCTCCAGGAAATGTGTTCTCTCACGTCCTACATATCATGCAAATCTGCCTCATTGCCCTAGGCTGACCGGCACTGAGAAACCAAAACTGCTTCACATTCCTTCTACAAAGGCATACCTTAACACCTCATCCTTACAGTAGACAGTCGGCTTGCGTTTCTGCTGTAACCACAGCACAGTTCTTCCTCTTACACTCCAGGGTTTTAGAAGAAGCTAAGCCCGATAGCCTACCCAGAGCGATCCCTGGGGGAGGCGGTTGGCTACACGCAGAATTACGTGCCAAATAAACTTTATTCAAGGAAGGGACCGGTGTGTAGCTAGAGTGTATATTTACTTGGTAGAAATCACAAGGACGTAGGCTGCATGTTCGCTGGAAACGGGGAACTTATGGCACAAGCCTTGCTTACCCATTTTGAATGCTCCATTCAAGCTGCCTTGAAGCTGCCTAAATAACAATTTTAGGACGGGTCTCTAGTCTCTGTAGGCAAGGCTCTGGGAAGGGAACGAGTGTTCTCTACATCAACAGGGTGCTTTCATAGCCTGGGTGGGAGCCTCTCCTCAGACGCTCTACAGCTAAAAGGAAACTTGACGTGAGTCCTTTCCTCAAGGTAAAGCCTAGAATAGCCCTGCCGAAGTGGAAGCTTGGAGCGGAGTCCTTGAGGCATTAGTTTCAGGTCTGTTTCCTTTTAAGGTTAGTAAGCTTTTCAGGACACCGAGGACCTCGCCTGGGCACCTTATTCCCTGGAAGACCACCGAGTACCGGCAGTCTCCACTGGGCTACTAAGAAACATCCAGGCCCGGACACCTTTCCCAGTCACTCTGTGTATTTTGTGTGTAGGCCAACACACTGCACTCTTCCTTGGAAGAGCTAGATTTCCTCAGCTCTCCAACAGCCCCAGGAAATATGTTCTCTCACGTCCTACATATCATGCAAATCTGCCTCATTGCCCTAGGCTGAGCAGCTCTGAGAAACCAAAACTGCTTCGCATTCCTTCTACAAAGTCATACCTTAAGACCCCATCCTTACAGGAGAAAGTCAGCTTGCGTTTCTGCTGTAACCAAAGCACAGATCTTCCTCTTACACTGCAGGGTTTTAGAAGAAGCTAAGCCAGATAGCCTACCTAGAGCGCTCCTTGGGGGAGGCTGTTGGCTACACGCAGAACTCCGTGCCAAATAAACTTTATTCAAGGAAGGGACCAGTGTGTAGCTAGAGTGTATATTTACTTGGTAGAAATCACAAGTAGGTAGGCCGCGTGTTCGCTGGAAACGGTGACCTTATGGCACAAGCCTTGCTTTCCCATTTTGAATGCTCCATGCATGCTGCCTTGAAGTTACCTAAATAACAGTTTTAGGACGAGTCTTTAGTCATTGTAGGCAGGGCTCTGGGAAGGGAACGAGTGTTCTCTGCATCAACAGGGTGCTTTCATAGCCTGGGTGGGAGCCTCTCCTCAGACGCCCTAGAGATAAAGGAAACTTGACGTGAGTTCTTTCCTCCAGGTAAAGCCTTGACTAGCCCTGCCGAAGCTGAGCTTGAAGCAGTTTCCTTGTGGCATTTGTTTTAGGTCTGTTTTCTTTTAAGGTTAGTAAGCTTGTCAAGACACCGAGGACCTCTCGTGGGCACCCTATTCCCTGCAAGAGCACCGAGTACCAGCAGGCTCCACTGGGCTACTAAGAAACATCCAGGCCCGGAAACGTTTCCCAGTCACTGTGTATTTTGTGTGTAGGGCAACACACTGCACTCTTCCTTGGAAGAGCTAGATTTCCTCAGCTCTCCAACAACTCCAGGCAATGTGTTCTCTCAATTCCTATATGTCATGCAAATCTCCCTCATTGCCCTAGGCTGAGCAGCACTGAGAAACCAAAACTGCAACGCATTCCTTCTTTAAAGTCAAACCTTAAGACCCCATCCTTACAGGAGAAAGTCGGCTTGCTTTCCTGCTGTAACCAAAGCACAGTTCTTCCTCTTACACTCCAGGGTTTTAGAAGAAGCAGAGCCCGATAGCCTACCCAGAGCGCTCCCAAGGGGAGGCGGTTGGCTACACGCAGAATTCCGTGCCAAATAAACTTTATTCAAGGAAGGGACCGGTGTGTAGCTAGAGTGTATATTTACTTGGTAGAAATCACAAGGAGGTAGGCTGCATGTTCGCTGGAAACGGGGAACTTATGGCACAAGCCTTGCTTACCACTTTTGAATGCTCCCTTCAAGCTGCCTTGAAGCTACCTAAATTACAATTTTAGGACGGGTCTCTAGTGTCTGTAGGCAGGGCTCTGGGAAGGGAACGAGTGTTCTCTACATCAACAGGGTGCTTTCATAGACTGGGTAGGAGCCTCGCCTGCGACACTCTAGAGCTAAAAGGAAACTTGACGTGAGTCCTCTCCTCAAGGTAAAGCCTAGAATAGCCCTGCCGAAGTGGAAGCTTGGAGAGGAGTTCTTGAGGCATTAGTTTCAGGTCTGTTTTCTTTTAAGGTTAGTAAGCTTTTCAAGGCCCTGAGGACCTCGCCTGGGCACCCTATTCCCTGCAAGAACACCCAGTACCGGCAGGCTCCACTGGGCTACTAAGAAACATCCAGGCCCGGAAACTTTTCCCATTCACTCTTTGTATTTTGTGTGTAGGCCAACACACTACACTCTTCCTTGGAAGAGCTAGATTTCCTCAGCTCTCCAACAGCTCCAGGAAATGTGTTCTCTCACGTCCTACATATCATGCAAATCTGCCTCATTGCCCTAGGCTGACCGGCACTGAGAAACCAAAACTGCTTCACATTCCTTCTACAAAGGCATACCTTAACACCTCATCCTTACAGTAGACAGTCGGCTTGCGTTTCTGCTGTAACCACAGCACAGTTCTTCCTCTTACACTCCAGGGTTTTAGAAGAAGCTAAGCCCGATAGCCTACCCAGAGCGATCCCTGGGGGAGGCGGTTGGCTACACGCAGAATTACGTGCCAAATAAACTTTATTCAAGGAAGGGACCGGTGTGTAGCTAGAGTGTATATTTACTTGGTAGAAATCACAAGGACGTAGGCTGCATGTTCGCTGGAAACGGGGAACTTATGGCACAAGCCTTGCTTACCCATTTTGAATGCTCCATTCAAGCTGCCTTGAAGCTGCCTAAATAACAATTTTAGGACGGGTCTCTAGTCTCTGTAGGCAAGGCTCTGGGAAGGGAACGAGTGTTCTCTACATCAACAGGGTGCTTTCATAGCCTGGGTGGGAGCCTCTCCTCAGACGCTCTACAGCTAAAAGGAAACTTGACGTGAGTCCTTTCCTCAAGGTAAAGCCTAGAATAGCCCTGCCGAAGTGGAAGCTTGGAGCGGAGTCCTTGAGGCATTAGTTTCAGGTCTGTTTCCTTTTAAGGTTAGTAAGCTTTTCAGGACACCGAGGACCTCGCCTGGGCACCTTATTCCCTGGAAGACCACCGAGTACCGGCAGTCTCCACTGGGCTACTAAGAAACATCCAGGCCCGGACACCTTTCCCAGTCACTCTGTGTATTTTGTGTGTAGGCCAACACACTGCACTCTTCCTTGGAAGAGCTAGATTTCCTCAGCTCTCCAACAGCCCCAGGAAATGTGTTCTCTCACGTCCTACATATCATGCAAATCTGCCTCATTGCCCTAGGCTGAGCAGCTCTGAGAAACCAAAACTGCTTCGCATTCCTTCTACAAAGTCATACCTTAAGACCCCATCCTTACAGGAGAAAGTCAGCTTGCGTTTCTGCTGTAACCAAAGCACAGATCTTCCTCTTACACTGCAGGGTTTTAGAAGAAGCTAAGCCAGATAGCCTACCTAGAGCGCTCCTTGGGGGAGGCTGTTGGCTACACGCAGAACTCCGTGCCAAATAAACTTTATTCAAGGAAGGGACCAGTGTGTAGCTAGAGTGTATATTTACTTGGTAGAAATCACAAGTAGGTAGGCCGCGTGTTCGCTGGAAACGGTGACCTTATGGCACAAGCCTTGCTTTCCCATTTTGAATGCTCCATGCATGCTGCCTTGAAGTTACCTAAATAACAGTTTTAGGACGAGTCTTTAGTCATTGTAGGCAGGGCTCTGGGAAGGGAACGAGTGTTGTCTGCATCAACAGGGTGCTTTCATAGCCTGGGTGGGAGCCTCTCCTCAGACGCCCTAGAGATAAAGGAAACTTGACGTGAGTTCTTTCCTCCAGGTAAAGCCTTGACTAGCCCTGCCGAAGCTGAGCTTGAAGCAGTTTCCTTGTGGCATTTGTTTTAGGTCTGTTTTCTTTTAAGGTTAGTAAGCTTGTCAAGACACCGAGGACCTCTCGTGGGCACCCTATTCCCTGCAAGAGCACCGAGTACCAGCAGGCTCCACTGGGCTACTAAGAAACATCCAGGCCCGGAAACGTTTCCCAGTCACTGTGTATTTTGTGTGTAGGGCAACACACTGCACTCTTCCTTGGAAGAGCTAGATTTCCTCAGCTCTCCAACAACTCCAGGCAATGTGTTCTCTCAATTCCTATATGTCATGCAAATCTCCCTCATTGCCCTAGGCTGAGCAGCACTGAGAAACCAAAACTGCAACGCATTCCTTCTTTAAAGTCAAACCTTAAGACCCCATCCTTACAGGAGAAAGTCGGCTTGCTTTCCTGCTGTAACCAAAGCACAGTTCTTCCTCTTACACTCCAGGGTTTTAGAAGAAGCAGAGCCCGATAGCCTACCCAGAGCGCTCCCAAGGGGAGGCGGTTGGCTACACGCAGAATTCCGTGCCAAATAAACTTTATTCAAGGAAGGGACCAGTGTGTAGCTAGAGTGTATATTTACTTGGTAGAAATCACAAGGAGGTAGGCGGCATGTTCGCTGGAAACGGGGAACTTATGGCACAAGCCTTGCTTACCACTTTTGAATGCTCCCTTCAAGCTGCCTTGAAGCTACCTAAATTACAATTTTAGGACGGGTCTCTAGTGTCTGTAGGCAGGGCTCTGGGAAGGGAACGAGTGTTCTCTACATCAACAGGGTGCTTTCATAGACTGGGTAGGAGCCTCGCCTGCGACACTCTAGAGCTAAAAGGAAACTTGACGTGAGTCCTCTCCTCAAGGTAAAGCCTAGAATAGCCCTGCCGAAGTGGAAGCTTGGAGAGGAGTTCTTGAGGCATTAGTTTCAGGTCTGTTTTCTTTTAAGGTTAGTAAGCTTTTCAAGGCCCTGAGGACCTCGCCTGGGCACCCTATTCCCTGCAAGAACACCCAGTACCGGCAGGCTCCACTGGGCTACTAAGAAACATCCAGGCCCGGAAACTTTTCCCATTCACTCTTTGTATTTTGTGTGTAGGCCAACACACTACACTCTTCCTTGGAAGAGCTAGATTTCCTCAGCTCTCCAACAGCTCCAGGAAATGTGTTCTCTCACGTCCTACATATCATGCAAATCTGCCTCATTGCCCTAGGCTGACCGGCACTGAGAAACCAAAACTGCTTCACATTCCTTCTACAAAGGCATACCTTAACACCTCATCCTTACAGTAGAAAGTCGGCTTGCGTTTCTGCTGTAACCACAGCACAGTTCTTCCTCTTACACTCCAGGGTTTTAGAAGAAGCTAAGCCCGATAGCCTACCCAGAGCGATCCCTGGGGGAGGCGGTTGGCTACACGCAGAATTACGTGCCAAATAAACTTTATTCAAGGAAGGGACCGGTGTGTAGCTAGAGTGTATATTTACTTGGTAGAAATCACAAGGACGTAGGCTGCATGTTCGCTGGAAACGGGGAACTTATGGCACAAGCCTTGCTTACCCATTTTGAATGCTCCATTCAAGCTGCCTTGAAGCTGCCTAAATAACAATTTTAGGACGGGTCTCTAGTCTCTGTAGGCAAGGCTCTGGGAAGGGAACGAGTGTTCTCTACATCAACAGGGTGCTTTCATAGCCTGGGTGGGAGCCTCTCCTCAGACGCCCTAGAGATAAAGGAAACTTGACGTGAGTTCTTTCCTCCAGGTAAAGCCTTGACTAGCCCTGCCGAAGCTGAGCTTGAAGCAGTTTCCTTGTGGCATTTGTTTTAGGTCTGTTTTCTTTTAAGGTTAGTAAGCTTGTCAAGACACCGAGGACCTCTCGTGGGCACCCTATTCCCTGCAAGAGCACCGAGTACCAGCAGGCTCCACTGGGCTACTAAGAAACATCCAGGCCCGGAAACGTTTCCCAGTCACTGTGTATTTTGTGTGTAGGGCAACACACTGCACTCTTCCTTGGAAGAGCTAGATTTCCTCAGCTCTCCAACAACTCCAGGCAATGTGTTCTCTCAATTCCTATATGTCATGCAAATCTCCCTCATTGCCCTAGGCTGAGCAGCACTGAGAAACCAAAACTGCAACGCATTCCTTCTTTAAAGTCAAACCTTAAGACCCCATCCTTACAGGAGAAAGTCGGCTTGCTTTCCTGCTGTAACCAAAGCACAGTTCTTCCTCTTACACTGCAGGGTTTTAGAAGAAGCAGAGCCCGATAGCCTACCCAGAGCGCTCCCAAGGGGAGGCGGTTGGCTACACGCAGAATTCCGTGCCAAATAAACTTTATTCAAGGAAGGGACCGGTGTGTAGCTAGACTGTATATTTACTTGGTAGAAATCACAAGTAGGTAGGCCGCGTGTTCGCTGGAAACGGTGACCTTATGGCACAAGCCTTGCTTTCCCATTTTGAATGCTCCATGCATGCTGCCTTGAAGTTACCTAAATAACAGTTTTAGGACGAGTCTTTAGTCATTGTAGGCAGGGCTCTGGGAAGGGAACGAGTGTTCTCTGCATCAACAGGGTGCTTTCATAGCCTGGGTGGGAGCCTCTCCTCAGACGCCCTAGAGATAAAGGAAACTTGACGTGAGTTCTTTCCTCCAGGTAAAGCCTTGACTAGCCCTGCCGAAGCTGAGCTTGAAGCAGTTTCCTTGTGGCATTTGTTTTAGGTCTGTTTTCTTTTAAGGTTAGTAAGCTTGTCAAGACACCGAGGACCTCTCGTGGGCACCCTATTCCCTGCAAGAGCACCGAGTACCAGCAGGCTCCACTGGGCTACTAAGAAACATCCAGGCCCGGAAACGTTTCCCAGTCACTGTGTATTTTGTGTGTAGGGCAACACACTGCACTCTTCCTTGGAAGAGCTAGATTTCCTCAGCTCTCCAACAACTCCAGGAAATGTGTTCTCTCAATTCCTATATGTCATGCAAATCTCCCTCATTGCCCTAGGCTGAGCAGCACTGAGAAACCAAAACTGCAACGCATTCCTTCTTTAAAGTCAAACCTTAAGACCCCATCCTTACAGGAGAAAGTCGGCTTGCTTTCCTGCTGTAACCAAAGCACAGTTCTTCCTCTTACACTCCAGGGTTTTAGAAGAAGCAGAGCCCGATAGCCTACCCAGAGCGCTCCCAAGGGGAGGCGGTTGGCTACACGCAGAATTCCGTGCCAAATAAACTTTATTCAAGGAAGGGACCAGTGTGTAGCTAGAGTGTATATTTACTTGGTAGAAATCACAAGGAGGTAGGCTGCATGTTCGCTGGAAACGGGGAACTTATGGCACAAGCCTTGCTTACCACTTTTGAATGCTCCCTTCAAGCTGCCTTGAAGCTACCTAAATTACAATTTTAGGACGGGTCTCTAGTGTCTGTAGGCAGGGCTCTGGGAAGGGAACGAGTGTTCTCTACATCAACAGGGTGCTTTCATAGACTGGGTAGGAGCCTCGCCTGCGACACTCTAGAGCTAAAAGGAAACTTGACGTGAGTCCTCTCCTCAAGGTAAAGCCTAGAATAGCCCTGCCGAAGTGGAAGCTTGGAGAGGAGTTCTTGAGGCATTAGTTTCAGGTCTGTTTTCTTTTAAGGTTAGTAAGCTTTTCAAGGCCCTGAGGACCTCGCCTGGGCACCCTATTCCCTGCAAGAACACCCAGTACCGGCAGGCTCCACTGGGCTACTAAGAAACATCCAGGCCCGGAAACTTTTCCCATTCACTCTTTGTATTTTGTGTGTAGGCCAACACACTACACTCTTCCTTGGAAGAGCTAGATTTCCTCAGCTCTCCAACAGCTCCAGGAAATGTGTTCTCTCACGTCCTACATATCATGCAAATCTGCCTCATTGCCCTAGGCTGACCGGCACTGAGAAACCAAAACTGCTTCACATTCCTTCTACAAAGGCATACCTTAACACCTCATCCTTACAGTAGACAGTCGGCTTGCGTTTCTGCTGTAACCACAGCACAGTTCTTCCTCTTACACTCCAGGGTTTTAGAAGAAGCTAAGCCCGATAGCCTACCCAGAGCGATCCCTGGGGGAGGCGGTTGGCTACACGCAGAATTACGTGCCAAATAAACTTTATTCAAGGAAGGGACCGGTGTGTAGCTAGAGTGTATATTTACTTGGTAGAAATCACAAGGACGTAGGCTGCATGTTCGCTGGAAACGGGGAACTTATGGCACAAGCCTTGCTTACCCATTTTGAATGCTCCATTCAAGCTGCCTTGAAGCTGCCTAAATAACAATTTTAGGACGGGTCTCTAGTCTCTGTAGGCAAGGCTCTGGGAAGGGAACGAGTGTTCTCTACATCAACAGGGTGCTTTCATAGCCTGGGTGGGAGCCTCTCCTCAGACGCTCTACAGCTAAAAGGAAACTTGACGTGAGTCCTTTCCTCAAGGTAAAGCCTAGAATAGCCCTGCCGAAGTGGAAGCTTGGAGCGGAGTCCTTGAGGCATTAGTTTCAGGTCTGTTTCCTTTTAAGGTTAGTAAGCTTTTCAGGACACCGAGGACCTCGCCTGGGCACCTTATTCCCTGGAAGACCACCGAGTACCGGCAGTCTCCACTGGGCTACTAAGAAACATCCAGGCCCGGACACCTTTCCCAGTCACTCTGTGTATTTTGTGTGTAGGCCAACACACTGCACTCTTCCTTGGAAGAGCTAGATTTCCTCAGCTCTCCAACAGCCCCAGGAAATGTGTTCTCTCACGTCCTACATATCATGCAAATCTGCCTCATTGCCCTAGGCTGAGCAGCTCTGAGAAACCAAAACTGCTTCGCATTCCTTCTACAAAGTCATACCTTAAGACCCCATCCTTACAGGAGAAAGTCAGCTTGCGTTTCTGCTGTAACCAAAGCACAGATCTTCCTCTTACACTGCAGGGTTTTAGAAGAAGCTAAGCCAGATAGCCTACCTAGAGCGCTCCTTGGGGGAGGCTGTTGGCTACACGCAGAACTCCGTGCCAAATAAACTTTATTCAAGGAAGGGACCAGTGTGTAGCTAGAGTGTATATTTACTTGGTAGAAATCACAAGTAGGTAGGCCGCGTGTTCGCTGGAAACGGTGACCTTATGGCACAAGCCTTGCTTTCCCATTTTGAATGCTCCATGCATGCTGCCTTGAAGTTACCTAAATAACAGTTTTAGGACGAGTCTTTAGTCATTGTAGGCAGGGCTCTGGGAAGGGAACGAGTGTTCTCTGCATCAACAGGGTGCTTTCATAGCCTGGGTGGGAGCCTCTCCTCAGACGCCCTAGAGATAAAGGAAACTTGACGTGAGTTCTTTCCTCCAGGTAAAGCCTTGACTAGCCCTGCCGAAGCTGAGCTTGAAGCAGTTTCCTTGTGGCATTTGTTTTAGGTCTGTTTTCTTTTAAGGTTAGTAAGCTTGTCAAGACACCGAGGACCTCTCGTGGGCACCCTATTCCCTGCAAGAGCACCGAGTACCAGCAGGCTCCACTGGGCTACTAAGAAACATCCAGGCCCGGAAACGTTTCCCAGTCACTGTGTATTTTGTGTGTAGGGCAACACACTGCACTCTTCCTTGGAAGAGCTAGATTTCCTCAGCTCTCCAACAACTCCAGGCAATGTGTTCTCTCAATTCCTATATGTCATGCAAATCTCCCTCATTGCCCTAGGCTGAGCAGCACTGAGAAACCAAAACTGCAACGCATTCCTTCTTTAAAGTCAAACCTTAAGACCCCATCCTTACAGGAGAAAGTCGGCTTGCTTTCCTGCTGTAACCAAAGCACAGTTCTTCCTCTTACACTCCAGGGTTTTAGAAGAAGCAGAGCCCGATAGCCTACCCAGAGCGCTCCCAAGGGGAGGCGGTTGGCTACACGCAGAATTCCGTGCCAAATAAACTTTATTCAAGGAAGGGACCAGTGTGTAGCTAGAGTGTATATTTACTTGGTAGAAATCACAAGGAGGTAGGCGGCATGTTCGCTGGAAACGGGGAACTTATGGCACACGCCTTGCTTACCACTTTTGAATGCTCCCTTCAAGCTGCCTTGAAGCTACCTAAATTACAATTTTAGGACGGGTCTCTAGTGTCTGTAGGCAGGGCTCTGGGAAGGGAACGAGTGTTCTCTACATCAACAGGGTGCTTTCATAGACTGGGTAGGAGCCTCGCCTGCGACACTCTAGAGCTAAAAGGAAACTTGACGTGAGTCCTCTCCTCAAGGTAAAGCCTAGAATAGCCCTGCCGAAGTGGAAGCTTGGAGAGGAGTTCTTGAGGCATTAGTTTCAGGTCTGTTTTCTTTTAAGGTTAGTAAGCTTTTCAAGGCCCTGAGGACCTCGCCTGGGCACCCTATTCCCTGCAAGAACACCCAGTACCGGCAGGCTCCACTGGGCTACTAAGAAACATCCAGGCCCGGAAACTTTTCCCATTCACTCTTTGTATTTTGTGTGTAGGCCAACACACTACACTCTTCCTTGGAAGAGCTAGATTTCCTCAGCTCTCCAACAGCTCCAGGAAATGTGTTCTCTCACGTCCTACATATCATGCAAATCTGCCTCATTGCCCTAGGCTGACCGGCACTGAGAAACCAAAACTGCTTCACATTCCTTCTACAAAGGCATACCTTAACACCTCATCCTTACAGTAGACAGTCGGCTTGCGTTTCTGCTGTAACCACAGCACAGTTCTTCCTCTTACACTCCAGGGTTTTAGAAGAAGCTAAGCCCGATAGCCTACCCAGAGCGATCCCTGGGGGAGGCGGTTGGCTACACGCAGAATTACGTGCCAAATAAACTTTATTCAAGGAAGGGACCGGTGTGTAGCTAGAGTGTATATTTACTTGGTAGAAATCACAAGGACGTAGGCTGCATGTTCGCTGGAAACGGGGAACTTATGGCACAAGCCTTGCTTACCCATTTTGAATGCTCCATTCAAGCTGCCTTGAAGCTGCCTAAATAACAATTTTAGGACGGGTCTCTAGTCTCTGTAGGCAAGGCTCTGGGAAGGGAACGAGTGTTCTCTACATCAACAGGGTGCTTTCATAGCCTGGGTGGGAGCCTCTCCTCAGACGCTCTACAGCTAAAAGGAAACTTGACGTGAGTCCTTTCCTCAAGGTAAAGCCTAGAATAGCCCTGCCGAAGTGGAAGCTTGGAGCGGAGTCCTTGAGGCATTAGTTTCAGGTCTGTTTCCTTTTAAGGTTAGTAAGCTTTTCAGGACACCGAGGACCTCGCCTGGGCACCTTATTCCCTGGAAGACCACCGAGTACCGGCAGTCTCCACTGGGCTACTAAGAAACATCCAGGCCCGGACACCTTTCCCAGTCACTCTGTGTATTTTGTGTGTAGGCCAACACACTGCACTCTTCCTTGGAAGAGCTAGATTTCCTCAGCTCTCCAACAGCCCCAGGAAATGTGTTCTCTCACGTCCTACATATCATGCAAATCTGCCTCATTGCCCTAGGCTGAGCAGCTCTGAGAAACCAAAACTGCTTCGCATTCCTTCTACAAAGTCATACCTTAAGACCCCATCCTTACAGGAGAAAGTCAGCTTGCGTTTCTGCTGTAACCAAAGCACAGATCTTCCTCTTACACTGCAGGGTTTTAGAAGAAGCTAAGCCAGATAGCCTACCTAGAGCGCTCCTTGGGGGAGGCTGTTGGCTACACGCAGAACTCCGTGCCAAATAAACTTTATTCAAGGAAGGGACCAGTGTGTAGCTAGAGTGTATATTTACTTGGTAGAAATCACAAGTAGGTAGGCCGCGTGTTCGCTGGAAACGGTGACCTTATGGCACAAGCCTTGCTTTCCCATTTTGAATGCTCCATGCATGCTGCCTTGAAGTTACCTAAATAACAGTTTTAGGACGAGTCTTTAGTCATTGTAGGCAGGGCTCTGGGAAGGGAACGAGTGTTCTCTGCATCAACAGGGTGCTTTCATAGCCTGGGTGGGAGCCTCTCCTCAGACGCCCTAGAGATAAAGGAAACTTGACGTGAGTTCTTTCCTCCAGGTAAAGCCTTGACTAGCCCTGCCGAAGCTGAGCTTGAAGCAGTTTCCTTGTGGCATTTGTTTTAGGTCTGTTTTCTTTTAAGGTTAGTAAGCTTGTCAAGACACCGAGGACCTCTCGTGGGCACCCTATTCCCTGCAAGAGCACCGAGTACCAGCAGGCTCCACTGGGCTACTAAGAAACATCCAGGCCCGGAAACGTTTCCCAGTCACTGTGTATTTTGTGTGTAGGGCAACACACTGCACTCTTCCTTGGAAGAGCTAGATTTCCTCAGCTCTCCAACAACTCCAGGCAATGTGTTCTCTCAATTCCTATATGTCATGCAAATCTCCCTCATTGCCCTAGGCTGAGCAGCACTGAGAAACCAAAACTGCAACGCATTCCTTCTTTAAAGTCAAACCTTAAGACCCCATCCTTACAGGAGAAAGTCGGCTTGCTTTCCTGCTGTAACCAAAGCACAGTTCTTCCTCTTACACTCCAGGGTTTTAGAAGAAGCAGAGCCCGATAGCCTACCCAGAGCGCTCCCAAGGGGAGGCGGTTGGCTACACGCAGAATTCCGTGCCAAATAAACTTTATTCAAGGAAGGGACCAGTGTGTAGCTAGAGTGTATATTTACTTGGTAGAAATCACAAGGAGGTAGGCGGCATGTTCGCTGGAAACGGGGAACTTATGGCACACGCCTTGCTTACCACTTTTGAATGCTCCCTTCAAGCTGCCTTGAAGCTACCTAAATTACAATTTTAGGACGGGTCTCTAGTGTCTGTAGGCAGGGCTCTGGGAAGGGAACGAGTGTTCTCTACATCAACAGGGTGCTTTCATAGACTGGGTAGGAGCCTCGCCTGCGACACTCTAGAGCTAAAAGGAAACTTGACGTGAGTCCTCTCCTCAAGGTAAAGCCTAGAATAGCCCTGCCGAAGTGGAAGCTTGGAGAGGAGTTCTTGAGGCATTAGTTTCAGGTCTGTTTTCTTTTAAGGTTAGTAAGCTTTTCAAGGCCCTGAGGACCTCGCCTGGGCACCCTATTTCCTGCAAGAACACCCAGTACCGGCAGGCTCCACTGGGCTACTAAGAAACATCCAGGCCCGGAAACTTTTCCCATTCACTCTTTGTATTTTGTGTGTAGGCCAACACACTACACTCTTCCTTGGAAGAGCTAGATTTCCTCAGCTCTCCAACAGCTCCAGGAAATGTGTTCTCTCACGTCCTACATATCATGCAAATCTGCCTCATTGCCCTAGGCTGACCGGCACTGAGAAACCAAAACTGCTTCACATTCCTTCTACAAAGGCATACCTTAACACCTCATCCTTACAGTAGACAGTCGGCTTGCGTTTCTGCTGTAACCACAGCACAGTTCTTCCTCTTACACTCCAGGGTTTTAGAAGAAGCTAAGCCCGATAGCCTACCCAGAGCGATCCCTGGGGGAGGCGGTTGGCTACACGCAGAATTACGTGCCAAATAAACTTTATTCAAGGAAGGGACCGGTGTGTAGCTAGAGTGTATATTTACTTGGTAGAAATCACAAGGACGTAGGCTGCATGTTCGCTGGAAACGGGGAACTTATGGCACAAGCCTTGCTTACCCATTTTGAATGCTCCATTCAAGCTGCCTTGAAGCTGCCTAAATAACAATTTTAGGACGGGTCTCTAGTCTCTGTAGGCAAGGCTCTGGGAAGGGAACGAGTGTTCTCTACATCAACAGGGTGCTTTCATAGCCTGGGTGGGAGCCTCTCCTCAGACGCTCTACAGCTAAAAGGAAACTTGACGTGAGTCCTTTCCTCAAGGTAAAGCCTAGAATAGCCCTGCCGAAGTGGAAGCTTGGAGCGGAGTCCTTGAGGCATTAGTTTCAGGTCTGTTTCCTTTTAAGGTTAGTAAGCTTTTCAGGACACCGAGGACCTCGCCTGGGCACCTTATTCCCTGGAAGACCACCGAGTACCGGCAGTCTCCACTGGGCTACTAAGAAACATCCAGGCCCGGACACCTTTCCCAGTCACTCTGTGTATTTTGTGTGTAGGCCAACACACTGCACTCTTCCTTGGAAGAGCTAGATTTCCTCAGCTCTCCAACAGCCCCAGGAAATGTGTTCTCTCACGTCCTACATATCATGCAAATCTGCCTCATTGCCCTAGGCTGAGCAGCTCTGAGAAACCAAAACTGCTTCGCATTCCTTCTACAAAGTCATACCTTAAGACCCCATCCTTACAGGAGAAAGTCAGCTTGCGTTTCTGCTGTAACCAAAGCACAGATCTTCCTCTTACACTGCAGGGTTTTAGAAGAAGCTAAGCCAGATAGCCTACCTAGAGCGCTCCTTGGGGGAGGCTGTTGGCTACACGCAGAACTCCGTGCCAAATAAACTTTATTCAAGGAAGGGACCAGTGTGTAGCTAGAGTGTATATTTACTTGGTAGAAATCACAAGTAGGTAGGCCGCGTGTTCGCTGGAAACGGTGACCTTATGGCACAAGCCTTGCTTTCCCATTTTGAATGCTCCATGCATGCTGCCTTGAAGTTACCTAAATAACAGTTTTAGGACCAGTCTTTAGTCATTGTAGGCAGGGCTCTGGGAAGGGAACGAGTGTTCTCTGCATCAACAGGGTGCTTTCATAGCCTGGGTGGGAGCCTCTCCTCAGACGCCCTAGAGATAAAGGAAACTTGACGTGAGTTCTTTCCTCCAGGTAAAGCCTTGACTAGCCCTGCCGAAGCTGAGCTTGAAGCAGTTTCCTTGTGGCATTTGTTTTAGGTCTGTTTTCTTTTAAGGTTAGTAAGCTTGTCAAGACACCGAGGACCTCTCGTGGGCACCCTATTCCCTGCAAGAGCACCGAGTACCAGCAGGCTCCACTGGGCTACTAAGAAACATCCAGGCCCGGAAACGTTTCCCAGTCACTGTGTATTTTGTGTGTAGGGCAACACACTGCACTCTTCCTTGGAAGAGCTAGATTTCCTCAGCTCTCCAACAACTCCAGGCAATGTGTTCTCTCAATTCCTATATGTCATGCAAATCTCCCTCATTGCCCTAGGCTGAGCAGCACTGAGAAACCAAAACTGCAACGCATTCCTTCTTTAAAGTCAAACCTTAAGACCCCATCCTTACAGGAGAAAGTCGGCTTGCTTTCCTGCTGTAACCAAAGCACAGTTCTTCCTCTTACACTCCAGGGTTTTAGAAGAAGCAGAGCCCGATAGCCTACCCAGAGCGCTCCCAAGGGGAGGCGGTTGGCTACACGCAGAATTCCGTGCCAAATAAACTTTATTCAAGGAAGGGACCAGTGTGTAGCTAGAGTGTATATTTACTTGGTAGAAATCACAAGGAGGTAGGCGGCATGTTCGCTGGAAACGGGGAACTTATGGCACAAGCCTTGCTTACCACTTTTGAATGCTCCCTTCAAGCTGCCTTGAAGCTACCTAAATTACAATTTTAGGACGGGTCTCTAGTGTCTGTAGGCAGGGCTCTGGGAAGGGAACGAGTGTTCTCTACATCAACAGGGTGCTTTCATAGACTGGGTAGGAGCCTCGCCTGCGACACTCTAGAGCTAAAAGGAAACTTGACGTGAGTCCTCTCCTCAAGGTAAAGCCTAGAATAGCCCTGCCGAAGTGGAAGCTTGGAGAGGAGTTCTTGAGGCATTAGTTTCAGGTCTGTTTTCTTTTAAGGTTAGTAAGCTTTTCAAGGCCCTGAGGACCTCGCCTGGGCACCCTATTCCCTGCAAGAACACCCAGTACCGGCAGGCTCCACTGGGCTACTAAGAAACATCCAGGCCCGGAAACTTTTCCCATTCACTCTTTGTATTTTGTGTGTAGGCCAACACACTACACTCTTCCTTGGAAGAGCTAGATTTCCTCAGCTCTCCAACAGCTCCAGGAAATGTGTTCTCTCACGTCCTACATATCATGCAAATCTGCCTCATTGCCCTAGGCTGACCGGCACTGAGAAACCAAAACTGCTTCACATTCCTTCTACAAAGGCATACCTTAACACCTCATCCTTACAGTAGACAGTCGGCTTGCGTTTCTGCTGTAACCACAGCACAGTTCTTCCTCTTACACTCCAGGGTTTTAGAAGAAGCTAAGCCCGATAGCCTACCCAGAGCGATCCCTGGGGGAGGCGGTTGGCTACACGCAGAATTACGTGCCAAATAAACTTTATTCAAGGAAGGGACCGGTGTGTAGCTAGAGTGTATATTTACTTGGTAGAAATCACAAGGACGTAGGCTGCATGTTCGCTGGAAACGGGGAACTTATGGCACAAGCCTTGCTTACCCATTTTGAATGCTCCATTCAAGCTGCCTTGAAGCTGCCTAAATAACAATTTTAGGACGGGTCTCTAGTCTCTGTAGGCAAGGCTCTGGGAAGGGAACGAGTGTTCTCTACATCAACAGGGTGCTTTCATAGCCTGGGTGGGAGCCTCTCCTCAGACGCTCTACAGCTAAAAGGAAACTTGACGTGAGTCCTTTCCTCAAGGTAAAGCCTAGAATAGCCCTGCCGAAGTGGAAGCTTGGAGCGGAGTCCTTGAGGCATTAGTTTCAGGTCTGTTTCCTTTTAAGGTTAGTAAGCTTTTCAGGACACCGAGGACCTCGCCTGGGCACCTTATTCCCTGGAAGACCACCGAGTACCGGCAGTCTCCACTGGGCTACTAAGAAACATCCAGGCCCGGACACCTTTCCCAGTCACTCTGTGTATTTTGTGTGTAGGCCAACACACTGCACTCTTCCTTGGAAGAGCTAGATTTCCTCAGCTCTCCAACAGCCCCAGGAAATGTGTTCTCTCACGTCCTACATATCATGCAAATCTGCCTCATTGCCCTAGGCTGAGCAGCTCTGAGAAACCAAAACTGCTTCGCATTCCTTCTACAAAGTCATACCTTAAGACCCCATCCTTACAGGAGAAAGTCAGCTTGCGTTTCTGCTGTAACCAAAGCACAGATCTTCCTCTTACACTGCAGGGTTTTAGAAGAAGCTAAGCCAGATAGCCTACCTAGAGCGCTCCTTGGGGGAGGCTGTTGGCTACACGCAGAACTCCGTGCCAAATAAACTTTATTCAAGGAAGGGACCAGTGTTTAGCTAGAGTGTATATTTACTTGGTAGAAATCACAAGTAGGTAGGCCGCGTGTTCGCTGGAAACGGTGACCTTATGGCACAAGCCTTGCTTTCCCATTTTGAATGCTCCATGCATGCTGCCTTGAAGTTACCTAAATAACAGTTTTAGGACCAGTCTTTAGTCATTGTAGGCAGGGCTCTGGGAAGGGAACGAGTGTTCTCTGCATCAACAGGGTGCTTTCATAGCCTGGGTGGGAGCCTCTCCTCAGACGCCCTAGAGATAAAGGAAACTTGACGTGAGTTCTTTCCTCCAGGTAAAGCCTTGACTAGCCCTGCCGAAGCTGAGCTTGAAGCAGTTTCCTTGTGGCATTTGTTTTAGGTCTGTTTTCTTTTAAGGTTAGTAAGCTTGTCAAGACACCGAGGACCTCTCGTGGGCACCCTATTCCCTGCAAGAGCACCGAGTACCAGCAGGCTCCACTGGGCTACTAAGAAACATCCAGGCCCGGAAACGTTTCCCAGTCACTGTGTATTTTGTGTGTAGGGCAACACACTGCACTCTTCCTTGGAAGAGCTAGATTTCCTCAGCTCTCCAACAACTCCAGGCAATGTGTTCTCTCAATTCCTATATGTCATGCAAATCTCCCTCATTGCCCTAGGCTGAGCAGCACTGAGAAACCAAAACTGCAACGCATTCCTTCTTTAAAGTCAAACCTTAAGACCCCATCCTTACAGGAGAAAGTCGGCTTGCTTTCCTGCTGTAACCAAAGCACAGTTCTTCCTCTTACACTCCAGGGTTTTAGAAGAAGCAGAGCCCGATAGCCTACCCAGAGCGCTCCCAAGGGGAGGCGGTTGGCTACACGCAGAATTCCGTGCCAAATAAACTTTATTCAAGGAAGGGACCAGTGTGTAGCTAGAGTGTATATTTACTTGGTAGAAATCACAAGGAGGTAGGCGGCATGTTCGCTGGAAACGGGGAACTTATGGCACAAGCCTTGCTTACCACTTTTGAATGCTCCCTTCAAGCTGCCTTGAAGCTACCTAAATTACAATTTTAGGACGGGTCTCTAGTGTCTGTAGGCAGGGCTCTGGGAAGGGAACGAGTGTTCTCTACATCAACAGGGTGCTTTCATAGACTGGGTAGGAGCCTCGCCTGCGACACTCTAGAGCTAAAAGGAAACTTGACGTGAGTCCTCTCCTCAAGGTAAAGCCTAGAATAGCCCTGCCGAAGTGGAAGCTTGGAGAGGAGTTCTTGAGGCATTAGTTTCAGGTCTGTTTTCTTTTAAGGTTAGTAAGCTTTTCAAGGCCCTGAGGACCTCGCCTGGGCACCCTATTCCCTGCAAGAACACCCAGTACCGGCAGGCTCCACTGGGCTACTAAGAAACATCCAGGCCCGGAAACTTTTCCCATTCACTCTTTGTATTTTGTGTGTAGGCCAACACACTACACTCTTCCTTGGAAGAGCTAGATTTCCTCAGCTCTCCAACAGCTCCAGGAAATGTGTTCTCTCACGTCCTACATATCATGCAAATCTGCCTCATTGCCCTAGGCTGACCGGCACTGAGAAACCAAAACTGCTTCACATTCCTTCTACAAAGGCATACCTTAACACCTCATCCTTACAGTAGACAGTCGGCTTGCGTTTCTGCTGTAACCACAGCACAGTTCTTCCTCTTACACTCCAGGGTTTTAGAAGAAGCTAAGCCCGATAGCCTACCCAGAGCGATCCCTGGGGGAGGCGGTTGGCTACACGCAGAATTACGTGCCAAATAAACTTTATTCAAGGAAGGGACCGGTGTGTAGCTAGAGTGTATATTTACTTGGTAGAAATCACAAGGACGTAGGCTGCATGTTCGCTGGAAACGGGGAACTTATGGCACAAGCCTTGCTTACCCATTTTGAATGCTCCATTCAAGCTGCCTTGAAGCTGCCTAAATAACAATTTTAGGACGGGTCTCTAGTCTCTGTAGGCAAGGCTCTGGGAAGGGAACGAGTGTTCTCTACATCAACAGGGTGCTTTCATAGCCTGGGTGGGAGCCTCTCCTCAGACGCTCTACAGCTAAAAGGAAACTTGACGTGAGTCCTTTCCTCAAGGTAAAGCCTAGAATAGCCCTGCCGAAGTGGAAGCTTGGAGCGGAGTCCTTGAGGCATTAGTTTCAGGTCTGTTTCCTTTTAAGGTTAGTAAGCTTTTCAGGACACCGAGGACCTCGCCTGGGCACCTTATTCCCTGGAAGACCACCGAGTACCGGCAGTCTCCACTGGGCTACTAAGAAACATCCAGGCCCGGACACCTTTCCCAGTCACTCTGTGTATTTTGTGTGTAGGCCAACACACTGCACTCTTCCTTGGAAGAGCTAGATTTCCTCAGCTCTCCAACAGCCCCAGGAAATGTGTTCTCTCACGTCCTACATATCATGCAAATCTGCCTCATTGCCCTAGGCTGAGCAGCTCTGAGAAACCAAAACTGCTTCGCATTCCTTCTACAAAGTCATACCTTAAGACCCCATCCTTAGAGGAGAAAGTCAGCTTGCGTTTCTGCTGTAACCAAAGCACAGATCTTCCTCTTACACTGCAGGGTTTTAGAAGAAGCTAAGCCAGATAGCCTACCTAGAGCGCTCCTTGGGGGAGGCTGTTGGCTACACGCAGAACTCCGTGCCAAATAAACTTTATTCAAGGAAGGGACCAGTGTGTAGCTAGAGTGTATATTTACTTGGTAGAAATCACAAGTAGGTAGGCCGCGTGTTCGCTGGAAACGGTGACCTTATGGCACAAGCCTTGCTTTCCCATTTTGAATGCTCCATGCATGCTGCCTTGAAGTTACCTAAATAACAGTTTTAGGACCAGTCTTTAGTCATTGTAGGCAGGGCTCTGGGAAGGGAACGAGTGTTCTCTGCATCAACAGGGTGCTTTCATAGCCTGGGTGGGAGCCTCTCCTCAGACGCCCTAGAGATAAAGGAAACTTGACGTGAGTTCTTTCCTCCAGGTAAAGCCTTGACTAGCCCTGCCGAAGCTGAGCTTGAAGCAGTTTCCTTGTGGCATTTGTTTTAGGTCTGTTTTCTTTTAAGGTTAGTAAGCTTGTCAAGACACCGAGGACCTCTCGTGGGCACCCTATTCCCTGCAAGAGCACCGAGTACCAGCAGGCTCCACTGGGCTACTAAGAAACATCCAGGCCCGGAAACGTTTCCCAGTCACTGTGTATTTTGTGTGTAGGGCAACACACTGCACTCTTCCTTGGAAGAGCTAGATTTCCTCAGCTCTCCAACAACTCCAGGCAATGTGTTCTCTCAATTCCTATATGTCATGCAAATCTCCCTCATTGCCCTAGGCTGAGCAGCACTGAGAAACCAAAACTGCAACGCATTCCTTCTTTAAAGTCAAACCTTAAGACCCCATCCTTACAGGAGAAAGTCGGCTTGCTTTCCTGCTGTAACCAAAGCACAGTTCTTCCTCTTACACTCCAGGGTTTTAGAAGAAGCAGAGCCCGATAGCCTACCCAGAGCGCTCCCAAGGGGAGGCGGTTGGCTACACGCAGAATTCCGTGCCAAATAAACTTTATTCAAGGAAGGGACCAGTGTGTAGCTAGAGTGTATATTTACTTGGTAGAAATCACAAGGAGGTAGGCGGCATGTTCGCTGGAAACGGGGAACTTATGGCACAAGCCTTGCTTACCACTTTTGAATGCTCCCTTCAAGCTGCCTTGAAGCTACCTAAATTACAATTTTAGGACGGGTCTCTAGTGTCTGTAGGCAGGGCTCTGGGAAGGGAACGAGTGTTCTCTACATCAACAGGGTGCTTTCATAGACTGGGTAGGAGCCTCGCCTGCGACACTCTAGAGCTAAAAGGAAACTTGACGTGAGTCCTCTCCTCAAGGTAAAGCCTAGAATAGCCCTGCCGAAGTGGAAGCTTGGAGAGGAGTTCTTGAGGCATTAGTTTCAGGTCTGTTTTCTTTTAAGGTTAGTAAGCTTTTCAAGGCCCTGAGGACCTCGCCTGGGCACCCTATTCCCTGCAAGAACACCCAGTACCGGCAGGCTCCACTGGGCTACTAAGAAACATCCAGGCCCGGAAACTTTTCCCATTCACTCTTTGTATTTTGTGTGTAGGCCAACACACTACACTCTTCCTTGGAAGAGCTAGATTTCCTCAGCTCTCCAACAGCTCCAGGAAATGTGTTCTCTCACGTCCTACATATCATGCAAATCTGCCTCATTGCCCTAGGCTGACCGGCACTGAGAAACCAAAACTGCTTCACATTCCTTCTACAAAGGCATACCTTAACACCTCATCCTTACAGTAGACAGTCGGCTTGCGTTTCTGCTGTAACCACAGCACAGTTCTTCCTCTTACACTCCAGGGTTTTAGAAGAAGCTAAGCCCGATAGCCTACCCAGAGCGATCCCTGGGGGAGGCGGTTGGCTACACGCAGAATTACGTGCCAAATAAACTTTATTCAAGGAAGGGACCGGTGTGTAGCTAGAGTGTATATTTACTTGGTAGAAATCACAAGGACGTAGGCTGCATGTTCGCTGGAAACGGGGAACTTATGGCACAAGCCTTGCTTACCCATTTTGAATGCTCCATTCAAGCTGCCTTGAAGCTGCCTAAATAACAATTTTAGGACGGGTCTCTAGTCTCTGTAGGCAAGGCTCTGGGAAGGGAACGAGTGTTCTCTACATCAACAGGGTGCTTTCATAGCCTGGGTGGGAGCCTCTCCTCAGACGCTCTACAGCTAAAAGGAAACTTGACGTGAGTCCTTTCCTCAAGGTAAAGCCTAGAATAGCCCTGCCGAAGTGGAAGCTTGGAGCGGAGTCCTTGAGGCATTAGTTTCAGGTCTGTTTCCTTTTAAGGTTAGTAAGCTTTTCAGGACACCGAGGACCTCGCCTGGGCACCTTATTCCCTGGAAGACCACCGAGTACCGGCAGTCTCCACTGGGCTACTAAGAAACATCCAGGCCCGGACACCTTTCCCAGTCACTCTGTGTATTTTGTGTGTAGGCCAACACACTGCACTCTTCCTTGGAAGAGCTAGATTTCCTCAGCTCTCCAACAGCCCCAGGAAATGTGTTCTCTCACGTCCTACATATCATGCAAATCTGCCTCATTGCCCTAGGCTGAGCAGCTCTGAGAAACCAAAACTGCTTCGCATTCCTTCTACAAAGTCATACCTTAAGACCCCATCCTTACAGGAGAAAGTCAGCTTGCGTTTCTGCTGTAACCAAAGCACAGATCTTCCTCTTACACTGCAGGGTTTTAGAAGAAGCTAAGCCAGATAGCCTACCTAGAGCGCTCCTTGGGGGAGGCTGTTGGCTACACGCAGAACTCCGTGCCAAATAAACTTTATTCAAGGAAGGGACCAGTGTTTAGCTAGAGTGTATATTTACTTGGTAGAAATCACAAGTAGGTAGGCCGCGTGTTCGCTGGAAACGGTGACCTTATGGCACAAGCCTTGCTTTCCCATTTTGAATGCTCCATGCATGCTGCCTTGAAGTTACCTAAATAACAGTTTTAGGACCAGTCTTTAGTCATTGTAGGCAGGGCTCTGGGAAGGGAACGAGTGTTCTCTGCATCAACAGGGTGCTTTCATAGCCTGGGTGGGAGCCTCTCCTCAGACGCCCTAGAGATAAAGGAAACTTGACGTGAGTTCTTTCCTCCAGGTAAAGCCTTGACTAGCCCTGCCGAAGCTGAGCTTGAAGCAGTTTCCTTGTGGCATTTGTTTTAGGTCTGTTTTCTTTTAAGGTTAGTAAGCTTGTCAAGACACCGAGGACCTCTCGTGGGCACCCTATTCCCTGCAAGAGCACCGAGTACCAGCAGGCTCCACTGGGCTACTAAGAAACATCCAGGCCCGGAAACGTTTCCCAGTCACTGTGTATTTTGTGTGTAGGGCAACACACTGCACTCTTCCTTGGAAGAGCTAGATTTCCTCAGCTCTCCAACAACTCCAGGCAATGTGTTCTCTCAATTCCTATATGTCATGCAAATCTCCCTCATTGCCCTAGGCTGAGCAGCACTGAGAAACCAAAACTGCAACGCATTCCTTCTTTAAAGTCAAACCTTAAGACCCCATCCTTACAGGAGAAAGTCGGCTTGCTTTCCTGCTGTAACCAAAGCACAGTTCTTCCTCTTACACTCCAGGGTTTTAGAAGAAGCAGAGCCCGATAGCCTACCCAGAGCGCTCCCAAGGGGAGGCGGTTGGCTACACGCAGAATTCCGTGCCAAATAAACTTTATTCAAGGAAGGGACCAGTGTGTAGCTAGAGTGTATATTTACTTGGTAGAAATCACAAGGAGGTAGGCGGCATGTTCGCTGGAAACGGGGAACTTATGGCACAAGCCTTGCTTACCACTTTTGAATGCTCCCTTCAAGCTGCCTTGAAGCTACCTAAATTACAATTTTAGGACGGGTCTCTAGTGTCTGTAGGCAGGGCTCTGGGAAGGGAACGAGTGTTCTCTACATCAACAGGGTGCTTTCATAGACTGGGTAGGAGCCTCGCCTGCGACACTCTAGAGCTAAAAGGAAACTTGACGTGAGTCCTCTCCTCAAGGTAAAGCCTAGAATAGCCCTGCCGAAGTGGAAGCTTGGAGAGGAGTTCTTGAGGCATTAGTTTCAGGTCTGTTTTCTTTTAAGGTTAGTAAGCTTTTCAAGGCCCTGAGGACCTCGCCTGGGCACCCTATTCCCTGCAAGAACACCCAGTACCGGCAGGCTCCACTGGGCTACTAAGAAACATCCAGGCCCGGAAACTTTTCCCATTCACTCTTTGTATTTTGTGTGTAGGCCAACACACTACACTCTTCCTTGGAAGAGCTAGATTTCCTCAGCTCTCCAACAGCTCCAGGAAATGTGTTCTCTCACGTCCTACATATCATGCAAATCTGCCTCATTGCCCTAGGCTGACCGGCACTGAGAAACCAAAACTGCTTCACATTCCTTCTACAAAGGCATACCTTAACACCTCATCCTTACAGTAGACAGTCGGCTTGCGTTTCTGCTGTAACCACAGCACAGTTCTTCCTCTTACACTCCAGGGTTTTAGAAGAAGCTAAGCCCGATAGCCTACCCAGAGCGATCCCTGGGGGAGGCGGTTGGCTACACGCAGAATTACGTGCCAAATAAACTTTATTCAAGGAAGGGACCGGTGTGTAGCTAGAGTGTATATTTACTTGGTAGAAATCACAAGGACGTAGGCTGCATGTTCGCTGGAAACGGGGAACTTATGGCACAAGCCTTGCTTACCCATTTTGAATGCTCCATTCAAGCTGCCTTGAAGCTGCCTAAATAACAATTTTAGGACGGGTCTCTAGTCTCTGTAGGCAAGGCTCTGGGAAGGGAACGAGTGTTCTCTACATCAACAGGGTGCTTTCATAGCCTGGGTGGGAGCCTCTCCTCAGACGCTCTACAGCTAAAAGGAAACTTGACGTGAGTCCTTTCCTCAAGGTAAAGCCTAGAATAGCCCTGCCGAAGTGGAAGCTTGGAGCGGAGTCCTTGAGGCATTAGTTTCAGGTCTGTTTCCTTTTAAGGTTAGTAAGCTTTTCAGGACACCGAGGACCTCGCCTGGGCACCTTATTCCCTGGAAGACCACCGAGTACCGGCAGTCTCCACTGGGCTACTAAGAAACATCCAGGCCCGGACACCTTTCCCAGTCACTCTGTGTATTTTGTGTGTAGGCCAACACACTGCACTCTTCCTTGGAAGAGCTAGATTTCCTCAGCTCTCCAACAGCCCCAGGAAATGTGTTCTCTCACGTCCTACATATCATGCAAATCTGCCTCATTGCCCTAGGCTGAGCAGCTCTGAGAAACCAAAACTGCTTCGCATTCCTTCTACAAAGTCATACCTTAAGACCCCATCCTTAGAGGAGAAAGTCAGCTTGCGTTTCTGCTGTAACCAAAGCACAGATCTTCCTCTTACACTGCAGGGTTTTAGAAGAAGCTAAGCCAGATAGCCTACCTAGAGCGCTCCTTGGGGGAGGCTGTTGGCTACACGCAGAACTCCGTGCCAAATAAACTTTATTCAAGGAAGGGACCAGTGTTTAGCTAGAGTGTATATTTACTTGGTAGAAATCACAAGTAGGTAGGCCGCGTGTTCGCTGGAAACGGTGACCTTATGGCACAAGCCTTGCTTTCCCATTTTGAATGCTCCATGCATGCTGCCTTGAAGTTACCTAAATAACAGTTTTAGGACCAGTCTTTAGTCATTGTAGGCAGGGCTCTGGGAAGGGAACGAGTGTTCTCTGCATCAACAGGGTGCTTTCATAGCCTGGGTGGGAGCCTCTCCTCAGACGCCCTAGAGATAAAGGAAACTTGACGTGAGTTCTTTCCTCCAGGTAAAGCCTTGACTAGCCCTGCCGAAGCTGAGCTTGAAGCAGTTTCCTTGTGGCATTTGTTTTAGGTCTGTTTTCTTTTAAGGTTAGTAAGCTTGTCAAGACACCGAGGACCTCTCGTGGGCACCCTATTCCCTGCAAGAGCACCGAGTACCAGCAGGCTCCACTGGGCTACTAAGAAACATCCAGGCCCGGAAACGTTTCCCAGTCACTGTGTATTTTGTGTGTAGGGCAACACACTGCACTCTTCCTTGGAAGAGCTAGATTTCCTCAGCTCTCCAACAACTCCAGGCAATGTGTTCTCTCAATTCCTATATGTCATGCAAATCTCCCTCATTGCCCTAGGCTGAGCAGCACTGAGAAACCAAAACTGCAACGCATTCCTTCTTTAAAGTCAAACCTTAAGACCCCATCCTTACAGGAGAAAGTCGGCTTGCTTTCCTGCTGTAACCAAAGCACAGTTCTTCCTCTTACACTCCAGGGTTTTAGAAGAAGCAGAGCCCGATAGCCTACCCAGAGCGCTCCCAAGGGGAGGCGGTTGGCTACACGCAGAATTCCGTGCCAAATAAACTTTATTCAAGGAAGGGACCAGTGTGTAGCTAGAGTGTATATTTACTTGGTAGAAATCACAAGGAGGTAGGCGGCATGTTCGCTGGAAACGGGGAACTTATGGCACAAGCCTTGCTTACCACTTTTGAATGCTCCCTTCAAGCTGCCTTGAAGCTACCTAAATTACAATTTTAGGACGGGTCTCTAGTGTCTGTAGGCAGGGCTCTGGGAAGGGAACGAGTGTTCTCTACATCAACAGGGTGCTTTCATAGACTGGGTAGGAGCCTCGCCTGCGACACTCTAGAGCTAAAAGGAAACTTGACGTGAGTCCTCTCCTCAAGGTAAAGCCTAGAATAGCCCTGCCGAAGTGGAAGCTTGGAGAGGAGTTCTTGAGGCATTAGTTTCAGGTCTGTTTTCTTTTAAGGTTAGTAAGCTTTTCAAGGCCCTGAGGACCTCGCCTGGGCACCCTATTCCCTGCAAGAACACCCAGTACCGGCAGGCTCCACTGGGCTACTAAGAAACATCCAGGCCCGGAAACTTTTCCCATTCACTCTTTGTATTTTGTGTGTAGGCCAACACACTACACTCTTCCTTGGAAGAGCTAGATTTCCTCAGCTCTCCAACAGCTCCAGGAAATGTGTTCTCTCACGTCCTACATATCATGCAAATCTGCCTCATTGCCCTAGGCTGACCGGCACTGAGAAACCAAAACTGCTTCACATTCCTTCTACAAAGGCATACCTTAACACCTCATCCTTACAGTAGACAGTCGGCTTGCGTTTCTGCTGTAACCACAGCACAGTTCTTCCTCTTACACTCCAGGGTTTTAGAAGAAGCTAAGCCCGATAGCCTACCCAGAGCGATCCCTGGGGGAGGCGGTTGGCTACACGCAGAATTACGTGCCAAATAAACTTTATTCAAGGAAGGGACCGGTGTGTAGCTAGAGTGTATATTTACTTGGTAGAAATCACAAGGACGTAGGCTGCATGTTCGCTGGAAACGGGGAACTTATGGCACAAGCCTTGCTTACCCATTTTGAATGCTCCATTCAAGCTGCCTTGAAGCTGCCTAAATAACAATTTTAGGACGGGTCTCTAGTCTCTGTAGGCAAGGCTCTGGGAAGGGAACGAGTGTTCTCTACATCAACAGGGTGCTTTCATAGCCTGGGTGGGAGCCTCTCCTCAGACGCTCTACAGCTAAAAGGAAACTTGACGTGAGTCCTTTCCTCAAGGTAAAGCCTAGAATAGCCCTGCCGAAGTGGAAGCTTGGAGCGGAGTCCTTGAGGCATTAGTTTCAGGTCTGTTTCCTTTTAAGGTTAGTAAGCTTTTCAGGACACCGAGGACCTCGCCTGGGCACCTTATTCCCTGGAAGACCACCGAGTACCGGCAGTCTCCACTGGGCTACTAAGAAACATCCAGGCCCGGACACCTTTCCCAGTCACTCTGTGTATTTTGTGTGTAGGCCAACACACTGCACTCTTCCTTGGAAGAGCTAGATTTCCTCAGCTCTCCAACAGCCCCAGGAAATGTGTTCTCTCACGTCCTACATATCATGCAAATCTGCCTCATTGCCCTAGGCTGAGCAGCTCTGAGAAACCAAAACTGCTTCGCATTCCTTCTACAAAGTCATACCTTAAGACCCCATCCTTACAGGAGAAAGTCAGCTTGCGTTTCTGCTGTAACCAAAGCACAGATCTTCCTCTTACACTGCAGGGTTTTAGAAGAAGCTAAGCCAGATAGCCTACCTAGAGCGCTCCTTGGGGGAGGCTGTTGGCTACACGCAGAACTCCGTGCCAAATAAACTTTATTCAAGGAAGGGACCAGTGTTTAGCTAGAGTGTATATTTACTTGGTAGAAATCACAAGTAGGTAGGCCGCGTGTTCGCTGGAAACGGTGACCTTATGGCACAAGCCTTGCTTTCCCATTTTGAATGCTCCATGCATGCTGCCTTGAAGTTACCTAAATAACAGTTTTAGGACGAGTCTTTAGTCATTGTAGGCAGGGCTCTGGGAAGGGAACGAGTGTTCTCTGCATCAACAGGGTGCTTTCATAGCCTGGGTGGGAGCCTCTCCTCAGACGCCCTAGAGATAAAGGAAACTTGACGTGAGTTCTTTCCTCCAGGTAAAGCCTTGACTAGCCCTGCCGAAGCTGAGCTTGAAGCAGTTTCCTTGTGGCATTTGTTTTAGGTCTGTTTTCTTTTAAGGTTAGTAAGCTTGTCAAGACACCGAGGACCTCTCGTGGGCACCCTATTCCCTGCAAGAGCACCGAGTACCAGCAGGCTCCACTGGGCTACTAAGAAACATCCAGGCCCGGAAACGTTTCCCAGTCACTGTGTATTTTGTGTGTAGGGCAACACACTGCACTCTTCCTTGGAAGAGCTAGATTTCCTCAGCTCTCCAACAACTCCAGGCAATGTGTTCTCTCAATTCCTATATGTCATGCAAATCTCCCTCATTGCCCTAGGCTGAGCAGCACTGAGAAACCAAAACTGCAACGCATTCCTTCTTTAAAGTCAAACCTTAAGACCCCATCCTTACAGGAGAAAGTCGGCTTGCTTTCCTGCTGTAACCAAAGCACAGTTCTTCCTCTTACACTCCAGGGTTTTAGAAGAAGCAGAGCCCGATAGCCTACCCAGAGCGCTCCCAAGGGGAGGCGGTTGGCTACACGCAGAATTCCGTGCCAAATAAACTTTATTCAAGGAAGGGACCAGTGTGTAGCTAGAGTGTATATTTACTTGGTAGAAATCACAAGGAGGTAGGCGGCATGTTCGCTGGAAACGGGGAACTTATGGCACAAGCCTTGCTTACCACTTTTGAATGCTCCCTTCAAGCTGCCTTGAAGCTACCTAAATTACAATTTTAGGACGGGTCTCTAGTGTCTGTAGGCAGGGCTCTGGGAAGGGAACGAGTGTTCTCTACATCAACAGGGTGCTTTCATAGACTGGGTAGGAGCCTCGCCTGCGACACTCTAGAGCTAAAAGGAAACTTGACGTGAGTCCTCTCCTCAAGGTAAAGCCTAGAATAGCCCTGCCGAAGTGGAAGCTTGGAGAGGAGTTCTTGAGGCATTAGTTTCAGGTCTGTTTTCTTTTAAGGTTAGTAAGCTTTTCAAGGCCCTGAGGACCTCGCCTGGGCACCCTATTCCCTGCAAGAACACCCAGTACCGGCAGGCTCCACTGGGCTACTAAGAAACATCCAGGCCCGGAAACTTTTCCCATTCACTCTTTGTATTTTGTGTGTAGGCCAACACACTACACTCTTCCTTGGAAGAGCTAGATTTCCTCAGCTCTCCAACAGCTCCAGGAAATGTGTTCTCTCACGTCCTACATATCATGCAAATCTGCCTCATTGCCCTAGGCTGACCGGCACTGAGAAACCAAAACTGCTTCACATTCCTTCTACAAAGGCATACCTTAACACCTCATCCTTACAGTAGACAGTCGGCTTGCGTTTCTGCTGTAACCACAGCACAGTTCTTCCTCTTACACTCCAGGGTTTTAGAAGAAGCTAAGCCCGATAGCCTACCCAGAGCGATCCCTGGGGGAGGCGGTTGGCTACACGCAGAATTACGTGCCAAATAAACTTTATTCAAGGAAGGGACCGGTGTGTAGCTAGAGTGTATATTTACTTGGTAGAAATCACAAGGACGTAGGCTGCATGTTCGCTGGAAACGGGGAACTTATGGCACAAGCCTTGCTTACCCATTTTGAATGCTCCATTCAAGCTGCCTTGAAGCTGCCTAAATAACAATTTTAGGACGGGTCTCTAGTCTCTGTAGGCAAGGCTCTGGGAAGGGAACGAGTGTTCTCTACATCAACAGGGTGCTTTCATAGCCTGGGTGGGAGCCTCTCCTCAGACGCTCTACAGCTAAAAGGAAACTTGACGTGAGTCCTTTCCTCAAGGTAAAGCCTAGAATAGCCTTGCCGAAGTGGAAGCTTGGAGCGGAGTCCTTGAGGCATTAGTTTCAGGTCTGTTTCCTTTTAAGGTTAGTAAGCTTTTCAGGACACCGAGGACCTCGCCTGGGCACCTTATTCCCTGGAAGACCACCGAGTACCGGCAGTCTCCACTGGGCTACTAAGAAACATCCAGGCCCGGACACCTTTCCCAGTCACTCTGTGTATTTTGTGTGTAGGCCAACACACTGCACTCTTCCTTGGAAGAGCTAGATTTCCTCAGCTCTCCAACAGCCCCAGGAAATGTGTTCTCTCACGTCCTACATATCATGCAAATCTGCCTCATTGCCCTAGGCTGAGCAGCTCTGAGAAACCAAAACTGCTTCGCATTCCTTCTACAAAGTCATACCTTAAGACCCCATCCTTACAGGAGAAAGTCAGCTTGCGTTTCTGCTGTAACCAAAGCACAGATCTTCCTCTTACACTGCAGGGTTTTAGAAGAAGCTAAGCCAGATAGCCTACCTAGAGCGCTCCTTGGGGGAGGCTGTTGGCTACACGCAGAACTCCGTGCCAAATAAACTTTATTCAAGGAAGGGACCAGTGTTTAGCTAGAGTGTATATTTACTTGGTAGAAATCACAAGTAGGTAGGCCGCGTGTTCGCTGGAAACGGTGACCTTATGGCACAAGCCTTGCTTTCCCATTTTGAATGCTCCATGCATGCTGCCTTGAAGTTACCTAAATAACAGTTTTAGGACCAGTCTTTAGTCATTGTAGGCAGGGCTCTGGGAAGGGAACGAGTGTTCTCTGCATCAACAGGGTGCTTTCATAGCCTGGGTGGGAGCCTCTCCTCAGACGCCCTAGAGATAAAGGAAACTTGACGTGAGTTCTTTCCTCCAGGTAAAGCCTTGACTAGCCCTGCCGAAGCTGAGCTTGAAGCAGTTTCCTTGTGGCATTTGTTTTAGGTCTGTTTTCTTTTAAGGTTAGTAAGCTTGTCAAGACACCGAGGACCTCTCGTGGGCACCCTATTCCCTGCAAGAGCACCGAGTACCAGCAGGCTCCACTGGGCTACTAAGAAACATCCAGGCCCGGAAACGTTTCCCAGTCACTGTGTATTTTGTGTGTAGGGCAACACACTGCACTCTTCCTTGGAAGAGCTAGATTTCCTCAGCTCTCCAACAACTCCAGGCAATGTGTTCTCTCAATTCCTATATGTCATGCAAATCTCCCTCATTGCCCTAGGCTGAGCAGCACTGAGAAACCAAAACTGCAACGCATTCCTTCTTTAAAGTCAAACCTTAAGACCCCATCCTTACAGGAGAAAGTCGGCTTGCTTTCCTGCTGTAACCAAAGCACAGTTCTTCCTCTTACACTCCAGGGTTTTAGAAGAAGCAGAGCCCGATAGCCTACCCAGAGCGCTCCCAAGGGGAGGCGGTTGGCTACACGCAGAATTCCGTGCCAAATAAACTTTATTCAAGGAAGGGACCAGTGTGTAGCTAGAGTGTATATTTACTTGGTAGAAATCACAAGGAGGTAGGCGGCATGTTCGCTGGAAACGGGGAACTTATGGCACAAGCCTTGCTTACCACTTTTGAATGCTCCCTTCAAGCTGCCTTGAAGCTACCTAAATTACAATTTTAGGACGGGTCTCTAGTGTCTGTAGGCAGGGCTCTGGGAAGGGAACGAGTGTTCTCTACATCAACAGGGTGCTTTCATAGACTGGGTAGGAGCCTCGCCTGCGACACTCTAGAGCTAAAAGGAAACTTGACGTGAGTCCTCTCCTCAAGGTAAAGCCTAGAATAGCCCTGCCGAAGTGGAAGCTTGGAGAGGAGTTCTTGAGGCATTAGTTTCAGGTCTGTTTTCTTTTAAGGTTAGTAAGCTTTTCAAGGCCCTGAGGACCTCGCCTGGGCACCCTATTCCCTGCAAGAACACCCAGTACCGGCAGGCTCCACTGGGCTACTAAGAAACATCCAGGCCCGGAAACTTTTCCCATTCACTCTTTGTATTTTGTGTGTAGGCCAACACACTACACTCTTCCTTGGAAGAGCTAGATTTCCTCAGCTCTCCAACAGCTCCAGGAAATGTGTTCTCTCACGTCCTACATATCATGCAAATCTGCCTCATTGCCCTAGGCTGACCGGCACTGAGAAACCAAAACTGCTTCACATTCCTTCTACAAAGGCATACCTTAACACCTCATCCTTACAGTAGACAGTCGGCTTGCGTTTCTGCTGTAACCACAGCACAGTTCTTCCTCTTACACTCCAGGGTTTTAGAAGAAGCTAAGCCCGATAGCCTACCCAGAGCGATCCCTGGGGGAGGCGGTTGGCTACACGCAGAATTACGTGCCAAATAAACTTTATTCAAGGAAGGGACCGGTGTGTAGCTAGAGTGTATATTTACTTGGTAGAAATCACAAGGACGTAGGCTGCATGTTCGCTGGAAACGGGGAACTTATGGCACAAGCCTTGCTTACCCATTTTGAATGCTCCATTCAAGCTGCCTTGAAGCTGCCTAAATAACAATTTTAGGACGGGTCTCTAGTCTCTGTAGGCAAGGCTCAGGGAAGGGAACGAGTGTTCTCTACATCAACAGGGTGCTTTCATAGCCTGGGTGGGAGCCTCTCCTCAGACGCTCTACAGCTAAAAGGAAACTTGACGTGAGTCCTTTCCTCAAGGTAAAGCCTAGAATAGCCCTGCCGAAGTGGAAGCTTGGAGCGGAGTCCTTGAGGCATTAGTTTCAGGTCTGTTTCCTTTTAAGGTTAGTAAGCTTTTCAGGACACCGAGGACCTCGCCTGGGCACCTTATTCCCTGGAAGACCACCGAGTACCGGCAGTCTCCACTGGGCTACTAAGAAACATCCAGGCCCGGACACCTTTCCCAGTCACTCTGTGTATTTTGTGTGTAGGCCAACACACTGCACTCTTCCTTGGAAGAGCTAGATTTCCTCAGCTCTCCAACAGCCCCAGGAAATGTGTTCTCTCACGTCCTACATATCATGCAAATCTGCCTCATTGCCCTAGGCTGAGCAGCTCTGAGAAACCAAAACTGCTTCGCATTCCTTCTACAAAGTCATACCTTAAGACCCCATCCTTAGAGGAGAAAGTCAGCTTGCGTTTCTGCTGTAACCAAAGCACAGATCTTCCTCTTACACTGCAGGGTTTTAGAAGAAGCTAAGCCAGATAGCCTACCTAGAGCGCTCCTTGGGGGAGGCTGTTGGCTACACGCAGAACTCCGTGCCAAATAAACTTTATTCAAGGAAGGGACCAGTGTTTAGCTAGAGTGTATATTTACTTGGTAGAAATCACAAGTAGGTAGGCCGCGTGTTCGCTGGAAACGGTGACCTTATGGCACAAGCCTTGCTTTCCCATTTTGAATGCTCCATGCATGCTGCCTTGAAGTTACCTAAATAACAGTTTTAGGACCAGTCTTTAGTCATTGTAGGCAGGGCTCTGGGAAGGGAACGAGTGTTCTCTGCATCAACAGGGTGCTTTCATAGCCTGGGTGGGAGCCTCTCCTCAGACGCCCTAGAGATAAAGGAAACTTGACGTGAGTTCTTTCCTCCAGGTAAAGCCTTGACTAGCCCTGCCGAAGCTGAGCTTGAAGCAGTTTCCTTGTGGCATTTGTTTTAGGTCTGTTTTCTTTTAAGGTTAGTAAGCTTGTCAAGACACCGAGGACCTCTCGTGGGCACCCTATTCCCTGCAAGAGCACCGAGTACCAGCAGGCTCCACTGGGCTACTAAGAAACATCCAGGCCCGGAAACGTTTCCCAGTCACTGTGTATTTTGTGTGTAGGGCAACACACTGCACTCTTCCTTGGAAGAGCTAGATTTCCTCAGCTCTCCAACAACTCCAGGCAATGTGTTCTCTCAATTCCTATATGTCATGCAAATCTCCCTCATTGCCCTAGGCTGAGCAGCACTGAGAAACCAAAACTGCAACGCATTCCTTCTTTAAAGTCAAACCTTAAGACCCGATCCTTACAGGAGAAAGTCGGCTTGCTTTCCTGCTGTAACCAAAGCACAGTTCTTCCTCTTACACTCCAGGGTTTTAGAAGAAGCAGAGCCCGATAGCCTACCCAGAGCGCTCCCAAGGGGAGGCGGTTGGCTACACGCAGAATTCCGTGCCAAATAAACTTTATTCAAGGAAGGGACCAGTGTGTAGCTAGAGTGTATATTTACTTGGTAGAAATCACAAGGAGGTAGGCGGCATGTTCGCTGGAAACGGGGAACTTATGGCACAAGCCTTGCTTACCACTTTTGAATGCTCCCTTCAAGCTGCCTTGAAGCTACCTAAATTACAATTTTAGGACGGGTCTCTAGTGTCTGTAGGCAGGGCTCTGGGAAGGGAACGAGTGTTCTCTACATCAACAGGGTGCTTTCATAGACTGGGTAGGAGCCTCGCCTGCGACACTCTAGAGCTAAAAGGAAACTTGACGTGAGTCCTCTCCTCAAGGTAAAGCCTAGAATAGCCCTGCCGAAGTGGAAGCTTGGAGAGGAGTTCTTGAGGCATTAGTTTCAGGTCTGTTTTCTTTTAAGGTTAGTAAGCTTTTCAAGGCCCTGAGGACCTCGCCTGGGCACCCTATTCCCTGCAAGAACACCCAGTACCGGCAGGCTCCACTGGGCTACTAAGAAACATCCAGGCCCGGAAACTTTTCCCATTCACTCTTTGTATTTTGTGTGTAGGCCAACACACTACACTCTTCCTTGGAAGAGCTAGATTTCCTCAGCTCTCCAACAGCTCCAGGAAATGTGTTCTCTCACGTCCTACATATCATGCAAATCTGCCTCATTGCCCTAGGCTGACCGGCACTGAGAAACCAAAACTGCTTCACATTCCTTCTACAAAGGCATACCTTAACACCTCATCCTTACAGTAGACAGTCGGCTTGCGTTTCTGCTGTAACCACAGCACAGTTCTTCCTCTTACACTCCAGGGTTTTAGAAGAAGCTAAGCCCGATAGCCTACCCAGAGCAATCCCTGGGGGAGGCGGTTGGCTACACGCAGAATTACGTGCCAAATAAACTTTATTCAAGGAAGGGACCGGTGTGTAGCTAGAGTGTATATTTACTTGGTAGAAATCACAAGGACGTAGGCTGCATGTTCGCTGGAAACGGGGAACTTATGGCACAAGCCTTGCTTACCCATTTTGAATGCTCCATTCAAGCTGCCTTGAAGCTGCCTAAATAACAATTTTAGGACGGGTCTCTAGTCTCTGTAGGCAAGGCTCTGGGAAGGGAACGAGTGTTCTCTACATCAACAGGGTGCTTTCATAGCCTGGGTGGGAGCCTCTCCTCAGACGCTCTACAGCTAAAAGGAAACTTGACGTGAGTCCTTTCCTCAAGGTAAAGCCTAGAATAGCCCTGCCGAAGTGGAAGCTTGGAGCGGAGTCCTTGAGGCATTAGTTTCAGGTCTGTTTCCTTTTAAGGTTAGTAAGCTTTTCAGGACACCGAGGACCTCGCCTGGGCACCTTATTCCCTGGAAGACCACCGAGTACCGGCAGTCTCCACTGGGCTACTAAGAAACATCCAGGCCCGGACACCTTTCCCAGTCACTCTGTGTATTTTGTGTGTAGGCCAACACACTGCACTCTTCCTTGGAAGAGCTAGATTTCCTCAGCTCTCCAACAGCCCCAGGAAATGTGTTCTCTCACGTCCTACATATCATGCAAATCTGCCTCATTGCCCTAGGCTGAGCAGCTCTGAGAAACCAAAACTGCTTCGCATTCCTTCTACAAAGTCATACCTTAAGACCCCATCCTTACAGGAGAAAGTCAGCTTGCGTTTCTGCTGTAACCAAAGCACAGATCTTCCTCTTACACTGCAGGGTTTTAGAAGAAGCTAAGCCAGATAGCCTACCTAGAGCGCTCCTTGGGGGAGGCTGTTGGCTACACGCAGAACTCCGTGCCAAATAAACTTTATTCAAGGAAGGGACCAGTGTGTAGCTAGAGTGTATATTTACTTGGTAGAAATCACAAGTAGGTAGGCCGCGTGTTCGCTGGAAACGGTGACCTTATGGCACAAGCCTTGCTTTCCCATTTTGAATGCTCCATGCATGCTGCCTTGAAGTTACCTAAATAACAGTTTTAGGACGAGTCTTTAGTCATTGTAGGCAGGGCTCTGGGAAGGGAACGAGTGTTCTCTGCATCAACAGGGTGCTTTCATAGCCTGGGTGGGAGCCTCTCCTCAGACGCCCTAGAGATAAAGGAAACTTGACGTGAGTTCTTTCCTCCAGGTAAAGCCTTGACTAGCCCTGCCGAAGCTGAGCTTGAAGCAGTTTCCTTGTGGCATTTGTTTTAGGTCTGTTTTCTTTTAAGGTTAGTAAGCTTGTCAAGACACCGAGGACCTCTCGTGGGCACCCTATTCCCTGCAAGAGCACCGAGTACCAGCAGGCTCCACTGGGCTACTAAGAAACATCCAGGCCCGGAAACGTTTCCCAGTCACTGTGTATTTTGTGTGTAGGGCAACACACTGCACTCTTCCTTGGAAGAGCTAGATTTCCTCAGCTCTCCAACAACTCCAGGAAATGTGTTCTCTCAATTCCTATATGTCATGCAAATCTCCCTCATTGCCCTAGGCTGAGCAGCACTGAGAAACCAAAACTGCAACGCATTCCTTCTTTAAAGTCAAACCTTAAGACCCCATCCTTACAGGAGAAAGTCGGCTTGCTTTCCTGCTGTAACCAAAGCACAGTTCTTCCTCTTACACTCCAGGGTTTTAGAAGAAGCAGAGCCCGATAGCCTACCCAGAGCGCTCCCAAGGGGAGGCGGTTGGCTACACGCAGAATTCCGTGCCAAATAAACTTTATTCAAGGAAGGGACCAGTGTGTAGCTAGAGTGTATATTTACTTGGTAGAAATCACAAGGAGGTAGGCGGCATGTTCGCTGGAAACGGGGAACTTATGGCACAAGCCTTGCTTACCACTTTTGAATGCTCCCTTCAAGCTGCCTTGAAGCTACCTAAATTACAATTTTAGGACGGGTCTCTAGTGTCTGTAGGCAGGGCTCTGGGAAGGGAACGAGTGTTCTCTACATCAACAGGGTGCTTTCATAGACTGGGTAGGAGCCTCGCCTGCGACACTCTAGAGCTAAAAGGAAACTTGACGTGAGTCCTCTCCTCAAGGTAAAGCCTAGAATAGCCCTGCCGAAGTGGAAGCTTGGAGAGGAGTTCTTGAGGCATTAGTTTCAGGTCTGTTTTCTTTTAAGGTTAGTAAGCTTTTCAAGGCCCTGAGGACCTCGCCTGGGCACCCTATTCCCTGCAAGAACACCCAGTACCGGCAGGCTCCACTGGGCTACTAAGAAACATCCAGGCCCGGAAACTTTTCCCATTCACTCTTTGTATTTTGTGTGTAGGCCAACACACTACACTCTTCCTTGGAAGAGCTAGATTTCCTCAGCTCTCCAACAGCTCCAGGAAATGTGTTCTCTCACGTCCTACATATCATGCAAATCTGCCTCATTGCCCTAGGCTGACCGGCACTGAGAAACCAAAACTGCTTCACATTCCTTCTACAAAGGCATACCTTAACACCTCATCCTTACAGTAGACAGTCGGCTTGCGTTTCTGCTGTAACCACAGCACAGTTCTTCCTCTTACACTCCAGGGTTTTAGAAGAAGCTAAGCCCGATAGCCTACCCAGAGCGATCCCTGGGGGAGGCGGTTGGCTACACGCAGAATTACGTGCCAAATAAACTTTATTCAAGGAAGGGACCGGTGTGTAGCTAGAGTGTATATTTACTTGGTAGAAATCACAAGGACGTAGGCTGCATGTTCGCTGGAAACGGGGAACTTATGGCACAAGCCTTGCTTACCCATTTTGAATGCTCCATTCAAGCTGCCTTGAAGCTGCCTAAATAACAATTTTAGGACGGGTCTCTAGTCTCTGTAGGCAAGGCTCTGGGAAGGGAACGAGTGTTCTCTACATCAACAGGGTGCTTTCATAGCCTGGGTGGGAGCCTCTCCTCAGACGCTCTACAGCTAAAAGGAAACTTGACGTGAGTCCTTTCCTCAAGGTAAAGCCTAGAATAGCCCTGCCGAAGTGGAAGCTTGGAGCGGAGTCCTTGAGGCATTAGTTTCAGGTCTGTTTCCTTTTAAGGTTAGTAAGCTTTTCAGGACACCGAGGACCTCGCCTGGGCACCTTATTCCCTGGAAGACCACCGAGTACCGGCAGTCTCCACTGGGCTACTAAGAAACATCCAGGCCCGGACACCTTTCCCAGTCACTCTGTGTATTTTGTGTGTAGGCCAACACACTGCACTCTTCCTTGGAAGAGCTAGATTTCCTCAGCTCTCCAACAGCCCCAGGAAATGTGTTCTCTCACGTCCTACATATCATGCAAATCTGCCTCATTGCCCTAGGCTGAGCAGCTCTGAGAAACCAAAACTGCTTCGCATTCCTTCTACAAAGTCATACCTTAAGACCCCATCCTTACAGGAGAAAGTCAGCTTGCGTTTCTGCTGTAACCAAAGCACAGATCTTCCTCTTACACTGCAGGGTTTTAGAAGAAGCTAAGCCAGATAGCCTACCTAGAGCGCTCCTTGGGGGAGGCTGTTGGCTACACGCAGAACTCCGTGCCAAATAAACTTTATTCAAGGAAGGGACCAGTGTTTAGCTAGAGTGTATATTTACTTGGTAGAAATCACAAGTAGGTAGGCCGCGTGTTCGCTGGAAACGGTGACCTTATGGCACAAGCCTTGCTTTCCCATTTTGAATGCTCCATGCATGCTGCCTTGAAGTTACCTAAATAACAGTTTTAGGACCAGTCTTTAGTCATTGTAGGCAGGGCTCTGGGAAGGGAACGAGTGTTCTCTGCATCAACAGGGTGCTTTCATAGCCTGGGTGGGAGCCTCTCCTCAGACGCCCTAGAGATAAAGGAAACTTGACGTGAGTTCTTTCCTCCAGGTAAAGCCTTGACTAGCCCTGCCGAAGCTGAGCTTGAAGCAGTTTCCTTGTGGCATTTGTTTTAGGTCTGTTTTCTTTTAAGGTTAGTAAGCTTGTCAAGACACCGAGGACCTCTCGTGGGCACCCTATTCCCTGCAAGAGCACCGAGTACCAGCAGGCTCCACTGGGCTACTAAGAAACATCCAGGCCCGGAAACGTTTCCCAGTCACTGTGTATTTTGTGTGTAGGGCAACACACTGCACTCTTCCTTGGAAGAGCTAGATTTCCTCAGCTCTCCAACTCCAGGCAATGTGTTCTCTCAATTCCTATATGTCATGCAAATCTCCCTCATTGCCCTAGGCTGAGCAGCACTGAGAAACCAAAACTGCAACGCATTCCTTCTTTAAAGTCAAACCTTAAGACCCCATCCTTACAGGAGAAAGTCGGCTTGCTTTCCTGCTGTAACCAAAGCACAGTTCTTCCTCTTACACTCCAGGGTTTTAGAAGAAGCAGAGCCCGATAGCCTACCCAGAGCGCTCCCAAGGGGAGGCGGTTGGCTACACGCAGAATTCCGTGCCAAATAAACTTTATTCAAGGAAGGGACCAGTGTGTAGCTAGAGTGTATATTTACTTGGTAGAAATCACAAGGAGGTAGGCGGCATGTTCGCTGGAAACGGGGAACTTATGGCACAAGCCTTGCTTACCACTTTTGAATGCTCCCTTCAAGCTGCCTTGAAGCTACCTAAATTACAATTTTAGGACGGGTCTCTAGTGTCTGTAGGCAGGGCTCTGGGAAGGGAACGAGTGTTCTCTACATCAACAGGGTGCTTTCATAGACTGGGTAGGAGCCTCGCCTGCGACACTCTAGAGCTAAAAGGAAACTTGACGTGAGTCCTCTCCTCAAGGTAAAGCCTAGAATAGCCCTGCCGAAGTGGAAGCTTGGAGAGGAGTTCTTGAGGCATTAGTTTCAGGTCTGTTTTCTTTTAAGGTTAGTAAGCTTTTCAAGGCCCTGAGGACCTCGCCTGGGCACCCTATTCCCTGCAAGAACACCCAGTACCGGCAGGCTCCACTGGGCTACTAAGAAACATCCAGGCCCGGAAACTTTTCCCATTCACTCTTTGTATTTTGTGTGTAGGCCAACACACTACACTCTTCCTTGGAAGAGCTAGATTTCCTCAGCTCTCCAACAGCTCCAGGAAATGTGTTCTCTCACGTCCTACATATCATGCAAATCTGCCTCATTGCCCTAGGCTGACCGGCACTGAGAAACCAAAACTGCTTCACATTCCTTCTACAAAGGCATACCTTAACACCTCATCCTTACAGTAGACAGTCGGCTTGCGTTTCTGCTGTAACCACAGCACAGTTCTTCCTCTTACACTCCAGGGTTTTAGAAGAAGCTAAGCCCGATAGCCTACCCAGAGCGATCCCTGGGGGAGGCGGTTGGCTACACGCAGAATTACGTGCCAAATAAACTTTATTCAAGGAAGGGACCGGTGTGTAGCTAGAGTGTATATTTACTTGGTAGAAATCACAAGGACGTAGGCTGCATGTTCGCTGGAAACGGGGAACTTATGGCACAAGCCTTGCTTACCCATTTTGAATGCTCCATTCAAGCTGCCTTGAAGCTGCCTAAATAACAATTTTAGGACGGGTCTCTAGTCTCTGTAGGCAAGGCTCTGGGAAGGGAACGAGTGTTCTCTACATCAACAGGGTGCTTTCATAGCCTGGGTGGGAGCCTCTCCTCAGACGCTCTACAGCTAAAAGGAAACTTGACGTGAGTCCTTTCCTCAAGGTAAAGCCTAGAATAGCCCTGCCGAAGTGGAAGCTTGGAGCGGAGTCCTTGAGGCATTAGTTTCAGGTCTGTTTCCTTTTAAGGTTAGTAAGCTTTTCAGGACACCGAGGACCTCGCCTGGGCACCTTATTCCCTGGAAGACCACCGAGTATCGGCAGTCTCCACTGGGCTACTAAGAAACATCCAGGCCCGGACACCTTTCCCAGTCACTCTGTGTATTTTGTGTGTAGGCCAACACACTGCACTCTTCCTTGGAAGAGCTAGATTTCCTCAGCTCTCCAACAGCCCCAGGAAATGTGTTCTCTCACGTCCTACATATCATGCAAATCTGCCTCATTGCCCTAGGCTGAGCAGCTCTGAGAAACCAAAACTGCTTCGCATTCCTTCTACAAAGTCATACCTTAAGACCCCATCCTTAGAGGAGAAAGTCAGCTTGCGTTTCTGCTGTAACCAAAGCACAGATCTTCCTCTTACACTGCAGGGTTTTAGAAGAAGCTAAGCCAGATAGCCTACCTAGAGCGCTCCTTGGGGGAGGCTGTTGGCTACACGCAGAACTCCGTGCCAAATAAACTTTATTCAAGGAAGGGACCAGTGTTTAGCTAGAGTGTATATTTACTTGGTAGAAATCACAAGTAGGTAGGCCGCGTGTTCGCTGGAAACGGTGACCTTATGGCACAAGCCTTGCTTTCCCATTTTGAATGCTCCATGCATGCTGCCTTGAAGTTACCTAAATAACAGTTTTAGGACCAGTCTTTAGTCATTGTAGGCAGGGCTCTGGGAAGGGAACGAGTGTTCTCTGCATCAACAGGGTGCTTTCATAGCCTGGGTGGGAGCCTCTCCTCAGACGCCCTAGAGATAAAGGAAACTTGACGTGAGTTCTTTCCTCCAGGTAAAGCCTTGACTAGCCCTGCCGAAGCTGAGCTTGAAGCAGTTTCCTTGTGGCATTTGTTTTAGGTCTGTTTTCTTTTAAGGTTAGTAAGCTTGTCAAGACACCGAGGACCTCTCGTGGGCACCCTATTCCCTGCAAGAGCACCGAGTACCAGCAGGCTCCACTGGGCTACTAAGAAACATCCAGGCCCGGAAACGTTTCCCAGTCACTGTGTATTTTGTGTGTAGGGCAACACACTGCACTCTTCCTTGGAAGAGCTAGATTTCCTCAGCTCTCCAACAACTCCAGGCAATGTGTTCTCTCAATTCCTATATGTCATGCAAATCTCCCTCATTGCCCTTAGGCTGAGCAGCACTGAGAAACCAAAACTGCAACGCATTCCTTCTTTAAAGTCAAACCTTAAGACCCCATCCTTACAGGAGAAAGTCGGCTTGCTTTCCTGCTGTAACCAAAGCACAGTTCTTCCTCTTACACTCCAGGGTTTTAGAAGAAGCAGAGCCCGATAGCCTACCCAGAGCGCTCCCAAGGGGAGGCGGTTGGCTACACGCAGAATTCCGTGCCAAATAAACTTTATTCAAGGAAGGGACCAGTGTGTAGCTAGAGTGTATATTTACTTGGTAGAAATCACAAGGAGGTAGGGGGCATGTTCGCTGGAAACGGGGAACTTATGGCACAAGCCTTGCTTACCACTTTTGAATGCTCCCTTCAAGCTGCCTTGAAGCTACCTAAATTACAATTTTAGGACGGGTCTCTAGTGTCTGTAGGCAGGGCTCTGGGAAGGGAACGAGTGTTCTCTACATCAACAGGGTGCTTTCATAGACTGGGTAGGAGCCTCGCCTGAGACACTCTAGAGCTAAAAGGAAACTTGACGTGAGTCCTCTCCTCAAGGTAAAGCCTAGAATAGCCCTGCCGAAGTGGAAGCTTGGAGAGGAGTTCTTGAGGCATTAGTTTCAGGTCTGTTTTCTTTTAAGGTTAGTAAGCTTTTCAAGGCCCTGAGGACCTCGCCTGGGCACCCTATTCCCTGCAAGAACACCCAGTACCGGCAGGCTCCACTGGGCTACTAAGAAACATCCAGGCCCGGAAACTTTTCCCATTCACTCTTTGTATTTTGTGTGTAGGCCAACACACTACACTCTTCCTTGGAAGAGCTAGATTTCCTCAGCTCTCCAACAGCTCCAGGAAATGTGTTCTCTCACGTCCTACATATCATGCAAATCTGCCTCATTGCCCTAGGCTGACCGGCACTGAGAAACCAAAACTGCTTCACATTCCTTCTACACAGTCATACCTTAACACCTCATCCTTACAGTAGACAGTCGGCTTGCGTTTCTGCTGTAACCACAGCACAGTTCTTCCTCTTACACTCCAGGGTTTTAGAAGAAGCTAAGCCCGATAGCCTACCCAGAGCGATCCCTGGGGGAGGCGGTTGGCTACACGCAGAATTACGGGCCAAATAAACTTTATTCAAGGAAGGGACCGGTGTGTAGCTAGAGTGTATATTTACTTGGTAGAAATCACAAGGACGTAGGCTGCATGTTCGCTGGAAACGGGGAACTTATGGCACAAGCCTTGCTTACCCATTTTGAATGCTCCATTCAAGCTGCCTTGAAGCTGCCTAAATAACAATTTTAGGACGGGTCTCTAGTCTCTGTAGGCAAGGCTCTGGGAAGGGAACGAGTGTTCTCTACATCAACAGGGTGCTTTCATAGCCTGGGTGGGAGCCTCTCCTCAGACGCTCTACAGCTAAAAGGAAACTTGACGTGAGTCCTTTCCTCAAGGTAAAGCCTAGAATAGCCCTGCCGAAGTGGAAGCTTGGAGCGGAGTCCTTGAGGCATTAGTTTCAGGTCTGTTTCCTTTTAAGGTTAGTAAGCTTTTCAGGACACCGAGGACCTCGCCTGGGCACCTTATTCCCTGGAAGACCACCGAGTACCGGCAGTCTCCACTGGGCTACTAAGAAACATCCAGGCCCGGACACCTTTCCCAGTCACTCTGTGTATTTTGTGTGTAGGCCAACACACTGCACTCTTCCTTGGAAGAGCTAGATTTCCTCAGCTCTCCAACAGCCCCAGGAAATGTGTTCTCTCACGTCCTACATATCATGCAAATCTGCCTCATTGCCCTAGGCTGAGCAGCTCTGAGAAACCAAAACTGCTTCGCATTCCTTCTACAAAGTCATACCTTAAGACCCCATCCTTACAGGAGAAAGTCAGCTTGCGTTTCTGCTGTAACCAAAGCACAGATCTTCCTCTTACACTGCAGGGTTTTAGAAGAAGCTAAGCCAGATAGCCTACCTAGAGCGCTCCTTGGGGGAGGCTGTTGGCTACACGCAGAACTCCGTGCCAAATAAACTTTATTCAAGGAAGGGACCAGTGTTTAGCTAGAGTGTATATTTACTTGGTAGAAATCACAAGTAGGTAGGCCGCGTGTTCGCTGGAAACGGTGACCTTATGGCACAAGCCTTGCTTTCCCATTTTGAATGCTCCATGCATGCTGCCTTGAAGTTACCTAAATAACAGTTTTAGGACCAGTCTTTAGTCATTGTAGGCAGGGCTCTGGGAAGGGAACGAGTGTTCTCTGCATCAACAGGGTGCTTTCATAGCCTGGGTGGGAGCCTCTCCTCAGACGCCCTAGAGATAAAGGAAACTTGACGTGAGTTCTTTCCTCCAGGTAAAGCCTTGACTAGCCCTGCCGAAGCTGAGCTTGAAGCAGTTTCCTTGTGGCATTTGTTTTAGGTCTGTTTTCTTTTAAGGTTAGTAAGCTTGTCAAGACACCGAGGACCTCTCGTGGGCACCCTATTCCCTGCAAGAGCACCGAGTACCAGCAGGCTCCACTGGGCTACTAAGAAACATCCAGGCCCGGAAACGTTTCCCAGTCACTGTGTATTTTGTGTGTAGGGCAACACACTGCACTCTTCCTTGGAAGAGCTAGATTTCCTCAGCTCTCCAACAACTCCAGGAAATGTGTTTTCTCAATTCCTATATGTCATGCAAATCTCCCTCATTGCCCTTAGGCTGAGCAGCACTGAGAAACCAAAACTGCAACGCATTCCTTCTTTAAAGTCAAACCTTAAGACCCCATCCTTACAGGAGAAAGTCGGCTTGCTTTCCTGCTGTAACCAAAGCACAGTTCTTCCTCTTACACTGCAGGGTTTTAGAAGAAGCAGAGCCCGATAGCCTACCCAGAGCGCTCCCAAGGGGAGGCGGTTGGCTACACGCAGAATTCCGTGCCAAATAAACTTTATTCAAGGAAGGGACCAGTGTGTAGCTAGAGTGTATATTTACTTGGTAGAAATCACAAGGAGGTAGGGGGCATGTTCGCTGGAAACGGGGAACTTATGGCACAAGCCTTGCTTACCACTTTTGAATGCTCCCTTCAAGCTGCCTTGAAGCTACCTAAATTACAATTTTAGGACGGGTCTCTAGTGTCTGTAGGCAGGGCTCTGGGAAGGGAACGAGTGTTCTCTACATCAACAGGGTGCTTTCATAGACTGGGTAGGAGCCTCGCCTGCGACACTCTAGAGCTAAAAGGAAACTTGACGTGAGTCCTCTCCTCAAGGTAAAGCCTAGAATAGCCCTGCCGAAGTGGAAGCTTGGAGAGGAGTTCTTGAGGCATTAGTTTCAGGTCTGTTTTCTTTTAAGGTTAGTAAGCTTTTCAAGGCCCTGAGGACCTCGCCTGGGCACCCTATTCCCTGCAAGAACACCCAGTACCGGCAGGCTCCACTGGGCTACTAAGAAACATCCAGGCCCGGAAACTTTTCCCATTCACTCTTTGTATTTTGTGTGTAGGCCAACACACTACACTCTTCCTTGGAAGAGCTAGATTTCCTCAGCTCTCCAACAGCTCCAGGAAATGTGTTCTCTCACGTCCTACATATCATGCAAATCTGCCTCATTGCCCTAGGCTGACCGGCACTGAGAAACCAAAACTGCTTCACATTCCTTCTACAAAGGCATACCTTAACACCTCATCCTTACAGTAGAAAGTCGGCTTGCGTTTCTGCTGTAACCACAGCACAGTTCTTCCTCTTACACTCCAGGGTTTTAGAAGAAGCTAAGCCCGATAGCCTACCCAGAGCGATCCCTGGGGGAGGCGGTTGGCTACACGCAGAATTACGTGCCAAATAAACTTTATTCAAGGAAGGGACCGGTGTGTAGCTAGAGTGTATATTTACTTGGTAGAAATCACAAGGACGTAGGCTGCATGTTCGCTGGAAACGGGGAACTTATGGCACAAGCCTTGCTTACCCATTTTGAATGCTCCATTCAAGCTGCCTTGAAGTTGCCTAAATAACAATTTTAGGACGGGTCTCTAGTCTCTGTAGGCAAGGCTCTGGGAAGGGAACGAGTGTTCTCTGCATCAACAGGGTGCTTTCATAGCCTGGGTGGGAGCCTCTCCTCAGACGCTCTACAGCTAAAAGGAAACTTGACGTGAGTCCTTTCCTCAAGGTAAAGCCTAGAATAGCCCTGCCGAAGTGGAAGCTTGGAGCGGAGTCCTTGAGGCATTAGTTTCAGGTCTGTTTCCTTTTAAGGTTAGTAAGCTTTTCAGGACACCGAGGACCTCGCCTGGGCACCTTATTCCCTGGAAGACCACCGAGTACCGGCAGTCTCCACTGGGCTACTAAGAAACATCCAGGCCCGGACACCTTTCCCAGTCACTCTGTGTATTTTGTGTGTAGGCCAACACACTGCACTCTTCCTTGGAAGAGCTAGATTTCCTCAGCTCTCCAACAGCCCCAGGAAATGTGTTCTCTCACGTCCTACATATCATGCAAATCTGCCTCATTGCCCTAGGCTGAGCAGCTCTGAGAAACCAAAACTGCTTCGCATTCCTTTTACAAAGTCATACCTTAAGACCCCATCCTTACAGGAGAAAGTCAGCTTGCGTTTCTGCTGTAACCAAAGCACAGATCTTCCTCTTACACTGCAGGGTTTTAGAATAAGCTAAGCCAGATTGCCTACCTAGAGCGCTCCTTGGGGGAGGCTGTTGGCTACACGCAGAACTCCGTGCCAAATAAACTTTATTCAAGGAAGGGACCAGTGTTTAGTTAGAGTGTATATTTACTTGGTACAAATCACAAGTAGGTAGGCCGCGTGTTCGCTGGAAACGGTGACCTTATGGCACAAGCCTTGCTTTCCCATTTTGAATGCTCCATGCATGCTGCCTTGAAGTTACCTAAATAACAGTTTTAGGACCAGTCTTTAGTCATTGTAGGCAGGGCTCTGGGAAGGGAACGAGTGTTCTCTGCATCAACAGGGTGCTTTCATAGCCTGGGTGGGAGCCTCTCCTCAGACGCCCTAGAGATAAAGGAAACTTGACGTGAGTTCTTTCCTCCAGGTAAAGCCTTGACTAGCCCTGCCGAAGCTGAGCTTGAAGCAGTTTCCTTGTGGCATTTGTTTTAGGTCTGTTTTCTTTTAAGGTTAGTAAGCTTGTCAAGACACCGAGGACCTCTCGTGGGCACCCTATTCCCTGCAAGAGCACCGAGTACCAGCAGGCTCCACTGGGCTACTAAGAAACATCCAGGCCCGGAAACGTTTCCCAGTCACTGTGTATTTTGTGTGTAGGGCAACACACTGCACTCTTCCTTGGAAGAGCTAGATTTCCTCAGCTCTCCAACAACTCCAGGCAATGTGTTCTCTCAATTCCTATATGTCATGCAAATCTCCCTCATTGCCCTAGGCTGAGCAGCACTGAGAAACCAAAACTGCAACGCATTCCTTCTTTAAAGTCAAACCTTAAGACCCCATCCTTACAGGAGAAAGTCGGCTTGCTTTCCTGCTGTAACCAAAGCACAGTTCTTCCTCTTACACTCCAGGGTTTTAGAAGAAGCAGAGCCCGATAGCCTACCCAGAGCGCTCCCAAGGGGAGGCGGTTGGCTACACGCAGAATTCCGTGCCAAATAAACTTTATTCAAGGAAGGGACCAGTGTGTAGCTAGAGTGTATATTTACTTGGTAGAAATCACAAGGAGGTAGGCTGCATGTTCGCTGGAAACGGGGAACTTATGGCACAAGCCTGGCTTACCACTTTTGAATGCTCCCTTCAAGCTGCCTTGAAGCTACCTAAATTACAATTTTAGGACGGGTCTCTAGTGTCTGTAGGCAGGGCTCTGGGAAGGGAACGAGTGTTCTCTACATCAACAGGGTGCTTTCATAGACTGGGTAGGAGCCTCGCCTGAGACACTCTAGAGCTAAAAGGAAACTTGACGTGAGTCCTCTCCTCAAGGTAAAGCCTAGAATAGCCCTGCCGAAGTGGAAGCTTGGAGCGGAGTTCTTGAGGCATTAGTTTCAGGTCTGTTTTCTTTTAAGGTTAGTAAGCTTTTCAAGGCCCTGAGGACCTCGCCTGGGCACCCTATTCCCTGCAAGAACACCCAGTACCGGCAGGCTCCACTGGGCTACTAAGAAACATCCAGGCCCGGAAACTTTTCCCATTCACTCTTTGTATTTTGTGTGTAGGCCAACACACTACACTCTTCCTTGGAAGAGCTAGATTTCCTCAGCTCTCCAACAGCTCCAGGAAATGTGTTCTCTCACGTCCTACATATCATGCAAATCTGCCTCATTGCCCTAGGCTGACCGGCACTGAGAAACCAAAACTGCTTCACATTCCTTCTACAAAGTCATACCTTAACACCTCATCCTTACAGTAGAAAGTCGGCTTGCGTTTCTGCTGTAACCACAGCACAGTTCTTCCTCTTACACTCCAGGGTTTTAGAAGAAGCTAAGCCCGATAGCCTACCCAGAGCGATACCTGGGGGAGGCGGTTGGCTACACGCAGAATTACGTGCCAAATAAACTTTATTCAAGGAAGGGACCAGTGTGTAGCTAGAGTGTATATTTACTTGGTAGAAATCACAAGGACGTAGGCTGCATGTTCGCTGGAAACGGGGAACTTATGGCACAAGCCTTGCTTACCCATTTTGAATGCTCCATTCAAGCTGCCTTGAAGCTGCCTAAATAACAATTTTAGGACGGGTCTCTAGTCTCTGTAGGCAAGGCTCTGGGAAGGGAACGAATGTTCTCTACATCAACAGGGTGCTTTCATAGCCTGGGTGGGAGCCTCTCCTCAGACGCTCTACAGCTAAAAGGAAACTTGACGTGAGTCCTTTCCTCAAGGTAAAGCCTAGAATAGCCCTGCCGAAGTGGAAGCTTGGAGCGGAGTCCTTGAGGCATTAGTTTCAGGTCTGTTTCCTTTTAAGGTTAGTAAACTTTTCAGGACACCGAGGACCTCGCCTGGGCACCTTATTCCCTGGAAGACCACCGAGTACCGGCAGGCTCCACTGGGCTACTAAGAAACATCCAGGCCCGGAAACTTTTCCCATTCACTCTTTGTATTTTGTGTGTAGGCCAACACACTACACTCTTCCTTGGAAGAGCTAGATTTCCTCAGCTCTCCAACAGCTCCAGGAAATGTGTTCTCTCACGTCCTACATATCATGCAAATCTGCCTCATTGCCCTAGGCTGACCGGCACTGTGAAACCAAAACTGCTTCACATTCCTTCTACACAGTCATACCTTAACACCTCATCCTTACAGTAGAAAGTCGGCTTGCGTTTCTGCTGTAACCACAGCACAGTTCTTCCTCTTACACTCCAGGGTTTTAGAAGAAGCTAAGCCCGATAGCCTACCCAGAGCGATCCCTGGGGGAGGCGGTTGGCTACACGCAGAATTACGTGCCAAATAAACTTTATTCAAGGAAGGGACCGGTGTGTAGCTAGAGTGTATATTTACTTGGTAGAAATCACAAGGACGTAGGCTGCATGTTCGCTGGAAACGGGGAACTTATGGCACAAGCCTTGCTTACCCATTTTGAATGCTCCATTCAAGCTGCCTTGAAGCTGCCTAAATAACAATTTTAGGACGGGTCTCTAGTCTCTGTAGGCAAGGCTCTGGGAAGGGAACGAGTGTTCTCTGCATCAACAGGGTGCTTTCATAGCCTGGGTGGGAGCCTCTCCTCAGACGCTCTACAGCTAAAAGGAAACTTGACGTGAGTCCTTTCCTCAAGGTAAAGCCTAGAATAGCCCTGCCGAAGTGGAAGCTTGGAGCGGAGTCCTTGAGGCATTAGTTTCAGGTCTGTTTCCTTTTAAGGTTAGTAAGCTTTTCAGGACACCGAGGACCTCGCCTGGGCACCTTATTCCCTGGAAGACCACCGAGTACCGGCAGTCTCCACTGGGCTACTAAGAAACATCCAGGCCCGGACACCTTTCCCAGTCACTCTGTGTATTTTGTGTGTAGGCCAACACACTGCACTCTTCCTTGGAAGAGCTAGATTTCCTCAGCTCTCCAACAGCCCCAGGAAATGTGTTCTCTCACGTCCTACATATCATGCAAATCTGCCTCATTGCCCTAGGCTGAGCAGCTCTGAGAAACCAAAACTGCTTCGCATTCCTTCTACAAAGTCATACCTTAAGACCCCATCCTTACAGGAGAAAGTCAGCTTGCGTTTCTGCTGTAACCAAAGCACAGATCTTCCTCTTACACTGCAGGGTTTTAGAAGAAGCTAAGCCAGATAGCCTACCTAGAGCGCTCCTTGGGGGAGGCTGTTGGCTACACGCAGAACTCCGTGCCAAATAAACTTTATTCAAGGAAGGGACCAGTGTTTAGCTAGAGTGTATATTTACTTGGTAGAAATCACAAGTAGGTAGGCCGCGTGTTCGCTGGAAACGGTGACCTTATGGCACAAGCCTTGCTTTCCCATTTTGAATGCTCCATGCATGCTGCCTTGAAGTTACCTAAATAACAGTTTTAGGACCAGTCTTTAGTCATTGTAGGCAGGGCTCTGGGAAGGGAACGAGTGTTCTCTGCATCAACAGGGTGCTTTCATAGCCTGGGTGGGAGCCTCTCCTCAGACGCCCTAGAGATAAAGGAAACTTGACGTGAGTTCTTTCCTCCAGGTAAAGCCTTGACTAGCCCTGCCGAAGCTGAGCTTGAAGCAGTTTCCTTGTGGCATTTGTTTTAGGTCTGTTTTCTTTTAAGGTTAGTAAGCTTGTCAAGACACCGAGGACCTCTCGTGGGCACCCTATTCCCTGCAAGAGCACCGAGTACCAGCAGGCTCCACTGGGCTACTAAGAAACATCCAGGCCCGGAAACGTTTCCCAGTCACTGTGTATTTTGTGTGTAGGGCAACACACTGCACTCTTCCTTGGAAGAGCTAGATTTCCTCAGCTCTCCAACAACTCCAGGCAATGTGTTCTCTCAATTCCTATATGTCATGCAAATCTCCCTCATTGCCCTAGGCTGAGCAGCACTGAGAAACCAAAACTGCAACGCATTCCTTCTTTAAAGTCAAACCTTAAGACCCCATCCTTACAGGAGAAAGTCGGCTTGCTTTCCTGCTGTAACCAAAGCACAGTTCTTCCTCTTACACTCCAGGGTTTTAGAAGAAGCAGAGCCCGATAGCCTACCCAGAGCGCTCCCAAGGGGAGGCGGTTGGCTACACGCAGAATTCCGTGCCAAATAAACTTTATTCAAGGAAGGGACCAGTGTGTAGCTAGAGTGTATATTTACTTGGTAGAAATCACAAGGAGGTAGGGGGCATGTTCGCTGGAAACGGGGAACTTATGGCACAAGCCTTGCTTACCACTTTTGAATGCTCCCTTCAAGCTGCCTTGAAGCTACCTAAATTACAATTTTAGGACGGGTCTCTAGTGTCTGTAGGCAGGGCTCTGGGAAGGGAACGAGTGTTCTCTACATCAACAGGGTGCTTTCATAGACTGGGTAGGAGCCTCGCCTGCGACACTCTAGAGCTAAAAGGAAACTTGACGTGAGTCCTCTCCTCAAGGTAAAGCCTAGAATAGCCCTGCCGAAGTGGAAGCTTGGAGAGGAGTTCTTGAGGCATTAGTTTCAGGTCTGTTTTCTTTTAAGGTTAGTAAGCTTTTCAAGGCCCTGAGGACCTCGCCTGGGCACCCTATTCCCTGCAAGAACACCCAGTACCGGCAGGCTCCACTGGGCTACTAAGAAACATCCAGGCCCGGAAACTTTTCCCATTCACTCTTTGTATTTTGTGTGTAGGCCAACACACTACACTCTTCCTTGGAAGAGCTAGATTTCCTCAGCTCTCCAACAGCTCCAGGAAATGTGTTCTCTCACGTCCTACATATCATGCAAATCTGCCTCATTGCCCTAGGCTGACCAGCACTGAGAAACCAAAACTGCTTCACATTCCTTCTACACAGTCATACCTTAACACCTCATCCTTACAGTCGAAAGTCGGCTTGCGTTTCTGCTGTAACCACAGCACAGTTCTTCCTCTTACACTCCAGGGTTTTAGAAGAAGCTAAGCCCGATAGCCTACCCAGAGCGATCCCTGGGGGAGGCGGTTGGCTACACGCAGAATTACGGGCCAAATAAACTTTATTCAAGGAAGGGACCGGTGTGTAGCTAGAGTGTATATTTCCTTGGTAGAAATCACAAGGAGGTAGGCTGCATGTTCGCTGGAAACGGGGAACGTATGGCACAAGACTTGCTTACCCATTTTGAATGCTCCATTCAAGCTGCCTTGAAGCTGCCTAAATAACAATTTTAGGACGGGTCTCTAGTCTCTGTAGGCAAGGCTCTGGGAAGGGAACGAGTGTTCTCTACATCAACAGGGTGCTTTCATAGCCTGGGTGGGAGCCTCTCCTCAGACGCTCTACAGCTAAAAGGAAACTTGACGTGAGTCCTTTCCTCAAGGTAAAGCCTAGAATAGCCCTGCCGAAGTGGAAGCTTGGAGCGGAGTCCTTGAGGCATTAGTTTCAGGTCTGTTTCCTTTTAAGGTTAGTAAGCTTTTCAGGACACCGAGGACCTCGCCTGGGCACCTTATTCCCTGGAAGACCACCGAGTACCAGCAGTCTCCACTGGGCTACTAAGAAACATCCAGGCCCGGACACCTTTCCCAGTCACTCTGTGTATTTTGTGTGTAGGCCAACACACTGCACTCTTCCTTGGAAGAGCTAGATTTCCTCAGCTCTCCAACAGCCCCAGGAAATGTGTTCTCTCACGTCCTACATATCATGCAAATCTGCCTCATTGCCCTAGGCTGAGCAGCTCTGAGAAACCAAAACTGCTTCGCATTCCTTCTACAAAGTCATACCTTAAGACCCCATCCTTACAGGAGAAAGTCAGCTTGCGTTTCTGCTGTAACCAAAGCACAGATCTTCCTCTTACACTGCAGGGTTTTAGAAGAAGCTAAGCCAGATAGCCTACCTAGAGCGCTCCTTGGGGGAGGCTGTTGGCTACACGCAGAACTCCGTGCCAAATAAACTTTATTCAAGGAAGGGACCAGTGTTTAGCTAGAGTGTATATTTACTTGGTAGAAATCACAAGTAGGTAGGCCGCGTGTTCGCTGGAAACGGTGACCTTATGGCACAAGCCTTGCTTTCCCATTTTGAATGCTCCATGCATGCTGCCTTGAAGTTACCTAAATAACAGTTTTAGGACGAGTCTTTAGTCATTGTAGGCAGGGCTCTGGGAAGGGAACGAGTGTTCTCTGCATCAACAGGGTGCTTTCATAGCCTGGGTGGGAGCCTCTCCTCAGACGCCCTAGAGATAAAGGAAACTTGACGTGAGTTCTTTCCTCCAGGTAAAGCCTTGACTAGCCCTGCCGAAGCTGAGCTTGAAGCAGTTTCCTTGTGGCATTTGTTTTAGGTCTGTTTTCTTTTAAGGTTAGTAAGCTTGTCAAGACACCGAGGACCTCTCGTGGGCACCCTATTCCCTGCAAGAGCACCGAGTACCAGCAGGCTCCACTGGGCTACTAAGAAACATCCAGGCCCGGAAACGTTTCCCAGTCACTGTGTATTTTGTGTGTAGGGCAACACACTGCACTCTTCCTTGGAAGAGCTAGATTTCCTCAGCTCTCCAACAACTCCAGGAAATGTGTTTTCTCAATTCCTATATGTCATGCAAATCTCCCTCATTGCCCTTAGGCTGAGCAGCACTGAGAAACCAAAACTGCAACGCATTCCTTCTTTAAAGTCAAACCTTAAGACCCCATCCTTACAGGAGAAAGTCGGCTTGCTTTCCTGCTGTAACCAAAGCACAGTTCTTCCTCTTACACTGCAGGGTTTTAGAAGAAGCAGAGCCCGATAGCCTACCCAGAGCGCTCCCAAGGGGAGGCGGTTGGCTACACGCAGAATTCCGTGCCAAATAAACTTTATTCAAGGAAGGGACCAGTGTGTAGCTAGAGTGTATATTTACTTGGTAGAAATCACAAGGAGGTAGGGGGCATGTTCGCTGGAAACGGGGAACTTATGGAACAAGCCTTGCTTACCACTTTTGAATGCTCCATTCAAGCTGCCTTGAAGCTACCTAAATTACAATTTTAGGACGGGTCTCTAGTGTCTGTAGGCAGGGCTCTGGGAAGGGAACGAGTGTTCTCTACATCAACAGGGTGCTTTCATAGACTGGGTAGGAGCCTCGCCTGCGACACTCTAGAGCTAAAAGGAAACTTGACGTGAGTCCTCTCCTCAAGGTAAAGCCTAGAATAGCCCTGCCGAAGTGGAAGCTTGGAGAGGAGTTCTTGAGGCATTAGTTTCAGGTCTGTTTTCTTTTAAGGTTAGTAAGCTTTTCAAGGCCCTGAGGACCTCGCCTGGGCACCCTATTCCCTGCAAGAACACCCAGTACCGGCAGGCTCCACTGGGCTACTAAGAAACATCCAGGCCCGGAAACTTTTCCCATTCACTCTTTGTATTTTGTGTGTAGGCCAACACACTACACTCTTCCTTGGAAGAGCTAGATTTCCTCAGCTCTCCAACAGCTCCAGGAAATGTGTTCTCTCACGTCCTACATATCATGCAAATCTGCCTCATTGCCCTAGGCTGACCGGCACTGAGAAACCAAAACTGCTTCACATTCCTTCTACAAAGGCATACCTTAACACCTCATCCTTACAGTAGACAGTCGGCTTGCGTTTCTGCTGTAACCACAGCACAGTTCTTCCTCTTACACTCCAGGGTTTTAGAAGAAGCTAAGCCCGATAGCCTACCCAGAGCGATCCCTGGGGGAGGCGGTTGGCTACACGCAGAATTACGTGCCAAATAAACTTTATTCAAGGAAGGGACCGGTGTGTAGCTAGAGTGTATATTTACTTGGTAGAAATCACAAGGACGTAGGCTGCATGTTCGCTGGAAACGGGGAACTTATGGCACAAGCATTGCTTACCCATTTTGAATGCTCCATTCAAGCTGCCTTGAAGCTGCCTAAATAACAATTTTAGGACGGGTCTCTAGTCTCTGTAGGCAAGGCTCTGGGAAGGGAACGAGTGTTCTCTGCATCAACAGGGTGCTTTCATAGCCTGGGTGGGAGCCTCTCCTCAGACGCTCTACAGCTAAAAGGAAACTTGACGTGAGTCCTTTCCTCAAGGTAAAGCCTAGAATAGCCCTGCCGAAGTGGAAGCTTGGAGCGGAGTCCTTGAGGCATTAGTTTCAGGTCTGTTTCCTTTTAAGGTTAGTAAGCTTTTCAGGACACCGAGGACCTCGCCTGGGCACCTTATTCCCTGGAAGACCACCGAGTACCGGCAGTCTCCACTGGGCTACTAAGAAACATCCAGGCCCGGACACCTTTCCCAGTCACTCTGTGTATTTTGTGTGTAGGCCAACACACTGCACTCTTCCTTGGAAGAGCTAGATTTCCTCAGCTCTCCAACAGCCCCAGGAAATTTGTTCTCTCACGTCCTACATATCATGCAAATCTGCCTCATTGCCCTAGGCTGAGCAGCTCTGAGAAACCAAAACTGCTTCGCATTCCTTCTACAAAGTCATACCTTAAGACCCCATCCTTACAGGAGAAAGTCAGCTTGCGTTTCTGCTGTAACCAAAGCACAGATCTTCCTCTTACACTGCAGGGTTTTAGAAGAAGCTAAGCCAGATAGCCTACCTAGAGCGCTCCTTGGGGGAGGCTGTTGGCTACACGCAGAACTCCGTGCCAAATAAACTTTATTCAAGGAAGGGACCAGTGTTTAGCTAGAGTGTATATTTACTTGGTAGAAATCACAAGTAGGTAGGCCGCGTGTTCGCTGGAAACGGTGACCTTATGGCACAAGCCTTGCTTTCCCATTTTGAATGCTCCATGCATGCTGCCTTGAAGTTACCTAAATAACAGTTTTAGGACGAGTCTTTAGTCATTGTAGGCAGGGCTCTGGGAAGGGAACGAGTGTTCTCTGCATCAACAGGGTGCTTTCATAGCCTGGGTGGGAGCCTCTCCTCAGACGCCCTAGAGATAAAGGAAACTTGACGTGAGTTCTTTCCTCCAGGTAAAGCCTTGACTAGCCCTGCCGAAGCTGAGCTTGAAGCAGTTTCCTTGTGGCATTTGTTTTAGGTCTGTTTTCTTTTAAGGTTAGTAAGCTTGTCAAGACACCGAGGACCTCTCGTGGGCACCCTATTCCCTGCAAGAGCACCGAGTACCAGCAGGCTCCACTGGGCTACTAAGAAACATCCAGGCCCGGAAACGTTTCCCAGTCACTGTGTATTTTGTGTGTAGGGCAACACACTGCACTCTTCCTTGGAAGAGCTAGATTTCCTCAGCTCTCCAACAACTCCAGGCAATGTGTTCTCTCAATTCCTATATGTCATGCAAATCTCCCTCATTGCCCTAGGCTGAGCAGCACTGAGAAACCAAAACTGCAACGCATTCCTTCTTTAAAGTCAAACCTTAAGACCCCATCCTTACAGGAGAAAGTCGGCTTGCTTTCCTGCTGTAACCAAAGCACAGTTCTTCCTCTTACACTCCAGGGTTTTAGAAGAAGCAGAGCCCGATAGCCTACCCAGAGCGCTCCCAAGGGGAGGCGGTTGGCTACACGCAGAATTCCGTGCCAAATAAACTTTATTCAAGGAAGGGACCAGTGTGTAGCTAGAGTGTATATTTACTTGGTAGAAATCACAAGGAGGTAGGCTGCATGTTCGCTGGAAACGGGGAACTTATGGCACAAGCCTTGCTTACCACTTTTGAATGCTCCCTTCAAGCTGCCTTGAAGCTACCTAAATTACAATTTTAGGACGGGTCTCTAGTGTCTGTAGGCAGGGCTCTGGGAAGGGAACGAGTGTTCTCTACATCAACAGGGTGCTTTCATAGACTGGGTAGGAGCCTCGCCTGCGACACTCTAGAGCTAAAAGGAAACTTGACGTGAGTCCTCTCCTCAAGGTAAAGCCTAGAATAGCCCTGCCGAAGTGGAAGCTTGGAGAGGAGTTCTTGAGGCATTAGTTTCAGGTCTGTTTTCTTTTAAGGTTAGTAAGCTTTTCAAGGCCCTGAGGACCTCGCCTGGGCACCCTATTCCCTGCAAGAACACCCAGTACCGGCAGGCTCCACTGGGCTACTAAGAAACATCCAGGCCCGGAAACTTTTCCCATTCACTCTTTGTATTTTGTGTGTAGGCCAACACACTACACTCTTCCTTGGAAGAGCTAGATTTCCTCAGCTCTCCAACAGCTCCAGGAAATGTGTTCTCTCACGTCCTACAAGTCATGCAAATCTGCCTCATTGCCCTAGGCTGACCGGCACTGAGAAACCAAAACTGCTTCACATTCCTTCTACAAAGGCATACCTTAACACCTCATCCTTACAGTAGAAAGTCGGCTTGCGTTTCTGCTGTAACCACAGCACAGTTCTTCCTCTTACACTCCAGGGTTTTAGAAGAAGCTAAGCCCGATAGCCTACCCAGAGCGATCCCTGGGGGAGGCGGTTGGCTACACGCAGAATTACGTGCCAAATAAACTTTATTCAAGGAAGGGACCGGTGTGTAGCTAGAGTGTATATTTACTTGGTAGAAATCACAAGGACGTAGGCTGCATGTTCGCTGGAAACGGGGAACTTATGGCACAAGCCTTGCTTACCCATTTTGAATGCTCCATTCAAGCTGCCTTGAAGCTGCCTAAATAACAATTTTAGGACGGGTCTCTAGTCTCTGTAGGCAAGGCTCTGGGAAGGGAACGAATGTTCTCTACATCAACAGGGTGCTTTCATAGCCTGGGTGGGAGCCTCTCCTCAGACGCTCTACAGCTAAAAGGAAACTTGACGTGAGTCCTTTCCTCAAGGTAAAGCCTAGAATAGCCCTGCCGAAGTGGAAGCTTGGAGCGGAGTCCTTGAGGCATTAGTTTCAGGTCTGTTTCCTTTTAAGGTTAGTAAACTTTTCAGGACACCGAGGACCTCGCCTGGGCACCTTATTCCCTGGAAGACCACCGAGTACCGGCAGGCTCCACTGGGCTACTAAGAAACATCCAGGCCCGGAAACTTTTCCCATTCACTCTTTGTATTTTGTGTGTAGGCCAACACACTACACTCTTCCTTGGAAGAGCTAGATTTCCTCAGCTCTCCAACAGCTCCAGGAAATGTGTTCTCTCACGTCCTACATATCATGCAAATCTGCCTCATTGCCCTAGGCTGACCGGCACTGTGAAACCAAAACTGCTTCACATTCCTTCTACACAGTCATACCTTAACACCTCATCCTTACAGTAGAAAGTCGGCTTGCGTTTCTGCTGTAACCACAGCACAGTTCTTCCTCTTACACTCCAGGGTTTTAGAAGAAGCTAAGCCCGATAGCCTACCCAGAGCGATCCCTGGGGGAGGCGGTTGGCTACACGCAGAATTACGTGCCAAATAAACTTTATTCAAGGAAGGGACCGGTGTGTAGCTAGAGTGTATATTTACTTGGTAGAAATCACAAGGACGTAGGCTGCATGTTCGCTGGAAACGGGGAACTTATGGCACAAGCCTTGCTTACCCATTTTGAATGCTCCATTCAAGCTGCCTTGAAGCTGCCTAAATAACAATTTTAGGACGGGTCTCTAGTCTCTGTAGGCAAGGCTCTGGGAAGGGAACGAGTGTTCTCTGCATCAACAGGGTGCTTTCATAGCCTGGGTGGGAGCCTCTCCTCAGACGCTCTACAGCTAAAAGGAAACTTGACGTGAGTCCTTTCCTCAAGGTAAAGCCTAGAATAGCCCTGCCGAAGTGGAAGCTTGGAGCGGAGTCCTTGAGGCATTAGTTTCAGGTCTGTTTCCTTTTAAGGTTAGTAAGCTTTTCAGGACACCGAGGACCTCGCCTGGGCACCTTATTCCCTGGAAGACCACCGAGTACCGGCAGTCTCCACTGGGCTACTAAGAAACATCCAGGCCCGGACACCTTTCCCAGTCACTCTGTGTATTTTGTGTGTAGGCCAACACACTGCACTCTTCCTTGGAAGAGCTAGATTTCCTCAGCTCTCCAACAGCCCCAGGAAATGTGTTCTCTCACGTCCTACATATCATGCAAATCTGCCTCATTGCCCTAGGCTGAGCAGCTCTGAGAAACCAAAACTGCTTCGCATTCCTTCTACAAAGTCATACCTTAAGACCCCATCCTTACAGGAGAAAGTCAGCTTGCGTTTCTGCTGTAACCAAAGCACAGATCTTCCTCTTACACTGCAGGGTTTTAGAAGAAGCTAAGCCAGATAGCCTACCTAGAGCGCTCCTTGGGGGAGGCTGTTGGCTACACGCAGAACTCCGTGCCAAATAAACTTTATTCAAGGAAGGGACCAGTGTTTAGCTAGAGTGTATATTTACTTGGTAGAAATCACAAGTAGGTAGGCCGCGTGTTCGCTGGAAACGGTGACCTTATGGCACAAGCCTTGCTTTCCCATTTTGAATGCTCCATGCATGCTGCCTTGAAGTTACCTAAATAACAGTTTTAGGACCAGTCTTTAGTCATTGTAGGCAGGGCTCTGGGAAGGGAACGAGTGTTCTCTGCATCAACAGGGTGCTTTCATAGCCTGGGTGGGAGCCTCTCCTCAGACGCCCTAGAGATAAAGGAAACTTGACGTGAGTTCTTTCCTCCAGGTAAAGCCTTGACTAGCCCTGCCGAAGCTGAGCTTGAAGCAGTTTCCTTGTGGCATTTGTTTTAGGTCTGTTTTCTTTTAAGGTTAGTAAGCTTGTCAAGACACCGAGGACCTCTCGTGGGCACCCTATTCCCTGCAAGAGCACCGAGTACCAGCAGGCTCCACTGGGCTACTAAGAAACATCCAGGCCCGGAAACGTTTCCCAGTCACTGTGTATTTTGTGTGTAGGGCAACACACTGCACTCTTCCTTGGAAGAGCTAGATTTCCTCAGCTCTCCAACAACTCCAGGCAATGTGTTCTCTCAATTCCTATATGTCATGCAAATCTCCCTCATTGCCCTAGGCTGAGCAGCACTGAGAAACCAAAACTGCAACGCATTCCTTCTTTAAAGTCAAACCTTAAGACCCCATCCTTACAGGAGAAAGTCGGCTTGCTTTCCTGCTGTAACCAAAGCACAGTTCTTCCTCTTACACTCCAGGGTTTTAGAAGAAGCAGAGCCCGATAGCCTACCCAGAGCGCTCCCAAGGGGAGGCGGTTGGCTACACGCAGAATTCCGTGCCAAATAAACTTTATTCAAGGAAGGGACCAGTGTGTAGCTAGAGTGTATATTTACTTGGTAGAAATCACAAGGAGGTAGGGGGCATGTTCGCTGGAAACGGGGAACTTATGGCACAAGCCTTGCTTACCACTTTTGAATGCTCCCTTCAAGCTGCCTTGAAGCTACCTAAATTACAATTTTAGGACGGGTCTCTAGTGTCTGTAGTCAGGGCTCTGGGAAGGGAACGAGTGTTCTCTACATCAACAGGGTGCTTTCATAGACTGGGTAGGAGCCTCGCCTGCGACACTCTAGAGCTAAAAGGAAACTTGACGTGAGTCCTCTCCTCAAGGTAAAGCCTAGAATAGCCCTGCCGAAGTGGAAGCTTGGAGAGGAGTTCTTGAGGCATTAGTTTCAGGTCTGTTTTCTTTTAAGGTTAGTAAGCTTTTCAAGGCCCTGAGGACCTCGCCTGGGCACCCTATTCCCTGCAAGAACACCCAGTACCGGCAGGCTCCACTGGGCTACTAAGAAACATCCAGGCCCGGAAACTTTTCCCATTCACTCTTTGTATTTTGTGTGTAGGCCAACACACTACACTCTTCCTTGGAAGAGCTAGATTTCCTCAGCTCTCCAACAGCTCCAGGAAATGTGTTCTCTCACGTCCTACATATCATGCAAATCTGCCTCATTGCCCTAGGCTGACCAGCACTGAGAAACCAAAACTGCTTCACATTCCTTCTACACAGTCATACCTTAACACCTCATCCTTACAGTCGAAAGTCGGCTTGCGTTTCTGCTGTAACCACAGCACAGTTCTTCCTCTTACACTCCAGGGTTTTAGAAGAAGCTAAGCCCGATAGCCTACCCAGAGCGATCCCTGGGGGAGGCGGTTGGCTACACGCAGAATTACGGGCCAAATAAACTTTATTCAAGGAAGGGACCGGTGTGTAGCTAGAGTGTATATTTCCTTGGTAGAAATCACAAGGAGGTAGGCTGCATGTTCGCTGGAAACGGGGAACGTATGGCACAAGACTTGCTTACCCATTTTGAATGCTCCATTCAAGCTGCCTTGAAGCTGCCTAAATAACAATTTTAGGACGGGTCTCTAGTCTCTGTAGGCAAGGCTCTGGGAAGGGAACGAGTGTTCTCTACATCAACAGGGTGCTTTCATAGCCTGGGTGGGAGCCTCTCCTCAGACGCTCTACAGCTAAAAGGAAACTTGACGTGAGTCCTTTCCTCAAGGTAAAGCCTAGAATAGCCCTGCCGAAGTGGAAGCTTGGAGCGGAGTCCTTGAGGCATTAGTTTCAGGTCTGTTTCCTTTTAAGGTTAGTAAGCTTTTCAGGACACCGAGGACCTCGCCTGGGCACCTTATTCCCTGGAAGACCACCGAGTACCAGCAGTCTCCACTGGGCTACTAAGAAACATCCAGGCCCGGACACCTTTCCCAGTCACTCTGTGTATTTTGTGTGTAGGCCAACACACTGCACTCTTCCTTGGAAGAGCTAGATTTCCTCAGCTCTCCAACAGCCCCAGGAAATGTGTTCTCTCACGTCCTACATATCATGCAAATCTGCCTCATTGCCCTAGGCTGAGCAGCTCTGAGAAACCAAAACTGCTTCGCATTCCTTCTACAAAGTCATACCTTAAGACCCCATCCTTACAGGAGAAAGTCAGCTTGCGTTTCTGCTGTAACCAAAGCACAGATCTTCCTCTTACACTGCAGGGTTTTAGAAGAAGCTAAGCCAGATAGCCTACCTAGAGCGCTCCTTGGGGGAGGCTGTTGGCTACACGCAGAACTCCGTGCCAAATAAACTTTATTCAAGGAAGGGACCAGTGTTTAGCTAGAGTGTATATTTACTTGGTAGAAATCACAAGTAGGTAGGCCGCGTGTTCGCTGGAAACGGTGACCTTATGGCACAAGCCTTGCTTTCCCATTTTGAATGCTCCATGCATGCTGCCTTGAAGTTACCTAAATAACAGTTTTAGGACGAGTCTTTAGTCATTGTAGGCAGGGCTCTGGGAAGGGAACGAGTGTTCTCTGCATCAACAGGGTGCTTTCATAGCCTGGGTGGGAGCCTCTCCTCAGACGCCCTAGAGATAAAGGAAACTTGACGTGAGTTCTTTCCTCCAGGTAAAGCCTTGACTAGCCCTGCCGAAGCTGAGCTTGAAGCAGTTTCCTTGTGGCATTTGTTTTAGGTCTGTTTTCTTTTAAGGTTAGTAAGCTTGTCAAGACACCGAGGACCTCTCGTGGGCACCCTATTCCCTGCAAGAGCACCGAGTACCAGCAGGCTCCACTGGGCTACTAAGAAACATCCAGGCCCGGAAACGTTTCCCAGTCACTGTGTATTTTGTGTGTAGGGCAACACACTGCACTCTTCCTTGGAAGAGCTAGATTTCCTCAGCTCTCCAACAACTCCAGGAAATGTGTTTTCTCAATTCCTATATGTCATGCAAATCTCCCTCATTGCCCTTAGGCTGAGCAGCACTGAGAAACCAAAACTGCAACGCATTCCTTCTTTAAAGTCAAACCTTAAGACCCCATCCTTACAGGAGAAAGTCGGCTTGCTTTCCTGCTGTAACCAAAGCACAGTTCTTCCTCTTACACTGCAGGGTTTTAGAAGAAGCAGAGCCCGATAGCCTACCCAGAGCGCTCCCAAGGGGAGGCGGTTGGCTACACGCAGAATTCCGTGCCAAATAAACTTTATTCAAGGAAGGGACCAGTGTGTAGCTAGAGTGTATATTTACTTGGTAGAAATCACAAGGAGGTAGGGGGCATGTTCGCTGGAAACGGGGAACTTATGGAACAAGCCTTGCTTACCACTTTTGAATGCTCCATTCAAGCTGCCTTGAAGCTACCTAAATTACAATTTTAGGACGGGTCTCTAGTGTCTGTAGGCAGGGCTCTGGGAAGGGAACGAGTGTTCTCTACATCAACAGGGTGCTTTCATAGACTGGGTAGGAGCCTCGCCTGCGACACTCTAGAGCTAAAAGGAAACTTGACGTGAGTCCTCTCCTCAAGGTAAAGCCTAGAATAGCCCTGCCGAAGTGGAAGCTTGGAGAGGAGTTCTTGAGGCATTAGTTTCAGGTCTGTTTTCTTTTAAGGTTAGTAAGCTTTTCAAGGCCCTGAGGACCTCGCCTGGGCACCCTATTCCCTGCAAGAACACCCAGTACCGGCAGGCTCCACTGGGCTACTAAGAAACATCCAGGCCCGGAAACTTTTCCCATTCACTCTTTGTATTTTGTGTGTAGGCCAACACACTACACTCTTCCTTGGAAGAGCTAGATTTCCTCAGCTCTCCAACAGCTCCAGGAAATGTGTTCTCTCACGTCCTACATATCATGCAAATCTGCCTCATTGCCCTAGGCTGACCGGCACTGAGAAACCAAAACTGCTTCACATTCCTTCTACAAAGGCATACCTTAACACCTCATCCTTACAGTAGACAGTCGGCTTGCGTTTCTGCTGTAACCACAGCACAGTTCTTCCTCTTACACTCCAGGGTTTTAGAAGAAGCTAAGCCCGATAGCCTACCCAGAGCGATCCCTGGGGGAGGCGGTTGGCTACACGCAGAATTACGTGCCAAATAAACTTTATTCAAGGAAGGGACCGGTGTGTAGCTAGAGTGTATATTTACTTGGTAGAAATCACAAGGACGTAGGCTGCATGTTCGCTGGAAACGGGGAACTTATGGCACAAGCATTGCTTACCCATTTTGAATGCTCCATTCAAGCTGCCTTGAAGCTGCCTAAATAACAATTTTAGGACGGGTCTCTAGTCTCTGTAGGCAAGGCTCTGGGAAGGGAACGAGTGTTCTCTGCATCAACAGGGTGCTTTCATAGCCTGGGTGGGAGCCTCTCCTCAGACGCTCTACAGCTAAAAGGAAACTTGACGTGAGTCCTTTCCTCAAGGTAAAGCCTAGAATAGCCCTGCCGAAGTGGAAGCTTGGAGCGGAGTCCTTGAGGCATTAGTTTCAGGTCTGTTTCCTTTTAAGGTTAGTAAGCTTTTCAGGACACCGAGGACCTCGCCTGGGCACCTTATTCCCTGGAAGACCACCGAGTACCGGCAGTCTCCACTGGGCTACTAAGAAACATCCAGGCCCGGACACCTTTCCCAGTCACTCTGTGTATTTTGTGTGTAGGCCAACACACTGCACTCTTCCTTGGAAGAGCTAGATTTCCTCAGCTCTCCAACAGCCCCAGGAAATTTGTTCTCTCACGTCCTACATATCATGCAAATCTGCCTCATTGCCCTAGGCTGAGCAGCTCTGAGAAACCAAAACTGCTTCGCATTCCTTCTACAAAGTCATACCTTAAGACCCCATCCTTACAGGAGAAAGTCAGCTTGCGTTTCTGCTGTAACCAAAGCACAGATCTTCCTCTTACACTGCAGGGTTTTAGAAGAAGCTAAGCCAGATAGCCTACCTAGAGCGCTCCTTGGGGGAGGCTGTTGGCTACACGCAGAACTCCGTGCCAAATAAACTTTATTCAAGGAAGGGACCAGTGTTTAGCTAGAGTGTATATTTACTTGGTAGAAATCACAAGTAGGTAGGCCGCGTGTTCGCTGGAAACGGTGACCTTATGGCACAAGCCTTGCTTTCCCATTTTGAATGCTCCATGCATGCTGCCTTGAAGTTACCTAAATAACAGTTTTAGGACGAGTCTTTAGTCATTGTAGGCAGGGCTCTGGGAAGGGAACGAGTGTTCTCTGCATCAACAGGGTGCTTTCATAGCCTGGGTGGGAGCCTCTCCTCAGACGCCCTAGAGATAAAGGAAACTTGACGTGAGTTCTTTCCTCCAGGTAAAGCCTTGACTAGCCCTGCCGAAGCTGAGCTTGAAGCAGTTTCCTTGTGGCATTTGTTTTAGGTCTGTTTTCTTTTAAGGTTAGTAAGCTTGTCAAGACACCGAGGACCTCTCGTGGGCACCCTATTCCCTGCAAGAGCACCGAGTACCAGCAGGCTCCACTGGGCTACTAAGAAACATCCAGGCCCGGAAACGTTTCCCAGTCACTGTGTATTTTGTGTGTAGGGCAACACACTGCACTCTTCCTTGGAAGAGCTAGATTTCCTCAGCTCTCCAACAACTCCAGGCAATGTGTTCTCTCAATTCCTATATGTCATGCAAATCTCCCTCATTGCCCTAGGCTGAGCAGCACTGAGAAACCAAAACTGCAACGCATTCCTTCTTTAAAGTCAAACCTTAAGACCCCATCCTTACAGGAGAAAGTCGGCTTGCTTTCCTGCTGTAACCAAAGCACAGTTCTTCCTCTTACACTCCAGGGTTTTAGAAGAAGCAGAGCCCGATAGCCTACCCAGAGCGCTCCCAAGGGGAGGCGGTTGGCTACACGCAGAATTCCGTGCCAAATAAACTTTATTCAAGGAAGGGACCAGTGTGTAGCTAGAGTGTATATTTACTTGGTAGAAATCACAAGGAGGTAGGCTGCATGTTCGCTGGAAACGGGGAACTTATGGCACAAGCCTTGCTTACCACTTTTGAATGCTCCCTTCAAGCTGCCTTGAAGCTACCTAAATTACAATTTTAGGACGGGTCTCTAGTGTCTGTAGGCAGGGCTCTGGGAAGGGAACGAGTGTTCTCTACATCAACAGGGTGCTTTCATAGACTGGGTAGGAGCCTCGCCTGCGACACTCTAGAGCTAAAAGGAAACTTGACGTGAGTCCTCTCCTCAAGGTAAAGCCTAGAATAGCCCTGCCGAAGTGGAAGCTTGGAGAGGAGTTCTTGAGGCATTAGTTTCAGGTCTGTTTTCTTTTAAGGTTAGTAAGCTTTTCAAGGCCCTGAGGACCTCGCCTGGGCACCCTATTCCCTGCAAGAACACCCAGTACCGGCAGGCTCCACTGGGCTACTAAGAAACATCCAGGCCCGGAAACTTTTCCCATTCACTCTTTGTATTTTGTGTGTAGGCCAACACACTACACTCTTCCTTGGAAGAGCTAGATTTCCTCAGCTCTCCAACAGCTCCAGGAAATGTGTTCTCTCACGTCCTACAAGTCATGCAAATCTGCCTCATTGCCCTAGGCTGACCGGCACTGAGAAACCAAAACTGCTTCACATTCCTTCTACAAAGGCATACCTTAACACCTCATCCTTACAGTAGAAAGTCGGCTTGCGTTTCTGCTGTAACCACAGCACAGTTCTTCCTCTTACACTCCAGGGTTTTAGAAGAAGCTAAGCCCGATAGCCTACCCAGAGCGATCCCTGGGGGAGGCGGTTGGCTACACGCAGAATTACGTGCCAAATAAACTTTATTCAAGGAAGGGACCGGTGTGTAGCTAGAGTGTATATTTACTTGGTAGAAATCACAAGGACGTAGGCTGCATGTTCGCTGGAAACGGGGAACTTATGGCACAAGCCTTGCTTACCCATTTTGAATGCTCCATTCAAGCTGCCTTGAAGCTGCCTAAATAACAATTTTAGGACGGGTCTCTAGTCTCTGTAGGCAAGGCTCTGGGAAGGGAACGAGTGTTCTCTACATCAACAGGGTGCTTTCATAGCCTGGGTGGGAGCCTCTCCTCAGACGCTCTACAGCTAAAAGGAAACTTGACGTGAGTCCTTTCCTCAAGGTAAAGCCTAGAATAGCCCTGCCGAAGTGGAAGCTTGGAGCGGAGTCCTTGAGGCATTAGTTTCAGGTCTGTTTCCTTTTAAGGTTAGTAAGCTTTTCAGGACACCGAGGACCTCGCCTGGGCACCTTATTCCCTGGAAGACCACCGAGTACCGGCAGTCTCCACTGGGCTACTAAGAAACATCCAGGCCCGGACACCTTTCCCAGTCACTCTGTGTATTTTGTGTGTAGGCCAACACACTGCACTCTTCCTTGGAAGAGCTAGATTTCCTCAGCTCTCCAACAGCCCCAGGAAATGTGTTCTCTCACGTCCTACATATCATGCAAATCTGCCTCATTGCCCTAGGCTGAGCAGCTCTGAGAAACCAAAACTGCTTCGCATTCCTTCTACAAAGTCATACCTTAAGACCCCATCCTTACAGGAGAAAGTCAGCTTGCGTTTCTGCTGTAACCAAAGCACAGATCTTCCTCTTACACTGCAGGGTTTTAGAAGAAGCTAAGCCAGATAGCCTACCTAGAGCGCTCCTTGGGGGAGGCTGTTGGCTACACGCAGAACTCCGTGCCAAATAAACTTTATTCAAGGAAGGGACCAGTGTTTAGCTAGAGTGTATATTTACTTGGTAGAAATCACAAGTAGGTAGGCCGCGTGTTCGCTGGAAACGGTGACCTTATGGCACAAGCCTTGCTTTCCCATTTTGAATGCTCCATGCATGCTGCCTTGAAGTTACCTAAATAACAGTTTTAGGACCAGTCTTTAGTCATTGTAGGCAGGGCTCTGGGAAGGGAACGAGTGTTCTCTGCATCAACAGGGTGCTTTCATAGCCTGGGTGGGAGCCTCTCCTCAGACGCCCTAGAGATAAAGGAAACTTGACGTGAGTTCTTTCCTCCAGGTAAAGCCTTGAATAGCCCTGCCGAAGCTGAGCTTGAAGCAGTTTCCTTGTGGCATTTGTTTTAGGTCTGTTTTCTTTTAAGGTTAGTAAGCTTGTCAAGACACCGAGGACCTCTCGTGGGCACCCTATTCCCTGCAACAGCACCGAGTACCAGCAGGCTCCACTGGGCTACTAAGAAACATCCAGGCCCGGAAACGTTTCCCAGTCACTGTGTATTTTGTGTGTAGGGCAACACACTGCACTCTTCCTTGGAAGAGCTAGATTTCCTCAGCTCTCCAACAACTCCAGGAAATGTGTTTTCTCAATTCCTATATGTCATGCAAATCTCCCTCATTGCCCTTAGGCTGAGCAGCACTGAGAAACCAAAACTGCAACGCATTCCTTCTTTAAAGTCAAACCTTAAGACCCCATCCTTACAGGAGAAAGTCGGCTTGCTTTCCTGCTGTAACCAAAGCACAGTTCTTCCTCTTACACTGCAGGGTTTTAGAAGAAGCAGAGCCCGATAGCCTACCCAGAGCGCTCCCAAGGGGAGGCGGTTGGCTACACGCAGAATTCCGTGCCAAATAAACTTTATTCAAGGAAGGGACCAGTGTGTAGCTAGAGTGTATATTTACTTGGTAGAAATCACAAGGAGGTAGGGGGCATGTTCGCTGGAAACGGGGAACTTATGGAACAAGCCTTGCTTACCACTTTTGAATGCTCCATTCAAGCTGCCTTGAAGCTACCTAAATTACAATTTTAGGACGGGTCTCTAGTGTCTGTAGGCAGGGCTCTGGGAAGGGAACGAGTGTTCTCTACATCAACAGGGTGCTTTCATAGACTGGGTAGGAGCCTCGCCTGCGACACTCTAGAGCTAAAAGGAAACTTGACGTGAGTCCTCTCCTCAAGGTAAAGCCTAGAATAGCCCTGCCGAAGTGGAAGCTTGGAGAGGAGTTCTTGAGGCATTAGTTTCAGGTCTGTTTTCTTTTAAGGTTAGTAAGCTTTTCAAGGCCCTGAGGACCTCGCCTGGGCACCCTATTCCCTGCAAGAACACCCAGTACCGGCAGGCTCCACTGGGCTACTAAGAAACATCCAGGCCCGGAAACTTTTCCGATTCACTCTTTGTATTTTGTGTGTAGGCCAACACACTACACTCTTCCTTGGAAGAGCTAGATTTCCTCAGCTCTCCAACAGCTCCAGGAAATGTGTTCTCTCACGTCCTACATATCATGCAAATCTGCCTCATTGCCCTAGGCTGACCGGCACTGAGAAACCAAAACTGCTTCACATTCCTTCTACACAGTCATACCTTAACACCTCATCCTTACAGTAGAATGTCGGCTTGCGTTTCTGCTGTAACCACAGCACAGTTCTTCCTCTTACACTCCAGGGTTTTAGAAGAAGCTAAGCCCGATAGCCTACCCAGAGCGATCCCTGGGGGAGGCGGTTGGCTACACGCAGAATTACGTGCCAAATAAACTTTATTCAAGGAAGGGACCGGTGTGTAGCTAGAGTGTATATTTACTTGGTAGAAATCACAAGGACGTAGGCTGCATGTTCGCTGGAAACGGGGAACTTATGGCACAAGCATTGCTTACCCATTTTGAATGCTCCATTCAAGCTGCCTTGAAGCTGCCTAAATAACAATTTTAGGACGGGTCTCTAGTCTCTGTAGGCAAGGCTCTGGGAAGGGAACGAGTGTTCTCTGCATCAACAGGGTGCTTTCATAGCCTGGGTGGGAGCCTCTCCTCAGACGCTCTACAGCTAAAAGGAAACTTGACGTGAGTCCTTTCCTCAAGGTAAAGCCTAGAATAGCCCTGCCGAAGTGGAAGCTTGGAGCGGAGTCCTTGAGGCATTAGTTTCAGGTCTGTTTCCTTTTAAGGTTAGTAAGCTTTTCAGGACACCGAGGACCTCGCCTGGGCACCTTATTCCCTGGAAGACCACCGAGTACCGGCAGTCTCCACTGGGCTACTAAGAAACATCCAGGCCCGGACACCTTTCCCAGTCACTCTGTGTATTTTGTGTGTAGGCCAACACACTGCACTCTTCCTTGGAAGAGCTAGATTTCCTCAGCTCTCCAACAGCCCCAGGAAATGTGTTCTCTCACGTCCTACATATCATGCAAATCTGCCTCATTGCCCTAGGCTGAGCAGCTCTGAGAAACCAAAACTGCTTCGCATTCCTTCTACAAAGTCATACCTTAAGACCCCATCCTTACAGGAGAAAGTCAGCTTGCGTTTCTGCTGTAACCAAAGCACAGATCTTCCTCTTACACTGCAGGGTTTTAGAAGAAGCTAAGCCAGATAGCCTACCTAGAGCGCTCCTTGGGGGAGGCTGTTGGCTACACGCAGAACTCCGTGCCAAATAAACTTTATTCAAGGAAGGGACCAGTGTTTAGCTAGAGTGTATATTTACTTGGTAGAAATCACAAGTAGGTAGGCCGCGTGTTCGCTGGAAACGGTGACCTTATGGCACAAGCCTTGCTTTCCCATTTTGAATGCTCCATGCATGCTGCCTTGAAGTTACCTAAATAACAGTTTTAGGACGAGTCTTTAGTCATTGTAGGCAGGGCTCTGGGAAGGGAACGAGTGTTCTCTGCATCAACAGGGTGCTTTCATAGCCTGGGTGGGAGCCTCTCCTCAGACGCCCTAGAGATAAAGGAAACTTGACGTGAGTTCTTTCCTCCAGGTAAAGCCTTGACTAGCCCTGCCGAAGCTGAGCTTGAAGCAGTTTCCTTGTGGCATTTGTTTTAGGTCTGTTTTCTTTTAAGGTTAGTAAGCTTGTCAAGACACCGAGGACCTCTCGTGGGCACCCTATTCCCTGCAAGAGCACCGAGTACCAGCAGGCTCCACTGGGCTACTAAGAAACATCCAGGCCCGGAAACTTTTCCCATTCACTCTTTGTATTTTGTGTGTAGGGCAACACACTGCACTCTTCCTTGGAAGAGCTAGATTTCCTCAGCTCTCCAACAACTCCAGGCAATGTGTTCTCTCAATTCCTATATGTCATGCAAATCTCCCTCATTGCCCTAGGCTGAGCAGCACTGAGAAACCAAAACTGCAACGCATTCCTTCTTTAAAGTCAAACCTTAAGACCCCATCCTTACAGGAGAAAGTCGGCTTGCTTTCCTGCTGTAACCAAAGCACAGTTCTTCCTCTTACACTCCAGGGTTTTAGAAGAAGCAGAGCCCGATAGCCTACCCAGAGCGCTCCCAAGGGGAGGCGGTTGGCTACACGCAGAATTCCGTGCCAAATAAACTTTATTCAAGGAAGGGACCAGTGTGTAGCTAGAGTGTATATTTACTTGGTAGAAATCACAAGGAGGTAGGCTGCATGTTCGCTGGAAACGGGGAACTTATGGCACAAGCCTTGCTTACCACTTTTGAATGCTCCCTTCAAGCTGCCTTGAAGCTACCTAAATTACAATTTTAGGACGGGTCTCTAGTGTCTGTAGGCAGGGCTCTGGGAAGGGAACGAGTGTTCTCTACATCAACAGGGTGCTTTCATAGACTGGGTAGGAGCCTCGCCTGCGACACTCTAGAGCTAAAAGGAAACTTGACGTGAGTCCTCTCCTCAAGGTAAAGCCTAGAATAGCCCTGCCGAAGTGGAAGCTTGGAGAGGAGTTCTTGAGGCATTAGTTTCAGGTCTGTTTTCTTTTAAGGTTAGTAAGCTTTTCAAGGCCCTGAGGACCTCGCCTGGGCACCCTATTCCCTGCAAGAACACCCAGTACCGGCAGGCTCCACTGGGCTACTAAGAAACATCCAGGCCCGGAAACTTTTCCCATTCACTCTTTGTATTTTGTGTGTAGGCCAACACACTACACTCTTCCTTGGAAGAGCTAGATTTCCTCAGCTCTCCAACAGCTCCAGGAAATGTGTTCTCTCACGTCCTACATATCATGCAAATCTGCCTCATTGCCCTAGGCTGACCGGCACTGAGAAACCAAAACTGCTTCACATTCCTTCTACACAGTCATACCTTAACACCTCATCCTTACAGTAGAAAGTCGGCTTGCGTTTCTGCTGTAACCACAGCACAGTTCTTCCTCTTACACTCCAGGGTTTTAGAAGAAGCTAAGCCCGATAGCCTACCCAGAGCGATCCCTGGGGGAGGCGGTTGGCTACACGCAGAATTACGTGCCAAATAAACTTTATTCAAGGAAGGGACCGGTGTGTAGCTAGAGTGTATATTTACTTGGTAGAAATCACAAGGAGGTAGGCTGCATGTTCGCTGGAAACGGGGAACTTATGGCACAAGCCTTGCTTACCCATTTTGAATGCTCCATTCAAGCTGCCTTGAAGCTGCCTAAATAACAATTTTAGGACGGGTCTCTAGTCTCTGTAGGCAAGGCTCTGGGAAGGGAACGAGTGTTCTCTGCATCAACAGGGTGCTTTCATAGCCTGGGTGGGAGCCTCTCCTCAGACGCTCTACAGCTAAAAGGAAACTTGACGTGAGTCCTTTCCTCAAGGTAAAGCCTAGAATAGCCCTGCCGAAGTGGAAGCTTGGAGCGGAGTCCTTGAGGCATTAGTTTCAGGTCTGTTTCCTTTTAAGGTTAGTAAGCTTTTCAGGACACCGAGGACCTCGCCTGGGCACCTTATTCCCTGGAAGACCACCGAGTACCGGCAGTCTCCACTGGGCTACTAAGAAACATCCAGGCCCGGACACCTTTCCCAGTCACTCTGTGTATTTTGTGTGTAGGCCAACACACTGCACTCTTCCTTGGAAGAGCTAGATTTCCTCAGCTCTCCAACAGCCCCAGGAAATGTGTTCTCTCACGTCCTACATATCATGCAAATCTGCCTCATTGCCCTAGGCTGAGCAGCTCTGAGAAACCAAAACTGCTTCGCATTCCTTCTACAAAGTCATACCTTAAGACCCCATCCTTACAGGAGAAAGTCAGCTTGCGTTTCTGCTGTAACCAAAGCACAGATCTTCCTCTTACACTGCAGGGTTTTAGAAGAAGCTAAGCCAGATAGCCTACCTACAGCGCTCCTTGGGGGAGGCTGTTGGCTACACGCAGAACTCCGTGCCAAATAAACTTTATTCAAGGAAGGGACCAGTGTTTAGCTAGAGTGTATATTTACTTGGTAGAAATCACAAGTAGGTAGGCCGCGTGTTCGCTGGAAACGGTGACCTTATGGCACAAGCCTTGCTTTCCCATTTTGAATGCTCCATGCATGCTGCCTTGAAGTTACCTAAATAACAGTTTTAGGACGACTCTTTAGTCATTGTAGGCAGGGCTCTGGGAAGGGAACGAGTGTTCTCTGCATCAACAGGGTGCTTTCATAGCCTGGGTGGGAGCCTCTCCTCAGACGCCCTAGAGATAAAGGAAACTTGACGTGAGTTCTTTCCTCCAGGTAAAGCCTTGACTAGCCCTGCCGAAGCTGAGCTTGAAGCAGTTTCCTTGTGGCATTTGTTTTAGGTCTGTTTTCTTTTAAGGTTAGTAAGCTTGTCAAGACACCGAGGACCTCTCGTGGGCACCCTATTCCCTGCAAGAGCACCGAGTACCAGCAGGCTCCACTGGGCTACTAAGAAACATCCAGGCCCGGAAACGTTTCCCAGTCACTGTGTATTTTGTGTGTAGGGCAACACACTGCACTCTTCCTTGGAAGAGCTAGATTTCCTCAGCTCTCCAACAACTCCAGGCAATGTGTTCTCTCAATTCCTATATGTCATGCAAATCTCCCTCATTGCCCTAGGCTGAGCAGCACTGAGAAACCAAAACTGCAACGCATTCCTTCTTTAAAGTCAAACCTTAAGACCCCATCCTTACAGGAGAAAGTCGGCTTGCTTTCCTGCTGTAACCAAAGCACAGTTCTTCCTCTTACACTCCAGGGTTTTAGAAGAAGCAGAGCCCGATAGCCTACCCAGAGCGCTCCCAAGGGGAGGCGGTTGGCTACACGCAGAATTCCGTGCCAAATAAACTTTATTCAAGGAAGGGACCAGTGTGTAGCTAGAGTGTATATTTACTTGGTAGAAATCACAAGGAGGTAGGGGGCATGTTCGCTGGAAACGGGGAACTTATGGCACAAGCCTTGCTTACCACTTTTGAATGCTCCATTCAAGCTGCCTTGAAGTTACCTAAATTACAATTTTAGGACGGGTCTCTAGTGTCTGTAGGCAGGGCTCTGGGAAGGGAACGAGTGTTCTCTACATCAACAGGGTGCTTTCATAGACTGGGTAGGAGCCTCGCCTGCGACACTCTAGAGCTAAAAGGAAACTTGACGTGAGTCCTCTCCTCAAGGTAAAGCCTAGAATAGCCCTGCCGAAGTGGAAGCTTGGAGCGGAGTTCTTGAGGCATTAGTTTCAGGTCTGTTTTCTTTTAAGGTTAGTAAGCTTTTCAAGGCCCTGAGGACCTCGCCTGGGCACCCTATTCCCTGCAAGAACACCCAGTACCGGCAGGCTCCACTGGGCTACTAAGAAACATCCAGGCCCGGAAACTTTTCCCATTCACTCTTTGTATTTTGTGTGTAGGCCAACACACTACACTCTTCCTTGGAAGAGCTAGATTTCCTCAGCTCTCCAACAGCTCCAGGAAATGTGTTCTCTCACGTCCCACATATCATGCAAATCTGCCTCATTGCCCTAGGCTGACCGGCACTGAGAAACCAAAACTGCTTCACATTCCTTCTACACAGTCATACCTTAACACCTCATCCTTACAGTAGAAAGTCGGCTTGCGTTTCTGCTGTAACCACAGCACAGTTCTTCCTCTTACACTCCAGGGTTTTAGAAGAAGCTAAGCCCGATAGCCTACCCAGAGCGATCCCTGGGGGAGGCGGTTGGCTACACGCAGAATTACGGGCCAAATAAACTTTATTCAAGGAAGGGACCAGTGTGTAGCTAGAGTGTATATTTACTTGGTAGAAATCACAAGGACGTAGGCTGCATGTTCGCTGGAAACGGGGAACTTATGGCACAAGCCTTGCTTACCCATTTTGAATGCTCCATTCAAGCTGCCTTGAAGCTGCCTAAATAACAATTTTAGGACGGGTCTCTAGTCTCTGTAGGCAAGGCTCTGGGAAGGGAACGAGTGTTCTCTACATCAACAGGGTGCTTTCATAGCCTGGGTGGGAGCCTCTCCTCAGACGCTCTACAGCTAAAAGGAAACTTGACGTGAGTCCTTTCCTCAAGGTAAAGCCTAGAATAGCCCTGCCGAAGTGGAAGCTTGGAGCGGAGTCCTTGAGGCATTAGTTTCAGGTCTGTTTCCTTTTAAGGTTAGTAAGCTTTTCAGGACACCGAGGACCTCGCCTGGGCACCTTATTCCCTGGAAGACCACCGAGTACCGGCAGTCTCCACTGGGCTACTAAGAAACATCCAGGCCCGGACACCTTTCCCAGTCACTCTGTGTATTTTGTGTGTAGGCCAACACACTGCACTCTTCCTTGGAAGAGCTAGATTTCCTCAGCTCTCCAACAGCCCCAGGAAATGTGTTCTCTCACGTCCTACATATCATGCAAATCTGCCTCATTGCCCTAGGCTGAGCAGCTCTGAGAAACCAAAACTGCTTCGCATTCCTTCTACAAAGTCATACCTTAAGACCCGATCCTTACAGGAGAAAGTCAGCTTGCGTTTCTGCTGTAACCAAAGCACAGATCTTCCTCTTACACTGCAGGGTTTTAGAAGAAGCTAAGCCAGATAGCCTACCTAGAGCGCTCCTTGGGGGAGGCTGTTGGCTACACGCAGAACTCCGTGCCAAATAAACTTTATTCAAGGAAGGGACCAGTGTTTAGCTAGAGTGTATATTTACTTGGTAGAAATCACAAGTAGGTAGGCCGCGTGTTCGCTGGAAACGGTGACCTTATGGCACAAGCCTTGCTTTCCCATTTTGAATGCTCCATGCATGCTGCCTTGAAGTTACCTAAATAACAGTTTTAGGACGAGTCTTTAGTCATTGTAGGCAGGGCTCTGGGAAGGGAACGAGTGTTCTCTGCATCAACAGGGTGCTTTCATAGCCTGGGTGGGAGCCTCTCCTCAGACGCCCTAGAGATAAAGGAAACTTGACGTGAGTTCTTTCCTCCAGGTAAAGCCTTGACTAGCCCTGCCGAAGCTGAGCTTGAAGCAGTTTCCTTGTGGCATTTGTTTTAGGTCTGTTTTCTTTTAAGGTTAGTAAGCTTGTCAAGACACCGAGGACCTCTCGTGGGCACCCTATTCCCTGCAAGAGCACCGAGTACCAGCAGGCTCCACTGGGCTACTAAGAAACATCCAGGCCCGGAAACGTTTCCCAGTCACTGTGTATTTTGTGTGTAGGGCAACACACTGCACTCTTCCTTGGAAGAGCTAGATTTCCTCAGCTCTCCAACAACTCCAGGAAATGTGTTCTCTCAATTCCTATATGTCATGCAAATCTCCCTCATTGCCCTAGGCTGAGCAGCACTGAGAAACCAAAACTGCAACGCATTCCTTCTTTAAAGTCAAACCTTAAGACCCCATCCTTACAGGAGAAAGTCGGCTTGCTTTCCTGCTGTAACCAAAGCACAGTTCTTCCTCTTACACTCCAGGGTTTTAGAAGAAGCAGAGCCCGATAGCCTACCCAGAGCGCTCCCAAGGGGAGGCGGTTGGCTACACGCAGAATTCCGTGCCAAATAAACTTTATTCAAGGAAGGGACCAGTGTGTAGCTAGAGTGTATATTTACTTGGTAGAAATCACAAGGAGGTAGGCTGCATGTTCACTGGAAACGGGGAACTTATGGCACAAGCCTTGCTTACCACTTTTGAATGCTCCCTTCAAGCTGCCTTGAAGCTACCTAAATTACAATTTTAGGACGGGTCTCTAGTGTCTGTAGGCAGGGCTCTGGGAAGGGAACGAGTGTTCTCTACATCAACAGGGTGCTTTCATAGACTGGGTAGGAGCCTCGCCTGCGACACTCTAGAGCTAAAAGGAAACTTGACGTGAGTCCTCTCCTCAAGGTAAAGCCTAGAATAGCCCTGCCGAAGTGGAAGCTTGGAGAGGAGTTCTTGAGGCATTAGTTTCAGGTCTGTTTTCTTTTAAGGTTAGTAAGCTTTTCAAGGCCCTGAGGACCTCGCCTGGGCACCCTATTCCCTGCAAGAACACCCAGTACCGGCAGGCTCCACTGGGCTACTAAGAAACATCCAGGCCCGGAAACTTTTCCCATTCACTCTTTGTATTTTGTGTGTAGGCCAACACACTACACTCTTCCTTGGAAGAGCTAGATTTCCTCAGCTCTCCAACAGCTCCAGGAAATGTGTTCTCTCACGTCCTACATATCATGCAAATCTGCCTCATTGCCCTAGGCTGACCGGCACTGAGAAACCAAAACTGCTTCACATTCCTTCTACAAAGGCATACTTTAACACCACATCCTTACAGTAGAAAGTCGGCTTGCGTTTCTGCTGTAACCACAGCACAGTTCTTCCTCTTACACTCCAGGGTTTTAGAAGAAGCTAAGCCCGATAGCCTACCCAGAGCGATCCCTGGGGGAGGCGGTTGGCTACACGCAGAATTACGTGCCAAATAAACTTTATTCAAGGAAGGGACCGGTGTGTAGCTAGAGTGTATATTTACTTGGTAGAAATCACAAGGACGTAGGCTGCATGTTCGCTGGAAACGGGGAACTTATGGCACAAGCCTTGCTTACCCATTTTGAATGCTCCATTCAAGCTGCCTTGAAGCTGCCTAAATAACAATTTTAGGACGGGTCTCTAGTCTCTGTAGGCAAGGCTCTGGGAAGGGAACGAGTGTTCTCTACATCAACAGGGTGCTTTCATAGCCTGGGTGGGAGCCTCTCCTCAGACGCTCTACAGCTAAAAGGAAACTTGACGTGAGTCCTTTCCTCAAGGTAAAGCCTAGAATAGCCCTGCCGAAGTGGAAGCTTGGAGCGGAGTCCTTGAGGCATTAGTTTCAGGTCTGTTTCCTTTTAAGGTTAGTAAGCTTTTCAGGACACCGAGGACCTCGCCTGGGCACCTTATTCCCTGGAAGACCACCGAGTACCGGCAGTCTCCACTGGGCTACTAAGAAACATCCAGGCCCGGACACCTTTCCCAGTCACTCTGTGTATTTTGTGTGTAGGCCAACACACTGCACTCTTCCTTGGAAGAGCTAGATTTCCTCAGCTCTCCAACAGCCCCAGGAAATGTGTTCTCTCACGTCCTACATATCATGCAAATCTGCCTCATTGCCCTAGGCTGAGCAGCTCTGAGAAACCAAAACTGCTTCGCATTCCTTCTACAAAGTCATACCTTAAGACCCCATCCTTACAGGAGAAAGTCAGCTTGCGTTTATGCTGTAACCAAAGCACAGATCTTCCTCTTACACTGCAGGGTTTTAGAAGAAGCTAAGCCAGATAGCCTACCTAGAGCGCTCCTTGGGGGAGGCTGTTGGCTACACGCAGAACTCCGTGCCAAATAAACTTTATTCAAGGAAGGGACCAGTGTTTAGCTAGAGTGTATATTTACTTGGTAGAAATCACAAGTAGGTAGGCCGCGTGTTCGCTGGAAACGGTGACCTTATGGCACAAGCCTTGCTTTCCCATTTTGAATGCTCCATGCATGCTGCCTTGAAGTTACCTAAATAACAGTTTTAGGACGAGTCTTTAGTCATTGTAGGCAGGGCTCTGGGAAGGGAACGAGTGTTCTCTGCATCAACAGGGTGCTTTCATAGCCTGGGTGGGAGCCTCTCCTCAGACGCCCTAGAGATAAAGGAAACTTGACGTGAGTTCTTTCCTCCAGGTAAAGCCTTGACTAGCCCTGCCGAAGCTGAGCTTGAAGCAGTTTCCTTGTGGCATTTGTTTTAGGTCTGTTTTCTTTTAAGGTTAGTAAGCTTGTCAAGACACCGAGGACCTCTCGTGGGCACCCTATTCCCTGCAAGAGCACCGAGTACCAGCAGGCTCCACTGGGCTACTAAGAAACATCCAGGCCCGGAAACGTTTCCCAGTCACTGTGTATTTTGTGTGTAGGGCAACACACTGCACTCTTCCTTGGAAGAGCTAGATTTCCTCAGCTCTCCAACAACTCCAGGAAATGTGTTTTCTCAATTCCTATATGTCATGCAAATCTCCCTCATTGCCCTTAGGCTGAGCAGCACTGAGAAACCAAAACTGCAACGCATTCCTTCTTTAAAGTCAAACCTTAAGGCCCCATCCTTACAGGAGAAAGTCGGCTTGCTTTCCTGCTGTAACCAAAGCACAGTTCTTCCTCTTACACTGCAGGGTTTTAGAAGAAGCAGAGCCCGATAGCCTACCCAGAGCGCTCCCAAGGGGAGGCGGTTGGCTACACGCAGAATTCCGTGCCAAATAAACTTTATTCAAGGAAGGGACCAGTGTGTAGCTAGAGTGTATATTTACTTGGTAGAAATCACAAGGAGGTAGGGGGCATGTTCGCTGGAAACGGGGAACTTATGGAACAAGCCTTGCTTACCACTTTTGAATGCTCCATTCAAGCTGCCTTGAAGCTACCTAAATTACAATTTTAGGACGGGTCTCTAGTGTCTGTAGGCAGGGCTCTGGGAAGGGAACGAGTGTTCTCTACATCAACAGGGTGCTTTCATAGACTGGGTAGGAGCCTCGCCTGCGACACTCTAGAGCTAAAAGGAAACTTGACGTGAGTCCTCTCCTCAAGGTAAAGCCTAGAATAGCCCTGCCGAAGTGGAAGCTTGGAGAGGAGTTCTTGAGGCATTAGTTTCAGGTCTGTTTTCTTTTAAGGTTAGTAAACTTTTCAAGGCCCTGAGGACCTCGCCTGGGCACCCTATTCCCTGCAAGAACACCCAGTACCGGCAGGCTCCACTGGGCTACTAAGAAACATCCAGGCCCGGAAACTTTTCCCATTCACTCTTTGTATTTTGTGTGTAGGCCAACACACTACACTCTTCCTTGGAAGAGCTAGATTTCCTCAGCTCTCCAACAGCTCCAGGAAATGTGTTCTCTCACGTCCTACATATCATGCAAATCTGCCTCATTGCCCTAGGCTGACCGGCACTGAGAAACCAAAACTGCTTCACATTCCTTCTACAAAGGCATACTTTAACACCACATCCTTACAGTAGAAAGTCGGCTTGCGTTTCTGCTGTAACCACAGCACAGTTCTTCCTCTTACACTCCAGGGTTTTAGAAGAAGCTAAGCCCGATAGCCTACCCAGAGCGATCCCTGGGGGAGGCGGTTGGCTACACGCAGAATTACGTGCCAAATAAACTTTATTCAAGGAAGGGACCGGTGTGTAGCTAGAGTGTATATTTACTTGGTAGAAATCACAAGGACGTAGGCTGCATGTTCGCTGGAAACGGGGAACTTATGGCACAAGCCTTGCTTACCCATTTTGAATGCTCCATTCAAGCTGCCTTGAAGCTGCCTAAATAACAATTTTAGGACGGGTCTCTAGTCTCTGTAGGCAAGGCTCTGGGAAGGGAACGAGTGTTCTCTGCATCAACAGGGTGCTTTCATAGCCTGGGTGGGAGCCTCTCCTCAGACGCTCTACAGCTAAAAGGAAACTTGACGTGAGTCCTTTCCTCAAGGTAAAGCCTAGAATAGCCCTGCCGAAGTGGAAGCTTGGAGCGGAGTCCTTGAGGCATTAGTTTCAGGTCTGTTTCCTTTTAAGGTTAGTAAGCTTTTCAGGACACCGAGGACCTCGCCTGGGCACCTTATTCCCTGGAAGACCACCGAGTACCGGCAGTCTCCACTGGGCTACTAAGAAACATCCAGGCCCGGACACCTTTCCCAGTCACTCTGTGTATTTTGTGTGTAGGCCAACACACTGCACTCTTCCTTGGAAGAGCTAGATTTCCTCAGCTCTCCAACAGCCCCAGGAAATGTGTTCTCTCACGTCCTACATATCATGCAAATCTGCCTCATTGCCCTAGGCTGAGCAGCTCTGAGAAACCAAAACTGCTTCGCATTCCTTCTACAAAGTCATACCTTAAGACCCCATCCTTACAGGAGAAAGTCAGCTTGCGTTTCTGCTGTAACCAAAGCACAGATCTTCCTCTTACACTGCAGGGTTTTAGAAGAAGCTAAGCCAGATAGCCTACCTAGAGCGCTCCTTGGGGGAGGCTGTTGGCTACACGCAGAACTCCGTGCCAAATAAACTTTATTCAAGGAAGGGACCAGTGTTTAGCTAGAGTGTATATTTACTTGGTAGAAATCACAAGTAGGTAGGCCGCGTGTTCGCTGGAAACGGTGACCTTATGGCACAAGCCTTGCTTTCCCATTTTGAATGCTCCATGCATGCTGCCTTGAAGTTACCTAAATAACAGTTTTAGGACGAGTCTTTAGTCATTGTAGGCAGGGCTCTGGGAAGGGAACGAGTGTTCTCTGCATCAACAGGGTGCTTTCATAGCCTGGGTGGGAGCCTCTCCTCAGACGCCCTAGAGATAAAGGAAACTTGACGTGAGTTCTTTCCTCCAGGTAAAGCCTTGACTAGCCCTGCCGAAGCTGAGCTTGAAGCAGTTTCCTTGTGGCATTTGTTTTAGGTCTGTTTTCTTTTAAGGTTAGTAAGCTTGTCAAGACACCGAGGACCTCTCGTGGGCACCCTATTCCCTGCAAGAGCACCGAGTACCAGCAGGCTCCACTGGGCTACTAAGAAACATCCAGGCCCGGAAACGTTTCCCAGTCACTGTGTATTTTGTGTGTAGGGCAACACACTGCACTCTTCCTTGGAAGAGCTAGATTTCCTCAGCTCTCCAACAACTCCAGGAAATGTGTTTTCTCAATTCCTATATGTCATGCAAATCTCCCTCATTGCCCTTAGGCTGAGCAGCACTGAGAAACCAAAACTGCAACGCATTCCTTCTTTAAAGTCAAACCTTAAGGCCCCATCCTTACAGGAGAAAGTCGGCTTGCTTTCCTGCTGTAACCAAAGCACAGTTCTTCCTCTTACACTGCAGGGTTTTAGAAGAAGCAGAGCCCGATAGCCTACCCAGAGCGCTCCCAAGGGGAGGCGGTTGGCTACACGCAGAATTCCGTGCCAAATAAACTTTATTCAAGGAAGGGACCAGTGTGTAGCTAGAGTGTATATTTACTTGGTAGAAATCACAAGGAGGTAGGGGGCATGTTCGCTGGAAACGGGGAACTTATGGAACAAGCCTTGCTTACCACTTTTGAATGCTCCATTCAAGCTGCCTTGAAGCTACCTAAATTACAATTTTAGGACGGGTCTCTAGTGTCTGTAGGCAGGGCTCTGGGAAGGGAACGAGTGTTCTCTACATCAACAGGGTGCTTTCATAGACTGGGTAGGAGCCTCGCCTGCGACACTCTAGAGCTAAAAGGAAACTTGACGTGAGTCCTCTCCTCAAGGTAAAGCCTAGAATAGCCCTGCCGAAGTGGAAGCTTGGAGAGGAGTTCTTGAGGCATTAGTTTCAGGTCTGTTTTCTTTTAAGGTTAGTAAACTTTTCAAGGCCCTGAGGACCTCGCCTGGGCACCCTATTCCCTGCAAGAACACCCAGTACCGGCAGGCTCCACTGGGCTACTAAGAAACATCCAGGCCCGGAAACTTTTCCCATTCACTCTTTGTATTTTGTGTGTAGGCCAACACACTACACTCTTCCTTGGAAGAGCTAGATTTCCTCAGCTCTCCAACAGCTCCAGGAAATGTGTTCTCTCACGTCCTACATATCATGCAAATCTGCCTCATTGCCCTAGGCTGACCGGCACTGAGAAACCAAAACTGCTTCACATTCCTTCTACAAAGGCATACTTTAACACCACATCCTTACAGTAGAAAGTCGGCTTGCGTTTCTGCTGTAACCACAGCACAGTTCTTCCTCTTACACTCCAGGGTTTTAGAAGAAGCTAAGCCCGATAGCCTACCCAGAGCGATCCCTGGGGGAGGCGGTTGGCTACACGCAGAATTACGTGCCAAATAAACTTTATTCAAGGAAGGGACCGGTGTGTAGCTAGAGTGTATATTTACTTGGTAGAAATCACAAGGACGTAGGCTGCATGTTCGCTGGAAACGGGGAACTTATGGCACAAGCCTTGCTTACCCATTTTGAATGCTCCATTCAAGCTGCCTTGAAGCTGCCTAAATAACAATTTTAGGACGGGTCTCTAGTCTCTGTAGGCAAGGCTCTGGGAAGGGAACGAGTGTTCTCTGCATCAACAGGGTGCTTTCATAGCCTGGGTGGGAGCCTCTCCTCAGACGCTCTACAGCTAAAAGGAAACTTGACGTGAGTCCTTTCCTCAAGGTAAAGCCTAGAATAGCCCTGCCGAAGTGGAAGCTTGGAGCGGAGTCCTTGAGGCATTAGTTTCAGGTCTGTTTCCTTTTAAGGTTAGTAAGCTTTTCAGGACACCGAGGACCTCGCCTGGGCACCTTATTCCCTGGAAGACCACCGAGTACCGGCAGTCTCCACTGGGCTACTAAGAAACATCCAGGCCCGGACACCTTTCCCAGTCACTCTGTGTATTTTGTGTGTAGGCCAACACACTGCACTCTTCCTTGGAAGAGCTAGATTTCCTCAGCTCTCCAACAGCCCCAGGAAATGTGTTCTCTCACGTCCTACATATCATGCAAATCTGCCTCATTGCCCTAGGCTGAGCAGCTCTGAGAAACCAAAACTGCTTCGCATTCCTTCTACAAAGTCATACCTTAAGACCCCATCCTTACAGGAGAAAGTCAGCTTGCGTTTCTGCTGTAACCAAAGCACAGATCTTCCTCTTACACTGCAGGGTTTTAGAAGAAGCTAAGCCAGATAGCCTACCTAGAGCGCTCCTTGGGGGAGGCTGTTGGCTACACGCAGAACTCCGTGCCAAATAAACTTTATTCAAGGAAGGGACCAGTGTTTAGCTAGAGTGTATATTTACTTGGTAGAAATCACAAGTAGGTAGGCCGCGTGTTCGCTGGAAACGGTGACCTTATGGCACAAGCCTTGCTTTCCCATTTTGAATGCTCCATGCATGCTGCCTTGAAGTTACCTAAATAACAGTTTTAGGACGAGTCTTTAGTCATTGTAGGCAGGGCTCTGGGAAGGGAACGAGTGTTCTCTGCATCAACAGGGTGCTTTCATAGCCTGGGTGGGAGCCTCTCCTCAGACGCCCTAGAGATAAAGGAAACTTGACGTGAGTTCTTTCCTCCAGGTAAAGCCTTGACTAGCCCTGCCGAAGCTGAGCTTGAAGCAGTTTCCTTGTGGCATTTGTTTTAGGTCTGTTTTCTTTTAAGGTTAGTAAGCTTGTCAAGACACCGAGGACCTCTCGTGGGCACCCTATTCCCTGCAAGAGCACCGAGTACCAGCAGGCTCCACTGGGCTACTAAGAAACATCCAGGCCCGGAAACTTTTCCCATTCACTCTTTGTATTTTGTGTGTAGGGCAACACACTGCACTCTTCCTTGGAAGAGCTAGATTTCCTCAGCTCTCCAACAACTCCAGGCAATGTGTTCTCTCAATTCCTATATGTCATGCAAATCTCCCTCATTGCCCTAGGCTGAGCAGCACTGAGAAACCAAAACTGCAACGCATTCCTTCTTTAAAGTCAAACCTTAAGACCCCATCCTTACAGGAGAAAGTCGGCTTGCTTTCCTGCTGTAACCAAAGCACAGTTCTTCCTCTTACACTCCAGGGTTTTAGAAGAAGCAGAGCCCGATAGCCTACCCAGAGCACTCCCAAGGGGAGGCGGTTGGCTACACGCAGAATTCCGTGCCAAATAAACTTTATTCAAGGAAGGGACCAGTGTGTAGCTAGAGTGTATATTTACTTGGTAGAAATCACAAGGAGGTAGGCTGCATGTTCGCTGGAAACGGGGAACTTATGGCACAAGCCTTGCTTACCACTTTTGAATGCTCCCTTCAAGCTGCCTTGAAGCTACCTAAATTACAATTTTAGGACGGGTCTCTAGTGTCTGTAGGCAGGGCTCTGGGAAGGGAACGAGTGTTCTCTACATCAACAGGGTGCTTTCATAGACTGGGTAGGAGCCTCGCCTGCGACACTCTAGAGCTAAAAGGAAACTTGACGTGAGTCCTCTCCTCAAGGTAAAGCCTAGAATAGCCCTGCCGAAGTGGAAGCTTGGAGAGGAGTTCTTGAGGCATTAGTTTCAGGTCTGTTTTCTTTTAAGGTTAGTAAGCTTTTCAAGGCCCTGAGGACCTCGCCTGGGCACCCTATTCCCTGCAAGAACACCCAGTACCGGCAGGCTCCACTGGGCTACTAAGAAACATCCAGGCCCGGAAACTTTTCCCATTCACTCTTTGTATTTTGTGTGTAGGCCAACACACTACACTCTTCCTTGGAAGAGCTAGATTTCCTCAGCTCTCCAACAGCTCCAGGAAATGTGTTCTCTCACGTCCTACATATCATGCAAATCTGCCTCATTGCCCTAGGCTGACCGGCACTGAGAAACCAAAACTGCTTCACATTCCTTCTACACAGTCATACCTTAACACCTCATCCTTACAGTAGAAAGTCGGCTTGCGTTTCTGCTGTAACCACAGCACAGTTCTTCCTCTTACACTCCAGGGTTTTAGAAGAAGCTAAGCCCGATAGCCTACCCAGAGCGATCCCTGGGGGAGGCGGTTGGCTACACGCAGAATTACGTGCCAAATAAACTTTATTCAAGGAAGGGACCGGTGTGTAGCTAGAGTGTATATTTACTTGGTAGAAATCACAAGGAGGTAGGCTGCATGTTCGCTGGAAACGGGGAACTTATGGCACAAGCCTTGCTTACCCATTTTGAATGCTCCATTCAAGCTGCCTTGAAGCTGCCTAAATAACAATTTTAGGACGGGTCTCTAGTCTCTGTAGGCAAGGCTCTGGGAAGGGAACGAGTGTTCTCTGCATCAACAGGGTGCTTTCATAGCCTGGGTGGGAGCCTCTCCTCAGACGCTCTACAGCTAAAAGGAAACTTGACGTGAGTCCTTTCCTCAAGGTAAAGCCTAGAATAGCCCTGCCGAAGTGGAAGCTTGGAGCGGAGTCCTTGAGGCATTAGTTTCAGGTCTGTTTCCTTTTAAGGTTAGTAAGCTTTTCAGGACACCGAGGACCTCGCCTGGGCACCTTATTCCCTGGAAGACCACCGAGTACCGGCAGTCTCCACTGGGCTACTAAGAAACATCCAGGCCCGGACACCTTTCCCAGTCACTCTGTGTATTTTGTGTGTAGGCCAACACACTGCACTCTTCCTTGGAAGAGCTAGATTTCCTCAGCTCTCCAACAGCCCCAGGAAATGTGTTCTCTCACGTCCTACATATCATGCAAATCTGCCTCATTGCCCTAGGCTGAGCAGCTCTGAGAAACCAAAACTGCTTCGCATTCCTTCTACAAAGTCATACCTTAAGACCCCATCCTTACAGGAGAAAGTCAGCTTGCGTTTCTGCTGTAACCAAAGCACAGATCTTCCTCTTACACTGCAGGGTTTTAGAAGAAGCTAAGCCAGATAGCCTACCTACAGCGCTCCTTGGGGGAGGCTGTTGGCTACACGCAGAACTCCGTGCCAAATAAACTTTATTCAAGGAAGGGACCAGTGTTTAGCTAGAGTGTATATTTACTTGGTAGAAATCACAAGTAGGTAGGCCGCGTGTTCGCTGGAAACGGTGACCTTATGGCACAAGCCTTGCTTTCCCATTTTGAATGCTCCATGCATGCTGCCTTGAAGTTACCTAAATAACAGTTTTAGGACGAGTCTTTAGTCATTGTAGGCAGGGCTCTGGGAAGGGAACGAGTGTTCTCTGCATCAACAGGGTGCTTTCATAGCCTGGGTGGGAGCCTCTCCTCAGACGCCCTAGAGATAAAGGAAACTTGACGTGAGTTCTTTCCTCCAGGTAAAGCCTTGACTAGCCCTGCCGAAGCTGAGCTTGAAGCAGTTTCCTTGTGGCATTTGTTTTAGGTCTGTTTTCTTTTAAGGTTAGTAAGCTTGTCAAGACACCGAGGACCTCTCGTGGGCACCCTATTCCCTGCAAGAGCACCGAGTACCAGCAGGCTCCACTGGGCTACTAAGAAACATCCAGGCCCGGAAACGTTTCCCAGTCACTGTGTATTTTGTGTGTAGGGCAACACACTGCACTCTTCCTTGGAAGAGCTAGATTTCCTCAGCTCTCCAACAACTCCAGGCAATGTGTTCTCTCAATTCCTATATGTCATGCAAATCTCCCTCATTGCCCTAGGCTGAGCAGCACTGAGAAACCAAAACTGCAACGCATTCCTTCTTTAAAGTCAAACCTTAAGACCCCATCCTTACAGGAGAAAGTCGGCTTGCTTTCCTGCTGTAACCAAAGCACAGTTCTTCCTCTTACACTCCAGGGTTTTAGAAGAAGCAGAGCCCGATAGCCTACCCAGAGCGCTCCCAAGGGGAGGCGGTTGGCTACACGCAGAATTCCGTGCCAAATAAACTTTATTCAAGGAAGGGACCAGTGTGTAGCTAGAGTGTATATTTACTTGGTAGAAATCACAAGGAGGTAGGCTGCATGTTCGCTGGAAACGGGGAACTTATGGCACAAGCCTTGCTTACCACTTTTGAATGCTCCCTTCAAGCTGCCTTGAAGCTACCTAAATTACAATTTTAGGACGGGTCTCTAGTGTCTGTAGGCAGGGCTCTGGGAAGGGAACGAGTGTTCTCTACATCAACAGGGTGCTTTCATAGACTGGGTAGGAGCCTCGCCTGCGACACTCTAGAGCTAAAAGGAAACTTGACGTGAGTCCTCTCCTCAAGGTAAAGCCTAGAATAGCCCTGCCGAAGTGGAAGCTTGGAGAGGAGTTCTTGAGGCATTAGTTTCAGGTCTGTTTTCTTTTAATGTTAGTAAGCTTTTCAAGGCCCTGAGGACCTCGCTTGGGCACCCTATTCCCTGCAAGAACACCCAGTACCGGCAGGCTCCACTGGGCTACTAAGAAACATCCAGGCCCGGAAACTTTTCCCATTCACTCTTTGTATTTTGTGTGTAGGCCAACACACTACACTCTTCCTTGGAAGAGCTAGATTTCCTCAGCTCTCCAACAGCTCCAGGAAATGTGTTCTCTCACGTCCTACAAGTCATGCAAATCTGCCTCATTGCCCTAGGCTGACCGGCACTGAGAAACCAAAACTGCTTCACATTCCTTCTACAAAGGCATACATTAACACCTCATCCTTACAGTAGAAAGTCGGCTTGCGTTTCTGCTGTAACCACAGCACAGTTCTTCCTCTTACACTCCAGGGTTTTAGAAGAAGCTAAGCCCGATAGCCTACCCAGAGCGATCCCTGGGGGAGGCGGTTGGCTACACGCAGAATTACGTGCCAAATAAACTTTATTCAAGGAAGGGACCGGTGTGTAGCTAGAGTGTATATTTACTTGGTAGAAATCACAAGGACGTAGGCTGCATGTTCGCTGGAAACGGGGAACTTATGGCACAAGCCTTGCTTACCCATTTTGAATGCTCCATTCAAGCTGCCTTGAAGCTGCCTAAATAACAATTTTAGGACGGGTCTCTAGTCTCTGTAGGCAAGGCTCTGGGAAGGGAACGAGTGTTCTCTACATCAACAGGGTGCTTTCATAGCCTGGGTGGGAGCCTCTCCTCAGACGCTCTACAGCTAAAAGGAAACTTGACGTGAGTCCTTTCCTCAAGGTAAAGCCTAGAATAGCCCTGCCGAAGTGGAAGCTTGGAGCGGAGTCCTTGAGGCATTAGTTTCAGGTCTGTTTCCTTTTAAGGTTAGTAAGCTTTTCAGGACACCGAGGACCTCGCCTGGGCACCTTATTCCCTGGAAGACCACCGAGTACCGGCAGTCTCCACTGGGCTACTAAGAAACATCCAGGCCCGGACACCTTTGCCAGTCACTCTGTGTATTTTGTGTGTAGGCCAACACACTGCACTCTTCCTTGGAAGAGCTAGATTTCCTCAGCTCTCCAACAGCCCCAGGAAATGTGTTCTCTCACGTCCTACATATCATGCAAATCTGCCTCATTGCCCTAGGCTGAGCAGCTCTGAGAAACCAAAACTGCTTCGCATTCCTTCTACAAAGTCATACCTTAAGACCCCATCCTTACAGGAGAAAGTCAGCTTGCGTTTCTGCTGTAACCAAAGCACAGATCTTCCTCTTACACTGCAGGGTTTTAGAAGAAGCTAAGCCAGATAGCCTACCTAGAGCGCTCCTTGGGGGAGGCTGTTGGCTACACGCAGAACTCCGTGCCAAATAAACTTTATTCAAGGAAGGGACCAGTGTTTAGCTAGAGTGTATATTTACTTGGTAGAAATCACAAGTAGGTAGGCCGCGTGTTCGCTGGAAACGGTGACCTTATGGCACAAGCCTTGCTTTCCCATTTTGAATGCTCCATGCATGCTGCCTTGAAGTTACCTAAATAACAGTTTTAGGACGAGTCTTTAGTCATTGTAGGCAGGGCTCTGGGAAGGGAACGAGTGTTCTCTGCATCAACAGGGTGCTTTCATAGCCTGGGTGGGAGCCTCTCCTCAGACGCCCTAGAGATAAAGGAAACTTGACGTGAGTTCTTTCCTCCAGGTAAAGCCTTGACTAGCCCTGCCGAAGCTGAGCTTGAAGCAGTTTCCTTGTGGCATTTGTTTTAGGTCTGTTTTCTTTTAAGGTTAGTAAGCTTGTCAAGACACCGAGGACCTCTCGTGGGCACCCTATTCCCTGCAAGAGCACCGAGTACCAGCAGGCTCCACTGGGCTACTAAGAAACATCCAGGCCCGGAAACGTTTCCCAGTCACTGTGTATTTTGTGTGTAGGGCAACACACTGCACTCTTCCTTGGAAGAGCTAGATTTCCTCAGCTCTCCAACAACTCCAGGAAATGTGTTCTCTCAATTCCTATATGTCATGCAAATCTCCCTCATTGCCCTAGGCTGAGCAGCACTGAGAAACCAAAACTGCAACGCATTCCTTCTTTAAAGTCAAACCTTAAGACCCCATCCTTACAGGAGAAAGTCGGCTTGCTTTCCTGCTGTAACCAAAGCACAGTTCTTCCTCTTACACTCCAGGGTTTTAGAAGAAGCAGAGCCCGATAGCCTACCCAGAGCGCTCCCAAGGGGAGGCGGTTGGCTACACGCAGAATTCCGTGCCAAATAAACTTTATTCAAGGAAGGGACCAGTGTGTAGCTAGAGTGTATATTTACTTGGTAGAAATCACAAGGAGGTAGGCTGCATGTTCGCTGGAAACGGGGAACTTATGGCACAAGCCTTGCTTACCACTTTTGAATGCTCCCTTCAAGCTGCCTTGAAGCTACCTAAATTACAATTTTAGGACGGGTCTCTAGTGTCTGTAGGCAGGGCTCTGGGAAGGGAACGAGTGTTCTCTACATCAACAGGGTGCTTTCATAGACTGGGTAGGAGCCTCGCCTGCGACACTCTAGAGCTAAAAGGAAACTTGACGTGAGTCCTCTCCTCAAGGTAAAGCCTAGAATAGCCCTGCCGAAGTGGAAGCTTGGAGAGGAGTTCTTGAGGCATTAGTTTCAGGTCTGTTTTCTTTTAATGTTAGTAAGCTTTTCAAGGCCCTGAGGACCTCGCTTGGGCACCCTATTCCCTGCAAGAACACCCAGTACCGGCAGGCTCCACTGGGCTACTAAGAAACATCCAGGCCCGGAAACTTTTCCCATTCACTCTTTGTATTTTGTGTGTAGGCCAACACACTACACTCTTCCTTGGAAGAGCTAGATTTCCTCAGCTCTCCAACAGCTCCAGGAAATGTGTTCTCTCACGTCCTACAAGTCATGCAAATCTGCCTCATTGCCCTAGGCTGACCGGCACTGAGAAACCAAAACTGCTTCACATTCCTTCTACAAAGGCATACATTAACACCTCATCCTTACAGTAGAAAGTCGGCTTGCGTTTCTGCTGTAACCACAGCACAGTTCTTCCTCTTACACTCCAGGGTTTTAGAAGAAGCTAAGCCCGATAGCCTACCCAGAGCGATCCCTGGGGGAGGCTGTTGGCTACACGCAGAACTCCGTGCCAAATAAACTTTATTCAAGGAAGGGACCAGTGTTTAGCTAGAGTGTATATTTACTTGGTAGAAATCACAAGTAGGTAGGCCGCGTGTTCGCTGGAAACGGTGACCTTATGGCACAAGCCTTGCTTTCCCATTTTGAATGCTCCATGCATGCTGCCTTGAAGTTACCTAAATAACAGTTTTAGGACGAGTCTTTAGTCATTGTAGGCAGGGCTCTGGGAAGGGAACGAGTGTTCTCTGCATCAACAGGGTGCTTTCATAGCCTGGGTGGGAGCCTCTCCTCAGACGCCCTAGAGATAAAGGAAACTTGACGTGAGTTCTTTCCTCCAGGTAAAGCCTTGACTAGCCCTGCCGAAGCTGAGCTTGAAGCAGTTTCCTTGTGGCATTTGTTTTAGGTCTGTTTTCTTTTAAGGTTAGTAAGCTTGTCAAGACACCGAGGACCTCTCGTGGGCACCCTATTCCCTGCAAGAGCACCGAGTACCAGCAGGCTCCACTGGGCTACTAAGAAACATCCAGGCCCGGAAACGTTTCCCAGTCACTGTGTATTTTGTGTGTAGGGCAACACACTGCACTCTTCCTTGGAAGAGCTAGATTTCCTCAGCTCTCCAACAACTCCAGGCAATGTGTTCTCTCAATTCCTATATGTCATGCAAATCTCCCTCATTGCCCTAGGCTGAGCAGCACTGAGAAACCAAAACTGCAACGCATTCCTTCTTTAAAGTCAAACCTTAAGACCCCATCCTTACAGGAGAAAGTCGGCTTGCTTTCCTGCTGTAACCAAAGCACAGTTCTTCCTCTTACACTCCAGGGTTTTAGAAGAAGCAGAGCCCGATAGCCTACCCAGAGCGCTCCCAAGGGGAGGCGGTTGGCTACACGCAGAATTCCGTGCCAAATAAACTTTATTCAAGGAAGGGACCAGTGTGTAGCTAGAGTGTATATTTACTTGGTAGAAATCACAAGGAGGTAGGGGGCATGTTCGCTGGAAACGGGGAACTTATGGCACAAGCCTTGCTTACCACTTTTGAATGCTCCATTCAAGCTGCCTTGAAGTTACCTAAATTACAATTTTAGGACGGGTCTCTAGTGTCTGTAGGCAGGGCTCTGGGAAGGGAACGAGTGTTCTCTACATCAACAGGGTGCTTTCATAGACTGGGTAGGAGCCTCGCCTGCGACACTCTAGAGCTAAAAGGAAACTTGACGTGAGTCCTCTCCTCAAGGTAAAGCCTAGAATAGCCCTGCCGAAGTGGAAGCTTGGAGCGGAGTTCTTGAGGCATTAGTTTCAGGTCTGTTTTCTTTTAAGGTTAGTAAGCTTTTCAAGGCCCTGAGGACCTCGCCTGGGCACCCTATTCCCTGCAAGAACACCCAGTACCGGCAGGCTCCACTGGGCTACTAAGAAACATCCAGGCCCGGAAACTTTTCCCATTCACTCTTTGTATTTTGTGTGTAGGCCAACACACTACACTCTTCCTTGGAAGAGCTAGATTTCCTCAGCTCTCCAACAGCTCCAGGAAATGTGTTCTCTCACGTCCCACATATCATGCAAATCTGCCTCATTGCCCTAGGCTGACCGGCACTGAGAAACCAAAACTGCTTCACATTCCTTCTACACAGTCATACCTTAACACCTCATCCTTACAGTAGAAAGTCGGCTTGCGTTTCTGCTGTAACCACAGCACAGTTCTTCCTCTTACACTCCAGGGTTTTAGAAGAAGCTAAGCCCGATAGCCTACCCAGAGCGATCCCTGGGGGAGGCGGTTGGCTACACGCAGAATTACGGGCCAAATAAACTTTATTCAAGGAAGGGACCAGTGTGTAGCTAGAGTGTATATTTACTTGGTAGAAATCACAAGGACGTAGGCTGCATGTTCGCTGGAAACGGGGAACTTATGGCACAAGCCTTGCTTACCCATTTTGAATGCTCCCTTCAAGCTGCCTTGAAGCTGCCTAAATAACAATTTTAGGACGGGTCTCTAGTCTCTGTAGGCAAGGCTCTGGGAAGGGAACGAGTGTTCTCTACATCAACAGGGTGCTTTCATAGCCTGGGTGGGAGCCTCTCCTCAGACGCTCTACAGCTAAAAGGAAACTTGACGTGAGTCCTTTCCTCAAGGTAAAGCCTAGAATAGCCCTGCCGAAGTGGAAGCTTGGAGCGGAGTCCTTGAGGCATTAGTTTCAGGTCTGTTTCCTTTTAAGCTTAGTAAACTTTTCAGGACACCGAGGACCTCGCCTGGGCACCTTATTCCCTGGAAGACCACCGAGTACCGGCAGTCTCCACTGGGCTACTAAGAAACATCCAGGCCCGGACACCTTTCCCAGTCACTCTGTGTATTTTGTGTGTAGGCCAACACACTGCACTCTTCCTTGGAAGAGCTAGATTTCCTCAGCTCTCCAACAGCCCCAGGAAATGTGTTCTCTCACGTCCTACATATCATGCAAATCTGCCTCATTGCCCTAGGCTGAGCAGCTCTGAGAAACCAAAACTGCTTCGCATTCCTTCTACAAAGTCATACCTTAAGACCCCATCCTTACAGGAGAAAGTCAGCTTGCGTTTCTGCTGTAACCAAAGCACAGATCTTCCTCTTACACTGCAGGGTTTTAGAAGAAGCTAAGCCAGATAGCCTACCTAGAGCGCTCCTTGGGGGAGGCTGTTGGCTACACGCAGAACTCCGTGCCAAATAAACTTTATTCAAGGAAGGGACCAGTGTTTAGCTAGAGTGTATATTTACTTGGTAGAAATCACAAGTAGGTAGGCCGCGTGTTCGCTGGAAACGGTGACCTTATGGCACAAGCCTTGCTTTCCCATTTTGAATGCTCCATGCATGCTGCCTTGAAGTTACCTAAATAACAGTTTTAGGACGAGTCTTTAGTCATTGTAGGCAGGGCTCTGGGAAGGGAACGAGTGTTCTCTGCATCAACAGGGTGCTTTCATAGCCTGGGTGGGAGCCTCTCCTCAGACGCCCTAGAGATAAAGGAAACTTGACGTGAGTTCTTTCCTCCAGGTAAAGCCTTGACTAGCCCTGCCGAAGCTGAGCTTGAAGCAGTTTCCTTGTGGCATTTGTTTTAGGTCTGTTTTCTTTTAAGGTTAGTAAGCTTGTCAAGACACCGAGGACGTCTCGTGGGCACCCTATTCCCTGCAAGAGCACCGAGTACCAGCAGGCTCCACTGGGCTACTAAGAAACATCCAGGCCCGGAAACGTTTCCCAGTCACTGTGTATTTTGTGTGTAGGGCAACACACTGCACTCTTCCTTGGAAGAGCTAGATTTCCTCAGCTCTCCAACAACTCCAGGAAATGTGTTCTCTCAATTCCTATATGTCATGCAAATCTCCCTCATTGCCCTTAGGCTGAGCAGCACTGAGAAAACAAAACTGCAACGCATTCCTTCTTTAAAGTCAAACCTTAAGACCCCATCCTTACAGGAGAAAGTCGGCTTGCTTTCCTGCTGTAACCAAAGCACAGTTCTTCCTCTTACACTGCAGGGTTTTAGAAGAAGCAGAGCCCGATAGCCTACCCAGAGCGCTCCCAAGGGGAGGCGGTTGGCTACACGCAGAATTCCGTGCCAAATAAACTTTATTCAAGGAAGGGACCAGTGTGTAGCTAGAGTGCATATTTACTTGGTAGAAATCACAAGGAGGTAGGCTGCATGTTCGCTGGAAACGGGGAACTTATGGCACAAGCCTTGCTTACCACTTTTGAATGCTCCCTTCAAGCTGCCTTGAAGCTACCTAAATTACAATTTTAGGACGGGTCTCTAGTGTCTGTAGGCAGGGCTCTGGGAAGGGAACGAGTGTTCTCTACATCAACAGGGTGCTTTCATAGACTGGGTAGGAGCCTCGCCTGAGACACTCTAGAGCTAAAAGGAAACTTGACGTGAGTCCTCTCCTCAAGGTAAAGCCTAGAATAGCCCTGCCGAAGTGGAAGCTTGGAGCGGAGTTCTTGAGGCATTAGTTTCAGGTCTGTTTTCTTTTAAGGTTAGTAAGCTTTTCAAGGCCCTGAGGACCTCGCCTGGGCACCCTATTCCCTGCAAGAACACCCAGTACCGGCAGGCTCCACTGGGCTACTAAGAAACATCCAGGCCCGGAAACTTTTCCCATTCACTCTTTGTATTTTGTGTGTAGGCCAACACACTACACTCTTCCTTGGAAGAGCTAGATTTCCTCAGCTCTCCAACAGCTCCAGGAAATGTGTTCTCTCACGTCCTACATATCATGCAAATCTGCCTCATTGCCCTAGGCTGACCGGCACTGAGAAACCAAAACTGCTTCACATTCCTTCTACAAAGTCATACCTTAACACCTCATCCTTACAGTAGACAGTCGGCTTGCGTTTCTGCTGTAACCACAGCACAGTTCTTCCTCTTACACTCCAGGGTTTTAGAAGAAGCTAAGCCCGATAGCCTACGCAGAGCGATCCCAAGGGGAGGCGGTTGGCTACACGCAGAATTACGTTCCAAATAAACTTTATTCAAGGAAGGGACCAGTGTGTAGCTAGAGTGTATATTTACTTGGTAGAAATCACAAGGAGGTAGGCTGCATGTTCGCTGGAAACGGGGAACTTATGGCACAAGCCTTGCTTACCCAATTGGAATGCTCCATTCAAGCTGCCTTGAAGCTGCCTAAATAACAATTTTAGGACGGGTCTCTAGTCTCTGTAGGCAAGGCTCTGGGAAGGGAACGAGTGTTCTCTACATCAACAGGGTGCTTTCATAGCCTGGGTGGGAGCCTCTCCTCAGACGCTCTACAGCTAAAAGGAAACTTGACGTGAGTCCTTTCCTCAAGGTAAAGCCTAGAATAGCCCTGCCGAAGTGTTAGCTTGGAGCGGAGTCCTTGAGGCATTAGTTTCAGGTCTGTTTCCTTTTAAGGTTAGTAAGCTTTTCAGGACACCGAGGACCTCGCCTGGGCACCTTATTCCCTGGAAGACCACCGAGTACCGGCAGTCTCCACTGGGCTACTAAGAAACATCCAGGCCCGGACACCTTTCCCAGTCACTCTGTGTATTTTGTGTGTAGGCCAACACACTGCACTCTTCCTTGGAAGAGCTAGATTTCCTCAGCTCTCCAACAGCCCCAGGAAATGTGTTCTCTCACGTCCTACATATCATGCAAATCTGCCTCATTGCCCTAGGCTGAGCAGCTCTGAGAAACCAAAACTGCTTCGCATTCCTTCTACAAAGTCATACCTTAAGACCCCATCCTTACAGGAGAAAGTCAGCTTGCGTTTCTGCTGTAACCAAAGCACAGATCTTCCTCTTACACTGCAGGGTTTTAGAAGAAGCTAAGCCAGATAGCCTACCTAGAGCGCTCCTTGGGGGAGGCTGTTGGCTACACGCAGAACTCTGTGCCAAATAAACTTTATTCAAGGAAGGGACCAGTGTTTAGCTAGAGTGTATATTTACTTGGTAGAAATCACAAGTAGGTAGACCGCGTGTTCGCTGGAAACGGTGACCTTATGGCACAAGCCTTGCTTTCCCATTTTGAATGCTCCATGCATGCTGCCTTGAAGTTACCTAAATAACAGTTTTAGGACGAGTCTTTAGTCATTGTAGGCAGGGCTCTGGGAAGGGAACGAGTGTTCTCTGCATCAACAGGGTGCTTTCATACCCTGGGTGGGAGCCTCTCCTCAGACGCCCTAGAGATAAAGGAAACTTGACGTGAGTTCTTTCCTCCAGGTAAAGCCTTGACTAGCCCTGCCGAAGCTGAGCTTGAAGCAGTTTCCTTGTGGCATTTGTGTTAGGTCTGTTTTCTTTTAAGGTTAGTAAGCTTGTCAAGACACCGAGGACCTCTCGTGGGCACCCTATTCCCTGCAAGAGCACCGAGTACCAGCAGGCTCCACTGGGCTACTAAGAAACATCCAGGCCCGGAAACGTTTCCCAGTCACTGTGTATTTTGTGTGTAGGGCAACACACTGCACTCTTCCTTGGAAGAGCTAGATTTCCTCAGCTCTCCAACAACTCCAGGCAATGTGTTCTCTCAATTCCTATATGTCATGCAAATCTCCCTCATTGCCCTAGGCTGAGCAGCACTGAGAAACCAAAACTGCAACGCATTCCTTCTTTAAAGTCCAACCTTAAGACCCCATCCTTACAGGAGAAAGTCGGCTTGCTTTCCTGCTGTAACCAAAGCACAGTTCTTCCTCTTACACTCCAGGGTTTTAGAAGAAGCAGAGCCCGATAGCCTACCCAGAGCGCTCCCAAGGGGAGGCGGTTGGCTACACGCAGAATTCCGTGCCAAATAAACTTTATTCAAGGAAGGGACCAGTGTGTAGCTAGAGTGTATATTTACTTGGTAGAAATCACAAGGAGGTAGGCTGCATGTTCGCTGGAAACGGGGAACTTATGGCACAAGCCTGGCTTACCACTTTTGAATGCTCCATTCAAGCTGCCTTGAAGCTACCTAAATTACAATTTTAGGACGGGTCTCTAGTGTCTGTAGGCAGGGCTCTGGGAAGGGAACGAGTGTTCTCTACATCAACAGGGTGCTTTCATAGACTGGGTAGGAGCCTCGCCTGCGACACTCTAGAGCTAAAAGGAAACTTGACGTGAGTCCTCTCCTCAAGGTAAAGCCTAGAATAGCCCTGCCGAAGTGGAAGCTTGGAGAGGAGTTCTTGAGGCATTAGTTTCAGGTCTGTTTTCTTTTAAGGTTAGTAAGCTTTTCAAGGCCCTGAGGACCTCGCCTGGGCACCCTATTCCCTGCAAGAACACCCAGTACCGGCAGGCTCCACTGGGCTACTAAGAAACATCCAGGCCCGGAAACTTTTCCCATTCACTCTTTGTATTTTGTGTGTAGGCCAACACACTACACTCTTCCTTGGAAGAGCTAGATTTCCTCAGCTCTCCAACAGCTCCAGGAAATGTGTTCTCTCACGTCCTACATATCATGCAAATCTGCCTCATTGCCCTAGGCTGACCGGCACTGAGAAACCAAAACTGCTTCACATTCCTTCTACAAAGTCATACCTTAACACCCCATCCTTACAGTAGAAAGTCGGCTTGCGTTTCTGCTGTAACCACAGCACAGTTCTTCCTCTTACACTCCAGGGTTTTAGAAGAAGCTAAGCCCGATAGCCTACCCAGAGCGATCCCTGGGGGAGGCGGTTGGCTACACGCAGAATTACGTGCCAAATAAACTTTATTCAAGGAAGGGACCGGTGTGTAGCTAGAGTGTATATTTACTTGGTAGAAATCACAAGGAGGTAGGCTGCATGTTCGGTGGAAACGGGGAACTTATGGCACAAGCCTTGCTTACCCATTTTGAATGCTCCATTCAAGCTGCCTTGAAGCTGCCTAAATAACAATTTTAGGACGGGTCTCTAGTCTCTGTAGGCAAGGCTCTGGGAAGGGAACGAGTGTTCTCTACATCAACAGGGTGCTTTCATAGCCTGGGTGGGAGCCTCTCCTCAGACGCTCTACAGCTAAAAGGAAACTTGACGTGAGTCATTTCCTCAAGGTAAAGCCTAGAATAGCCCTGCCGAAGTGGAAGCTTGGAGCGGAGCCCTTGAGGCATTAGTTTCAGGTCTGTTTCCTTTTAAGGTTAGTAAGCTTTTCAGGACACCGAGGACCTCGCCTGGGCACCTTATTCCCTGGAAGACCACCGAGTACCGGCAGTCTCCACTGGGCTACTAAGAAACATCCAGGCCCGGACACCTTTGCCAGTCACTCTGTGTATTTTGTGTGTAGGCCAACACACTGCACTCTTCCTTGGAAGAGCTAGATTTCCTCAGCTCTCCAACAGCCCCAGGAAATGTGTTCTCTCACGTCCTACATATCATGCAAATCTGCCTCATTGCCCTAGGCTGAGCAGCTCTGAGAAACCAAAACTGCTTCGCATTCCTTCTACAAAGTCATACCTTAAGACCCGATCCTTACAGGAGAAAGTCAGCTTGCGTTTCTGCTGTAACCAAAGCACAGATCTTCCTCTTACACTGCAGGGTTTTAGAAGAAGCTAAGCCAGATAGCCTACCTAGAGCGCTCCTTGGGGGAGGCTGTTGGCTACACGCAGAACTCCGTGCCAAATAAACTTTATTCAAGGAAGGGACCAGTGTTTAGCTAGAGTGTATATTTACTTGGTAGAAATCACAAGTAGGTAGGCCGCGTGTTCGCTGGAAACGGTGACCTTATGGCACAAGCCTTGCTTTCCCATTTTGAATGCTCCATGCATGCTGCCTTGAAGTTACCTAAATAACAGTTTTAGGACGAGTCTTTAGTCATTGTAGGCAGGGCTCTGGGAAGGGAACGAGTGTTCTCTGCATCAACAGGGTGCTTTCATAGCCTGGGTGGGAGCCTCTCCTCAGACGCCCTAGAGATAAAGGAAACTTGACGTGAGTTCTTTCCTCCAGGTAAAGCCTTGACTAGCCCTGCCGAAGCTGAGCTTGAAGCAGTTTCCTTGTGGCATTTGTTTTAGGTCTGTTTTCTTTTAAGGTTAGTAAGCTTGTCAAGACACCGAGGACCTCTCGTGGGCACCCTATTCCCTGCAAGAGCACCGAGTACCAGCAGGCTCCACTGGGCTACTAAGAAACATCCAGGCCCGGAAACGTTTCCCAGTCACTGTGTATTTTGTGTGTAGGGCAACACACTGCACTCTTCCTTGGAAGAGCTAGATTTCCTCAGCTCTCCAACAACTCCAGGAAATGTGTTCTCTCAATTCCTATATGTCATGCAAATCTCCCTCATTGCCCTTAGGCTGAGCAGCACTGAGAAACCAAAACTGCAACGCATTCCTTCTTTAAAGTCAAACCTTAAGACCCCATCCTTACAGGAGAAAGTCGGCTTGCTTTCCTGCTGTAACCAAAGCACAGTTCTTCCTCTTACACTCCAGGGTTTTAGAAGAAGCAGAGCCCGATAGCCTACCCAGAGCGCTCCCAAGGGGAGGCGGCTGGCTACACGCAGAATTCCGTGGCAAATAAACTTTATTCAAGGAAGGGACCAGTGTGTAGCTAGAGTGTATATATACTTGGTAGAAATCACAAGGAGGTAGGCTGCATGTTCGCTGGAAACGGGGAACTTATGGCACAAGCCTGGCTTACCACTTTTGAATGCTCCCTTCAAGCTGCCTTGAAGCTACCTAAATTACAATTTTAGGACGGGTCTCTAGTGTCTGTAGGCAGGGCTCTGGGAAGGGAACGAGTGTTCTCTACATCAACAGGGTGCTTTCATAGACTGGGTAGGAGCCTCGCCTGAGACACTCTAGAGCTAAAAGGAAACTTGACGTGAGTCCTCTCCTCAAGGTAAAGCCTAGAATAGCACTGCCGAAGTGGAAGCTTGGAGCGGAGTTCTTGAGGCATTAGTTTCAGGTCTGTTTTCTTTTAAGGTTAGTAAGCTTTTCAAGGCCCTGAGGACCTCGCCTGGGCACCCTATTCCCTGCAAGAACACCCAGTACCGGCAGGCTCCACTGGGCTACTAAGAAACATCCAGGCCCGGAAACTTTTCCCATTCACTCTTTGTATTTTGTGTGTAGGCCAACACACTACACTCTTCCTTGGAAGAGCTAGATTTCCTCAGCTCTCCAACAGCTCCAGGAAATGTGTTCTCTCACGTCCTACATATCATGCAAATCTGCCTCATTGCCCTAGGCTGACCGGCACTGAGAAACCAAAACTGCTTCACATTCCTTCTACAAAGTCATACCTTAACACCCCATCCTTACAGTAGAAAGTCGGCTTGCGTTTCTGCTGTAAACACAGCACAGTTCTTCCTCTTACACTCCAGGGTTTTAGAAGAAGCTAAGCCCGATAGCCTACCCAGAGCGATCCCTGGGGGAGGCGGTTGGCTACACGCAGGATTACGTGCCAAATAAACTTTATTCAAGGAAGGGACCAGTGTGTAGCTAGAGTGTATATTTACTTGGTAGAAATCACAAGGAGGTAGGCTGCATGTTCGCTGGAAACGGGGAACTTATGGCACAAGCCTTGCTTACCCATTTTGAATGCTCCATTCAAGCTGCCTTGAAGCTGCCTAAATAACAATTTTAGGACGGGTATCTAGTCTCTGTAGGCAAGGCTCTGGGAAGGGAACGAGTGTTCTCTACATCAACAGGGTGCTTTCATAGCCTGGGTGGGAGCCTCTCCTCAGACGCTCTACAGCTAAAAGGAAACTTGACGTGAGTCCTTTCCTCAAGGTAAAGCCTAGAATAGCCCTGCCGAAGTGGAAGCTTGGAGCGGAGTCCTTGAGGCATTAGTTTCAGGTCTGTTTCCTTTTAAGGTTAGTAAGCTTTTCAGGACACCGAGGACCTCGCCTGGGCACCTTATTCCCTGGAAGACCACCGAGTACCGGCAGTCTCCACTGGGCTACTAAGAAACATCCAGGCCCGGACACCTTTCCCAGTCACTCTGTGTATTTTGTGTGTAGGCCAACACCCTGCACTCTTCCTTGGAAGAGCTAGATTTCCTCAGCTCTCCAACAGCCCCAGGAAATGTGTTCTCTCACGTCCTACATATCATGCAAATCTGCCTCATTGCCCTAGGCTGAGCAGCTCTGAGAAACCAAAACTGCTTCGCATTCCTTCTACAAAGTCATACCTTAAGACCCGATCCTTACAGGAGAAAGTCAGCTTGCGTTTCTGCTGTAACCAAAGCACAGATCTTCCTCTTACACTGCAGGGTTTTAGAAGAAGCTAAGCCAGATAGCCTACCTAGAGCGCTCCTTGGGGGAGGCTGTTGGCTACACTCAGAACTCCGTGCCAAATAAACTTTATTCAAGGAAGGGACCAGTGTTTAGCTAGAGTGTATATTTACTTGGTAGAAATCACAAGTAGGTAGGCCGCGTGTTCGCTGGAAACGGTGACCTTATGGCACAAGCCTTGCTTTCCCATTTTGAATGCTCCATGCATGCTGCCTTGAAGTTACCTAAATAACAGTTTTAGGACGAGTCTTTAGTCATTGTAGGCAGGGCTCTGGGAAGGGAACGAGTGTTCTCTGCATCAACAGGGTGCTTTCATAGCCTGGGTGGGAGCCTCTCCTCAGACGCCCTAGAGATAAAGGAAACTTGACGTGAGTTCTTTCCTCCAGGTAAAGCCTTGACTAGCCCTGCCGAAGCTGAGCTTGAAGCAGTTTCCTTGTGGCATTTGTTTTAGGTCTGTTTTCTTTTAAGGTTAGTAAGCTTTTCAAGACACCGAGGACCTCTCGTGAGCAACCTATTCCCTGCAAGAGCACCGAGTACCAGCAGGCTCCACTGGGCTACTAAGAAACATCCAGGCCCGGAAACGTTTCCCAGTCACTGTGTATTTTGTGTGTAGGGCAACACACTGCACTCTTCCTTGGAAGAGCTAGATTTCCTCAGCTCTCCAACAACTCCAGGAAATGTGTTCTCTCAATTCCTATATGTCATGCAAATCTCCCTCATTGCCCTTAGGCTGAGCAGCACTGAGAAACCAAAACTGCAACGCATTCCTTCTTTAAAGTCAAACCTTAAGACCCCATCCTTACAGGAGAAAGTCGGCTTGCTTTCCTGCTGTAACCAAAGCACAGTTCTTCCTCTTACACTCCAGGGTTTTAGAAGAAGCAGAGCCCGATAGCCTACCCAGAGCGCTCCCAAGGGGAGGCGGCTGGCTACACGCAGAATTCCGTGGCAAATAAACTTTATTCAAGGAAGGGACCAGTGTGTAGCTAGAGTGTATATATACTTGGTAGAAATCACAAGGAGGTAGGCTGCATGTTCGCTGGAAACGGGGAACTTATGGCACAAGCCTGGCTTACCACTTTTGAATGCTCCCTTCAAGCTGCCTTGAAGCTACCTAAATTACAATTTTAGGACGGGTCTCTAGTGTCTGTAGGCAGGGCTCTGGGAAGGGAACGAGTGTTCTCTACATCAACAGGGTGCTTTCATAGACTGGGTAGGAGCCTCGCCTGAGACACTCTAGAGCTAAAAGGAAACTTGACGTGAGTCCTCTCCTCAAGGTAAAGCCTAGAATAGCACTGCCGAAGTGGAAGCTTGGAGCGGAGTTCTTGAGGCATTAGTTTCAGGTCTGTTTTCTTTTAAGGTTAGTAAGCTTTTCAAGGCCCTGAGGACCTCGCCTGGGCACCCTATTCCCTGCAAGAACACCCAGTACCGGCAGGCTCCACTGGGCTACTAAGAAACATCCAGGCCCGGAAACTTTTCCCATTCACTCTTTGTATTTTGTGTGTAGGCCAACACACTACACTCTTCCTTGGAAGAGCTAGATTTCCTCAGCTCTCCAACAGCTCCAGGAAATGTGTTCTCTCACGTCCTACATATCATGCAAATCTGCCTCATTGCCCTAGGCTGACCGGCACTGAGAAACCAAAACTGCTTCACATTCCTTCTACAAAGTCATACCTTAACACCCCATCCTTACAGTAGAAAGTCGGCTTGCGTTTCTGCTGTAAACACAGCACAGTTCTTCCTCTTACACTCCAGGGTTTTAGAAGAAGCTAAGCCCGATAGCCTACCCAGAGCGATCCCTGGGGGAGGCGGTTGGCTACACGCAGAATTACGTGCCAAATAAACTTTATTCAAGGAAGGGACCAGTGTGTAGCTAGAGTGTATATTTACTTGGTAGAAATCACAAGGAGGTAGGCTGCATGTTCGCTGGAAACGGGGAACTTATGGCACAAGCCTTGCTTACCCATTTTGAATGCTCCATTCAAGCTGCCTTGAAGCTGCCTAAATAACAATTTTAGGACGGGTATCTAGTCTCTGTAGGCAAGGCTCTGGGAAGGGAACGAGTGTTCTCTACATCAACAGGGTGCTTTCATAGCCTGGGTGGGAGCCTCTCCTCAGACGCTCTACAGCTAAAAGGAAACTTGACGTGAGTCCTTTCCTCAAGGTAAAGCCTAGAATAGCCCTGCCGAAGTGGAAGCTTGGAGCGGAGTCCTTGAGGCATTAGTTTCAGGTCTGTTTCCTTTTAAGGTTAGTAAGCTTTTCAGGACACCGAGGACCTCGCCTGGGCACCTTATTCCCTGGAAGACCACCGAGTACCGGCAGTCTCCACTGGGCTACTAAGAAACATCCAGGCCCGGACACCTTTCCCAGTCACTCTGTGTATTTTGTGTGTAGGCCAACACACTGCACTCTTCCTTGGAAGAGCTAGATTTCCTCAGCTCTCCAACAGCCCCAGGAAATGTGTTCTCTCACGTCCTACATATCATGCAAATCTGCCTCATTGCCCTAGGCTGAGCAGCTCTGAGAAACCAAAACTGCTTCGCATTCCTTCTACAAAGTCATACCTTAAGACCCGATCCTTACAGGAGAAAGTCAGCTTGCGTTTCTGCTGTAACCAAAGCACAGATCTTCCTCTTACACTGCAGGGTTTTAGAAGAAGCTAAGCCAGATAGCCTACCTAGAGCGCTCCTTGGGGGAGGCTGTTGGCTACACGCAGAACTCCGTGCCAAATAAACTTTATTCAAGGAAGGGACCAGTGTTTAGCTAGAGTGTATATTTACTTGGTAGAAATCACAAGTAGGTAGGCCGCGTGTTCGCTGGAAACGGTGACCTTATGGCACAAGCCTTGCTTTCCCATTTTGAATGCTCCATGCATGCTGCCTTGAAGTTACCTAAATAACAGTTTTAGGACGAGTCTTTAGTCATTGTAGGCAGGGCTCTGGGAAGGGAACGAGTGTTCTCTGCATCAACAGGGTGCTTTCATAGCCTGGGTGGGAGCCTCTCCTCAGACGCCCTAGAGATAAAGGAAACTTGACGTGAGTTCTTTCCTCCAGGTAAAGCCTTGACTAGCCCTGCCGAAGCTGAGCTTGAAGCAGTTTCCTTGTGGCATTTGTTTTAGGTCTGTTTTCTTTTAAGGTTAGTAAGCTTTTCAAGACACCGAGGACCTCTCGTGAGCAACCTATTCCCTGCAAGAGCACCGAGTACCAGCAGGCTCCACTGGGCTACTAAGAAACATCCAGGCCCGGAAACGTTTCCCAGTCACTGTGTATTTTGTGTGTAGGGCAACACACTGCACTCTTCCTTGGAAGAGCTAGATTTCCTCAGCTCTCCAACAACTCCAGGAAATGTGTTCTCTCAATTCCTATATGTCATGCAAATCTCCCTCATTGCCCTTAGGCTGAGCAGCACTGAGAAACCAAAACTGCAACGCATTCCTTCTTTAAAGTCAAACCTTAAGACCCCATCCTTACAGGAGAAAGTCGGCTTGCTTTCCTGCTGTAACCAAAGCACAGTTCTTCCTCTTACACTCCAGGGTTTTAGAAGAAGCAGAGCCCGATAGCCTACCCAGAGCGCTCCCAAGGGGAGGCGGTTGGCTACACGCAGAATTCCGTGCCAAATAAACTTTATTCAAGGAAGGGACCAGTGTGTAGCTAGAGTGTATATTTACTTGGTAGAAATCACAAGGAGGTAGGCTGCATGTTCGCTGGAAACGGGGAACTTATGGCACAAGCCTTGCTTACCACTTTTGAATGCTCCCTTCAAGCTGCCTTGAAGCTACCTAAATTACAATTTTAGGACGGGTCTCTAGTGTCTGTAGGCAGGGCTCTGGGAAGGGAACGAGTGTTCTCTACATCAACAGGGTGCTTTCATAGACTGGGTAGGAGCCTCGCCTGAGACACTCTAGAGCTAAAAGGAAACTTGACGTGAGTCCTCTCCTCAAGGTAAAGCCTAGAATAGCCCTGCCGAAGTGGAAGCTTGGAGCGGAGTTCTTGAGGCATTAGTTTCAGGTCTGTTTTCTTTTAAGGTTAGTAAGCTTTTCAAGGCCCTGAGGACCTCGCCTGGGCACCCTATTCCCTGCAAGAACACCCAGTACCGGCAGGCTCCACTGGGCTACTAAGAAACATCCAGGCCCGGAAACTTTTCCCATTCACTCTTTGTATTTTGTGTGTAGGCCAACACACTACACTCTTCCTTGGAAGAGCTAGATTTCCTCAGCTCTCCAACAGCTCCAGGAAATGTGTTCTCTCACGTCCTACATATCATGCAAATCTGCCTCATTGCCCTAGGCTGACCGGCACTGAGAAACCAAAACTGCTTCACATTCCTTCTACAAAGTCATACCTTAACACCTCATCCTTACAGTAGAAAGTCGGCTTGCGTTTCTGCTGTAACCACAGCACAGTTCTTCCTCTTACACTCCAGGGTTTTAGAAGAAGCTAAGCCCGATAGCCTACCCAGAGCGATCCCTGGGGGAGGCGGTTGGCTACACGCAGAATTACGTGCCAAATAAACTTTATTCAAGGAAGGGACCGGTGTGTAGCTAGAGTGTATATTTACTTGGTAGAAATCACAAGGAGGTAGGCTGCATGTTCCCTGGAAACGGGGAACTGATGGCACAAGCCTTGCTTACCCATTTTGAATGCTCCATTCAAGCTGCCTTGAAGCTGCCTAAATAACAATTTTAGGACGGGTCTCTAGTCTCTGTAGGCAAGGCTCTGGGAAGGGAACGAGTGTTCTCTACATCAACAGGGTGCTTTCATAGCCTGGGTGGGAACCTCTCCTCAGACGCTCTACAGCTAAAAGGAAACTTGACGTGAGTCCTTTCCTCAAGGTAAAGCCTAGAATAGCCCTGCCGAAGTGGAAGCTTGGAGCGGAGACCTTGAGGCATTAGTTTCAGGTCTGTTTCCTTTTAAGGTTAGTAAGCTTTTCAGGACACCGAGGACCTCGCCTGGGCACCTTATTCCCTGGAAGACCACCGAGTACCGGCAGTCTCCACTGGGCTACTAAGAAACATCCAGGCCCGGACACCTTTCCCAGTCACTCTGTGTATTTTGTGTGTAGGCCAACACCCTGCACTCTTCCTTGGAAGAGCTAGATTTCCTCAGCTCTCCAACAGCCCCAGGAAATGTGTTCTCTCACGTCCTACATATCATGCAAATCTGCCTCATTGCCCTAGGCTGAGCAGCTCTGAGAAACCAAAACTGCTTCGCATTCCTTCTACAAAGTCATACCTTAAGACCCGATCCTTACAGGAGAAAGTCAGCTTGCGTTTCTGCTGTAACCAAAGCACAGATCTTCCTCTTACACTGCAGGGTTTTAGAAGAAGCTAAGCCAGATAGCCTACCTAGAGCGCTCCTTGGGGGAGGCTGTTGGCTACACGCAGAACTCCGTGCCAAATAAACTTTATTCAAGGAAGGGACCAGTGTTTAGCTAGAGTGTATATTTACTTGGTAGAAATCACAAGTAGGTAGGCCGCGTGTTCGCTGGAAACGGTGACCTTATGGCACAAGCCTTGCTTTCCCATTTTGAATGCTCCATGCATGCTGCCTTGAAGTTACCTAAATAACAGTTTTAGGACGAGTCTTTAGTCATTGTAGGCAGGGCTCTGGGAAGGGAACGAGTGTTCTCTGCATCAACAGGGTGCTTTCATAGCCTGGGTGGGAGCCTCTCCTCAGACGCCCTAGAGATAAAGGAAACTTGACGTGAGTTCTTTCCTCCAGGTAAAGCCTTGACTAGCCCTGCCGAAGCTGAGCTTGAAGCAGTTTCCTTGTGGCATTTGTTTTAGGTCTGTTTTCTTTTAAGGTTAGTAAGCTTGTCAAGACACCGAGGACCTCTCGTGGGCACCCTATTCCCTGCAAGAGCACCGAGTACCAGCAGGCTCCACTGGGCTACTAAGAAACATCCAGGCCCGGAAACGTTTCCCAGTCACTGTGTATTTTGTGTGTAGGGCAACACACTGCACTCTTCCTTGGAAGAGCTAGATTTCCTCAGCTCTCCAACAACTCCAGGAAATGTGTTCTCTCAATTCCTATATGTCATGCAAATCTCCCTCATTGCCCTTAGGCTGAGCAGCACTGAGAAACCAAAACTGCAACGCATTCCTTCTTTAAAGTCAAACCTTAAGACCCCATCCTTACAGGAGAAAGTCGGCTTGCTTTCCTGCTGTAACCAAAGCACAGTTCTTCCTCTTACACTCCAGGGTTTTAGAAGAAGCAGAGCCCGATAGCCTACCCAGAGCGCTCCCAAGGGGAGGCGGTTGGCTACACGCAGAATTCCGTGCCAAATAAACTTTATTCAAGGAAGGGACCAGTGTGTAGCTAGAGTGTATATTTACTTGGTAGAAATCACAAGGAGGTAGGCTGCATGTTCGCTGGAAACGGGGAACTTATGGCACAAGCCTTGCTTACCACTTTTGAATGCTCCCTTCAAGCTGCCTTGAAGCTACCTAAATTACAATTTTAGGACGGGTCTCTAGTGTCTGTAGGCAGGGCTCTGGGAAGGGAACGAGTGTTCTCTACATCAACAGGGTGCTTTCATAGACTGGGTAGGAGCCTCGCCTGAGACACTCTAGAGCTAAAAGGAAACTTGACGTGAGTCCTCTCCTCAAGGTAAAGCCTAGAATAGCCCTGCCGAAGTGGAAGCTTGGAGAGGAGTTCTTGAGGCATTAGTTTCAGGTCTGTTTTCTTTTAAGGTTAGTAAGCTTTTCAAGGCCCTGAGGACCTCGCCTGGGCACCCTATTCCCTGCAAGAACACCCAGTACCGGCAGGCTCCACTGGGCTACTAAGAAACATCCAGGCCCGGAAACTTTTCCCATTCACTCTTTGTATTTTGTGTGTAGGCCAACACACTACACTCTTCCTTGGAAGAGCTAGATTTCCTCAGCTCTCCAACAGCTCCAGGAAATGTGTTCTCTCACGTCCTACATATCATGCAAATCTGCCTCATTGCCCTAGGCTGACCGGCACTGAGAAACCAAAACTGCTTCACATTCCTTCTACAAAGTCATTCCTTAACACCTCATCCTTACAGTAGAAAGTCGGCTTGCGTTTCTGCTGTAACCACAGCACAGTTCTTCCTCTTACACTCCAGGGTTTTAGAAGAAGCTAAGCCCGATAGCCTACCCAGAGCGATCCCTGGGGGAGGCGGTTGGCTACACGCAGAATTACGTGCCAAATAAACTTTATTCAAGGAAGGGACCGGTGTGTAGCTAGAGTGTATATTTACTTGGTAGAAATCACAAGGAGGTAGGCTGCATGTTCGCTGGAAACGGGGAACTGATGGCACAAGCCTTGCTTACCCATTTTGAATGCTCCATTCAAGCTGCCTTGAAGCTGCCTAAATAACAATTTTAGGACGGGTCTCTAGTCTCTGTAGGCAAGGCTCTGGGAAGGGAACGAGTGTTCTCTACATCAACAGGGTGCTTTCATAGCCTGGGTGGGAACCTCTCCTCAGACGCTCTACAGCTAAAAGGAAACTTGACGTGAGTCCTTTCCTCAAGGTAAAGCCTAGAATAGCCCTGCCGAAGTGGAAGCTTGGAGCGGAGACCTTGAGGCATTAGTTTCAGGTCTGTTTCCTTTTAAGGTTAGTAAGCTTTTCAGGACACCGAGGACCTCGCCTGGGCACCTTATTCCCTGGAAGACCACCGAGTACCGGCAGTCTCCACTGGGCTACTAAGAAACATCCAGGCCCGGACACCTTTCCCAGTCACTCTGTGTATTTTGTGTGTAGGCCAACACACTGCACTCTTCCTTGGAAGAGCTAGATTTCCTCAGCTCTCCAACAGCCCCAGGAAATGTGTTCTCTCACGTCCTACATATCATGCAAATCTGCCTCATTGCCCTAGGCTGAGCAGCTCTGAGAAACCAAAACTGCTTCGCATTCCTTCTACAAAGTCATACCTTAAGACCCCATCCTTACAGGAGAAAGTCAGCTTGCGTTTCTGCTGTAACCAAAGCACAGATCTTCCTCTTACACTGCAGGGTTTTAGAAGAAGCTAAGCCAGATAGCCTACCTAGAGCGCTCCTTGGGGGAGGCTGTTGGCTACACGCAGAACTCCGTGCCAAATAAACTTTATTCAAGGAAGGGACCAGTGTTTAGCTAGAGTGTATATTTACTTGGTAGAAATCACAAGTAGGTAGGCCGCGTGTTCGCTGGAAACGGTGACCTTATGGCACAAGCCTTGCTTTCCCATTTTGAATGCTCCATGCATGCTGCCTTGAAGTTACCTAAATAACAGTTTTAGGACGAGTCTTTAGTCATTGTAGGCAGGGCTCTGGGAAGGGAACGAGTGTTCTCTGCATCAACAGGGTGCTTTCATAGCCTGGGTGGGAGCCTCTCCTCAGACGCCCTAGAGATAAAGGAAACTTGACGTGAGTTCTTTCCTCCAGGTAAAGCCTTGACTAGCCCTGCCGAAGCTGAGCTTGAAGCAGTTTCCTTGTGGCATTTGTTTTAGGTCTGTTTTCTTTTAAGGTTAGTAAGCTTGTCAAGACACCGAGGACCTCTCGTGGGCACCCTATTCCCTGCAAGAGCACCGAGTACCAGCAGGCTCCACTGGGCTACTAAGAAACATCCAGGCCCGGAAACGTTTCCCAGTCACTGAGTATTTTGTGTGTAGGGCAACACACTGCACTCTTCCTTGGAAGAGCTAGATTTCCTCAGCTCTCCAACAACTCCAGGAAATGTGTTCTCTCAATTCCTATATGTCATGCAAATCTCCCTCATTGCCCTTAGGCTGAGCAGCACTGAGAAACCAAAACTGCAACGCATTCCTTCTTTAAAGTCAAACCTTAAGACCTCATCCTTACAGGAGAAAGTCGGCTTGCTTTCCTGCTGTAACCAAAGCACAGTTCTTCCTCTTACACTCCAGGGTTTTAGAAGAAGCAGAGCCCGATAGCCTACCCAGAGCGCTCCCAAGGGGAGGCGGTTGGCTACACGCAGAATTCCGTGCCAAATAAACTTTATTCAAGGAAGGGACCAGTGTGTAGCTAGAGTGTATATTTACTTGGTAGAAATCACAAGGAGGTAGGCTGCATGTTCGCTGGAAACGGGGAACTTATGGCACAAGCCTGGCTTACCACTTTTGAATGCTCCCTTCAAGCTGCCTTGAAGCTACCTAAATTACAATTTTAGGACGGGTCTCTAGTGTCTGTAGGCAGGGCTCTGGGAAGGGAACGAGTGTTCTCTACATCAACAGGGTGCTTTCATAGACTGGGTAGGAGCCTCGCCTGAGACACTCTAGAGCTAAAAGGAAACTTGACGTGAGTCCTCTCCTCAAGGTAAAGCCTAGAATAGCCCTGCCGAAGTGGAAGCTTGGAGCGGAGTTCTTGAGGCATTAGTTTCAGGTCTGTTTTCTTTTAAGGTTAGTAAGCTTTTCAAGGCCCTGAGGACCTCGCCTGGGCACCCTATTCCCTGCAAGAACACCCAGTACCGGCAGGCTCCACTGGGCTACTAAGAAACATCCAGGCCCGGAAACTTTTCCCATTCACTCTTTGTATTTTGTGTGTAGGCCAACACACTACACTCTTCCTTGGAAGAGCTAGATTTCCTCAGCTCTCCAACAGCTCCAGGAAATGTGTTCTCTCACGTCCTACATATCATGCAAATCTGCCTCATTGCCCTAGGCTGACCGGCACTGAGAAACCAAAACTGCTTCACATTCCTTCTACAAAGTCATACCTTAACACCTCATCCTTACAGTAGAAAGTCGGCTTGCGTTTCTGCTGTAACCACAGCACAGTTCTTCCTCTTACACTCCAGGGTTTTAGAAGAAGCTAAGCCCGATAGCCTACCCAGAGCGATCCCTGGGGGAGGCGGTTGGCTACACGCAGAATTACGTGCCAAATAAACTTTATTCAAGGAAGGGACCGGTGTGTAGCTAGAGTGTATATTTACTTGGTAGAAATCACAAGGAGGTAGGCTGCATGTTCGCTGGAAACGGGGAACTTATGGCACAAGCCTTGCTTACCCATTTTGAATGCTCCATTCAAGCTGCCTTGAAGCTGCCTAAATAACAATTTTAGGACGGGTCTCTAGTCTCTGTAGGCAAGGCTCTGGGAAGGGAACGAGTGTTCTCTACATCAACAGGGTGCTTTCATAGCCTGGGTGGGAGCCTCTCCTCAGACGCTCTACAGCTAAAAGGAAACTTGACGTGAGTCCTTTCCTCAAGGTAAAGCCTAGAATAGCCCTGCCGAAGTGGAAGCTTGGAGCGGAGTCCTTGAGGCATTAGTTTCAGGTCTGTTTCCTTTTAAGGTTAGTAAGCTTTTCAGGACACCGAGGACCTCGCCTGGGCACCTTATTCCCTGGAAGACCACCGAGTACCGGCAGTCTCCACTGGGCTACTAAGAAACATCCAGGCCCGGACACCTTTCCCAGTCACTCTGTGTATTTTGTGTGTAGGCCAACACACTGCACTCTTCCTTGGAAGAGCTAGATTTCCTCAGCTCTCCAACAGCCCCAGGAAATGTGTTCTCTCACGTCCTACATATCATGCAAATCTGCCTCATTGCCCTAGGCTGAGCAGCTCTGAGAAACCAAAACTGCTTCGCATTCCTTCTACAAAGTCATACCTTAAGACCCCATCCTTACAGGAGAAAGTCAGCTTGCGTTTCTGCTGTAACCAAAGCACAGATCTTCCTCTTACACTGCAGGGTTTTAGAAGAAGCTAAGCCAGATAGCCTACCTAGAGCGCTCCTTGGGGGAGGCTGTTGGCTACACGCAGAACTCCGTGCCAAATAAACTTTATTCAAGGAAGGGACCAGTGTTTAGCTAGAGTGTATATTTACTTGGTAGAAATCACAAGTAGGTAGACCGCGTGTTCGCTGGAAACGGTGACCTTATGGCACAAGCCTTGCTTTCCCATTTTGAATGCTCCATGCATGCTGCCTTGAAGTTACCTAAATAACAGTTTTAGGACGAGTCTTTAGTCATTGTAGGCAGGGCTCTGGGAAGGGAACGAGTGTTCTCTGCATCAACAGGGTGCTTTCATAGCCTGGGTGGGAGCCTCTCCTCAGACGCCCTAGAGATAAAGGAAACTTGACGTGAGTTCTTTCCTCCAGGTAAAGCCTTGACTAGCCCTGCCGAAGCTGAGCTTGAAGCAGTTTCCTTGTGGCATTTGTGTTAGGTCTGTTTTCTTTTAAGGTTAGTAAGCTTGTCAAGACACCGAGGACCTCTCGTGGGCACCCTATTCCCTGCAAGAGCACCGAGTACCAGCAGGCTCCACTGGGCTACTAAGAAACATCCAGGCCCGGAAACGTTTCCCAGTCACTGTGTATTTTGTGTGTAGGGCAACACACTGCACTCTTCCTTGGAAGAGCTAGATTTCCTCAGCTCTCCAACAACTCCAGGCAATGTGTTCTCTCAATTCCTATATGTCATGCAAATCTCCCTCATTGCCCTAGGCTGAGCAGCACTGAGAAACCAAAACTGCAACGCATTCCTTCTTTAAAGTCCAACCTTAAGACCCCATCCTTACAGGAGAAAGTCGGCTTGCTTTCCTGCTGTAACCAAAGCACAGTTCTTCCTCTTACACTCCAGGGTTTTAGAAGAAGCAGAGCCCGATAGCCTACCCAGAGCGCTCCCAAGGGGAGGCGGTTGGCTACACGCAGAATTCCGTGCCAAATAAACTTTATTCAAGGAAGGGACCAGTGTGTAGCTAGAGTGTATATTTACTTGGTAGAAATCACAAGGAGGTAGGCTGCATGTTCGCTGGAAACGGGGAACTTATGGCACAAGCCTGGCTTACCACTTTTGAATGCTCCATTCAAGCTGCCTTGAAGCTACCTAAATTACAATTTTAGGACGGGTCTCTAGTGTCTGTAGGCAGGGCTCTGGGAAGGGAACGAGTGTTCTCTACATCAACAGGGTGCTTTCATAGACTGGGTAGGAGCCTCGCCTGCGACACTCTAGAGCTAAAAGGAAACTTGACGTGAGTCCTCTCCTCAAGGTAAAGCCTAGAATAGCCCTGCCGAAGTGGAAGCTTGGAGAGGAGTTCTTGAGGCATTAGTTTCAGGTCTGTTTTCTTTTAAGGTTAGTAAGCTTTTCAAGGCCCTGAGGACCTCGCCTGGGCACCCTATTCCCTGCAAGAACACCCAGTACCGGCAGGCTCCACTGGGCTACTAAGAAACATCCAGGCCCGGAAACTTTTCCCATTCACTCTTTGTATTTTGTGTGTAGGCCAACACACTACACTCTTCCTTGGAAGAGCTAGATTTCCTCAGCTCTCCAACAGCTCCAGGAAATGTGTTCTCTCACGTCCTACATATCATGCAAATCTGCCTCATTGCCCTAGGCTGACCGGCACTGAGAAACCAAAACTGCTTCACATTCCTTCTACAAAGTCATACCTTAACACCCCATCCTTACAGTAGAAAGTCGGCTTGCGTTTCTGCTGTAACCACAGCACAGTTCTTCCTCTTACACTCCAGGGTTTTAGAAGAAGCTAAGCCCGATAGCCTACCCAGAGCGATCCCTGGGGGAGGCGGTTGGCTACACGCAGAATTACGTGCCAAATAAACTTTATTCAAGGAAGGGACCGGTGTGTAGCTAGAGTGTATATTTACTTGGTAGAAATCACAAGGAGGTAGGCTGCATGTTCGCTGGAAACGGGGAACTTATGGCACAAGCCTTGCTTACCCATTTTGAATGCTCCATTCAAGCTGCCTTGAAGCTGCCTAAATAACAATTTTAGGACGGGTCTCTAGTCTCTGTAGGCAAGGCTCTGGGAAGGGAACGAGTGTTCTCTACATCAACAGGGTGCTTTCATAGCCTGGGTGGGAGCCTCTCCTCAGACGCTCTACAGCTAAAAGGAAACTTGACGTGAGTCCTTTCCTCAAGGTAAAGCCTAGAATAGCCCTGCCGAAGTGGAAGCTTGGAGCGGAGTCCTTGAGGCATTAGTTTCAGGTCTGTTTCCTTTTAAGGTTAGTAAGCTTTTCAGGACACCGAGGACCTCGCCTGGGCACCTTATTCCCTGGAAGACCACCGAGTACCGGCAGTCTCCACTGGGCTACTAAGAAACATCCAGGCCCGGACACCTTTCCCAGTCACTCTGTGTATTTTGTGTGTAGGCCAACACACTGCACTCTTCCTTGGAAGAGCTAGATTTCTTCAGCTCTCCAACAGCCCCAGGAAATGTGTTCTCTCACGTCCTACATATCATGCAAATCTGCCTCATTGCCCTAGGCTGAGCAGCTCTGAGAAACCAAAACTGCTTCGCATTCCTTCTACAAAGTCATACCTTAAGACCCCATCCTTACAGGAGAAAGTCAGCTTGCGTTTCTGCTGTAACCAAAGCACAGATCTTCCTCTTACACTGCAGGGTTTTAGAAGAAGCTAAGCCAGATAGCCTACCTAGAGCGCTCCTTGGGGGAGGCTGTTGGCTACACGCAGAACTCCGTGCCAAATAAACTTTATTCAAGGAAGGGACCAGTGTTTAGCTAGAGTGTATATTTACTTGGTAGAAATCACAAGTAGGTAGACCGCGTGTTCGCTGGAAACGGTGACCTTATGGCACAAGCCTTGCTTTCCCATTTTGAATGCTCCATGCATGCTGCCTTGAAGTTACCTAAATAACAGTTTTAGGACGAGTCTTTAGTCATTGTAGGCAGGGCTCTGGGAAGGGAACGAGTGTTCTCTGCATCAACAGGGTGCTTTCATACCCTGGGTGGGAGCCTCTCCTCAGACGCCCTAGAGATAAAGGTAACTTGACGTGAGTTCTTTCCTCCAGGTAAAGCCTTGACTAGCCCTGCCGAAGCTGAGCTTGAAGCAGTTTCCTTGTGGCATTTGTGTTAGGTCTGTTTTCTTTTAAGGTTAGTAAGCTTGTCAAGACACCGAGGACCTCTCGTGGGCACCCTATTCCCTGCAAGAGCACCGAGTACCAGCAGGCTCCACTGGGCTACTAAGAAACATCCAGGCCCGGAAAATTTCCCAGTCACTGTGTATTTTGTGTGTAGGGCAACACACTGCACTCTTCCTTGGAAGAGCTAGATTTCCTCAGCTCTCCAACAACTCCAGGCAATGTGTTCTCTCAATTCCTATATGTCATGCAAATCTCCCTCATTGCCCTAGGCTGAGCAGCACTGAGAAACCAAAACTGCAACGCATTCCTTCTTTAAAGTCAAACCTTAAGACCCCATCCTTACAGGAGAAAGTCGGCTTGCTTTCCTGCTGTAACCAAAGCACAGTTCTTCCTCTTACACTCCAGGGTTTTAGAAGAAGCAGAGCCCGATAGCCTACCCAGAGCGCTCCCAAGGGGAGGCGGTTGGCTACACGCAGAATTCCGTGCCAAATAAACTTTATTCAAGGAAGGGACCAGTGTGTAGCTAGAGTGTATATTTACTTGGTAGAAATCACAAGGAGGTAGGCTGCATGTTCGCTGGAAACGGGGAACTTATGGCACAAGCCTGGCTTACCACTTTTGAATGCTCCATTCAAGCTGCCTTGAAGCTACCTAAATTACAATTTTAGGACGGGTCTCTAGTGTCTGTAGGCAGGGCTCTGGGAAGGGAACGAGTGTTCTCTACATCAACAGGGTGCTTTCATAGACTGGGTAGGAGCCTCGCCTGCGACACTCTAGAGCTAAAAGGAAACCTGACGTGAGTCCTCTCCTCAAGGTAAAGCCTAGAATAGCCCTGCCGAAGTGGAAGCTTGGAGAGGAGTTCTTGAGGCATTAGTTTCAGGTCTGTTTTCTTTTAAGGTTAGTAACCTTTTCAAGGCCCTGAGGACCTCGCCTGGGCACCCTATTCCCTGCAAGAACACCCAGTACCGGCAGGCTCCACTGGGCTACTAAGAAACATCCAGGCCCGGAAACTTTTCCCATTCACTCTTTGTATTTTGTGTGTAGGCCAACACACTACACTCTTCCTTGGAAGAGCTAGATTTCCTCAGCTCTCCAACAGCTCCAGGAAATGTGTTCTCTCACGTCCTACATATCATGCAAATCTGCCTCATTGCCCTAGGCTGACCGGCACTGAGAAACCAAAACTGCTTCACATTCCTTCTACAAAGTCATACCTTAACACCCCATCCTTACAGTAGAAAGTCGGCTTGCGTTTCTGCTGTAACCACAGCACAGTTCTTCCTCTTACACTCCAGGGTTTTAGAAGAAGCTAAGCCCGATAGCCTACCCAGAGCGATCCCTGGGGGAGGCGGTTGGCTACACGCAGAATTACGTGCCAAATAAACTTTATTCAAGGAAGGGACCGGTGTGTAGCTAGAGTGTATATTTACTTGGTAGAAATCACAAGGAGGTAGGCTGCATGTTCGCTGGAAACGGGGAACTTATGGCACAAGCCTTGCTTACCCATTTTGAATGCTCCATTCAAGCTGCCTTGAAGCTGCCTAAATAACAATTTTAGGACGGGTCTCTAGTCTCTGTAGGCAAGGCTCTGGGAAGGGAACGAGTGTTCTCTACATCAACAGGGTGCTTTCATAGCCTGGGTGGGAGCCTCTCCTCAGACGCTCTACAGCTAAAAGGAAACTTGACGTGAGTCCTTTCCTCAAGGTAAAGCCTAGAATAGCCCTGCCGAAGTGGAAGCTTGGAGCGGAGTCCTTGAGGCATTAGTTTCAGGTCTGTTTCCTTTTAAGGTTAGTAAGCTTTTCAGGACACCGAGGACCTCGCCTGGGCACCTTATTCCCTGGAAGACCACCGAGTACCGGCAGTCTCCACTGGGCTACTAAGAAACATCCAGGCCCGGACACCTTTCCCAGTCACTCTGTGTATTTTGTGTGTAGGCCAACACACTGCACTCTTCCTTGGAAGAGCTAGATTTCTTCAGCTCTCCAACAGCCCCAGGAAATGTGTTCTCTCACGTCCTACATATCATGCAAATCTGCCTCATTGCCCTAGGCTGAGCAGCTCTGAGAAACCAAAACTGCTTCGCATTCCTTCTACAAAGTCATACCTTAAGACCCCATCCTTACAGGAGAAAGTCAGCTTGCGTTTCTGCTGTAACCAAAGCACAGATCTTCCTCTTACACTGCAGGGTTTTAGAAGAAGCTAAGCCAGATAGCCTACCTAGAGCGCTCCTTGGGGGAGGCTGTTGGCTACACGCAGAACTCCGTGCCAAATAAACTTTATTCAAGGAAGGGACCAGTGTTTAGCTAGAGTGTATATTTACTTGGTAGAAATCACAAGTAGGTAGACCGCGTGTTCGCTGGAAACGGTGACCTTATGGCACAAGCCTTGCTTTCCCATTTTGAATGCTCCATGCATGCTGCCTTGAAGTTACCTAAATAACAGTTTTAGGACGAGTCTTTAGTCATTGTAGGCAGGGCTCTGGGAAGGGAACGAGTGTTCTCTGCATCAACAGGGTGCTTTCATACCCTGGGTGGGAGCCTCTCCTCAGACGCCCTAGAGATAAAGGTAACTTGACGTGAGTTCTTTCCTCCAGGTAAAGCCTTGACTAGCCCTGCCGAAGCTGAGCTTGAAGCAGTTTCCTTGTGGCATTTGTGTTAGGTCTGTTTTCTTTTAAGGTTAGTAAGCTTGTCAAGACACCGAGGACCTCTCGTGGGCACCCTATTCCCTGCAAGAGCACCGAGTACCAGCAGGCTCCACTGGGCTACTAAGAAACATCCAGGCCCGGAAAATTTCCCAGTCACTGTGTATTTTGTGTGTAGGGCAACACACTGCACTCTTCCTTGGAAGAGCTAGATTTCCTCAGCTCTCCAACAACTCCAGGCAATGTGTTCTCTCAATTCCTATATGTCATGCAAATCTCCCTCATTGCCCTAGGCTGAGCAGCACTGAGAAACCAAAACTGCAACGCATTCCTTCTTTAAAGTCAAACCTTAAGACCCCATCCTTACAGGAGAAAGTCGGCTTGCTTTCCTGCTGTAACCAAAGCACAGTTCTTCCTCTTACACTCCAGGGTTTTAGAAGAAGCAGAGCCCGATAGCCTACCCAGAGCGCTCCCAAGGGGAGGCGGTTGGCTACACGCAGAATTCCGTGCCAAATAAACTTTATTCAAGGAAGGGACCAGTGTGTAGCTAGAGTGTATATTTACTTGGTAGAAATCACAAGGAGGTAGGCTGCATGTTCGCTGGAAACGGGGAACTTATGGCACAAGCCTGGCTTACCACTTTTGAATGCTCCATTCAAGCTGCCTTGAAGCTACCTAAATTACAATTTTAGGACGGGTCTCTAGTGTCTGTAGGCAGGGCTCTGGGAAGGGAACGAGTGTTCTCTACATCAACAGGGTGCTTTCATAGACTGGGTAGGAGCCTCGCCTGCGACACTCTAGAGCTAAAAGGAAACCTGACGTGAGTCCTCTCCTCAAGGTAAAGCCTAGAATAGCCCTGCCGAAGTGGAAGCTTGGAGAGGAGTTCTTGAGGCATTAGTTTCAGGTCTGTTTTCTTTTAAGGTTAGTAACCTTTTCAAGGCCCTGAGGACCTCGCCTGGGCACCCTATTCCCTGCAAGAACACCCAGTACCGGCAGGCTCCACTGGGCTACTAAGAAACATCCAGGCCCGGAAACTTTTCCCATTCACTCTTTGTATTTTGTGTGTAGGCCAACACACTACACTCTTCCTTGGAAGAGCTAGATTTCCTCAGCTCTCCAACAGCTCCAGGAAATGTGTTCTCTCACGTCCTACATATCATGCAAATCTGCCTCATTGCCCTAGGCTGACCGGCACTGAGAAACCAAAACTGCTTCACATTCCTTCTACAAAGTCATACCTTAACACCCCATCCTTACAGTAGAAAGTCGGCTTGCGTTTCTGCTGTAACCACAGCACAGTTCTTCCTCTTACACTCCAGGGTTTTAGAAGAAGCTAAGCCCGATAGCCTACCCAGAGCGATCCCTGGTGGAGGCGGTTGGCTACACGCAGAATTACGTGCCAAATAAACTTTATTCAAGGAAGGGACCGGTGTGTAGCTAGAGTGTATATTTACTTGGTAGAAATCACAAGGACGTAGGCTGCATGTTCGCTGGAAACGGGGAACTTATGGCACAAGCCTTGCTTACCCATTTTGAATGCTCCATTCAAGCTGCCTTGAAGCTGCCTAAATAACAATTTTAGGACGGGTCTCTAGTCTCTGTAGGCAAGGCTCTGGGAAGGGAACGAGTGTTCTCTACATCAACAGGGTGCTTTCATAGCCTGGGTGGGAGCCTCTCCTCAGACGCTCTACAGCTAAAAGGAAACTTGACGTGAGTCCTTTCCTCAAGGTAAAGCCTAGAATAGCCCTGCCGAAGTGGAAGCTTGGAGCGGAGTCCTTGAGGCATTAGTTTCAGGTCTGTTTCCTTTTAAGGTTAGTAAGCTTTTCAGGACACCGAGGACCTCGCCTGGGCACCTTATTCCCTGGAAGACCACCGAGTACCGGCAGTCTCCACTGGGCTACTAAGAAACATCCAGGCCCGGACACCTTTCCCAGTCACTCTGTGTATTTTGTGTGTAGGCCAACACACTGCACTCTTCCTTGGAAGAGCTAGATTTCCTCAGCTCTCCAACAGCCCCAGGAAATGTGTTCTCTCACGTCCTACATATCATGCAAATCTGCCTCATTGCCCTAGGCTGAGCAGCTCTGAGAAACCAAAACTGCTTCGCATTCCTTCTACAAAGTCATACCTTAAGACCCGATCCTTACAGGAGAAAGTCAGCTTGCGTTTCTGCTGTAACCAAAGCACAGATCTTCCTCTTACACTGCAGGGTTTTAGAAGAAGCTAAGCCAGATAGCCTACCTAGAGCGCTCCTTGGGGGAGGCTGTTGGCTACACGCAGAACTCCGTGCCAAATAAACTTTATTCAAGGAAGGGACCAGTGTTTAGCTAGAGTGTATATTTACTTGGTAGAAATCACAAGTAGGTAGACCGCGTGTTCGCTGGAAACGGTGACCTTATGGCACAAGCCTTGCTTTCCCATTTTGAATGCTCCATGCATGCTGCCTTGAAGTTACCTAAATAACAGTTTTAGGACGAGTCTTTAGTCATTGTAGGCAGGGCTCTGGGAAGGGAACGAGTGTTCTCTGCATCAACAGGGTGCTTTCATAGCCTGGGTGGGAGCCTCTCCTCAGACGCCCTAGAGATAAAGGAAACTTGACGTGAGTTCTTTCCTCCAGGTAAAGCCTTGACTAGCCCTGCCGAAGCTGAGCTTGAAGCAGTTTCCTTGTGGCATTTGTTTTAGGTCTGTTTTCTTTTAAGGTTAGTAAGCTTGTCAAGACACCGAGGATCTCTCGTGGGCACCCTATTCCCTGCAAGAGCACCGAGTACCAGCAGGCTCCACTGGGCTACTAAGAAACATCCAGGCCCGGAAACGTTTCCCAGTCACTGTGTATTTTGTGTGTAGGGCAACACACTGCACTCTTCCTTGGAAGAGCTAGATTTCCTCAGCTCTCCAACAACTCCAGGAAATGTGTTCTCTCAATTCCTATATGTCATGCAAATCTCCCTCATTGCCCTTAGGCTGAGCAGCACTGAGAAACCAAAACTGCAACGCATTCCTTCTTTAAAGTCAAACCTTAAGACCCCATCCTTACAGGAGAAAGTCGGCTTGCTTTCCTGCTGTAACCAAAGCACAGTTCTTCCTCTTACACTCCAGGGTTTTAGAAGAAGCAGAGCCCGATAGCCTACCCAGAGCGCTCCCAAGGGGAGGCGGTTGGCTACACGCAGAATTCCGTGCCAAATAAACTTTATTCAAGGAAGGGACCGGTGTGTAGCTAGAGTGTATATTTACTTGGTAGAAATCACAAGGACGTAGGCTGCATGTTCGCTGGAAACGGGGAACTTATGGCACAAGCCTTGCTTACCCATTTTGAATGCTCCATTCAAGCTGCCTTGAAGCTGCCTAAATAACAATTTTAGGACGGGTCTCTAGTCTCTGTAGGCAAGGCTCTGGGAAGGGAACGAGTGTTCTCTACATCAACAGGGTGCTTTCATAGCCTGGGTGGGAGCCTCTCCTCAGACGCTCTACAGCTAAAAGGAAACTTGACGTGAGTCCTTTCCTCAAGGTAAAGCCTAGAATAGCCCTGCCGAAGTGGAAGCTTGGAGCGGAGTCCTTGAGGCATTAGTTTCAGGTCTGTTTCCTTTTAAGGTTAGTAAGCTTTTCAGGACACCGAGGACCTCGCCTGGGCACCTTATTCCCTGGAAGACCACCGAGTACCGGCAGTCTCCACTGGGCTACTAAGAAACATCAAGGCCCGGACACCTTTCCCAGTCACTCTGTGTATTTTGTGTGTAGGCCAACACACTGCACTCTTCCTTGGAAGAGCTAGATTTCTTCAGCTCTCCAACAGCCCCAGGAAATGTGTTCTCTCACGTCCTACATATCATGCAAATCTGCCTCATTGCCCTAGGCTGAGCAGCTCTGAGAAACCAAAACTGCTTCGCATTCCTTCTACAAAGTCATACCTTAAGACCCGATCCTTACAGGAGAAAGTCAGCTTGCGTTTCTGCTGTAACCAAAGCACAGATCTTCCTCTTACACTGCAGGGTTTTAGAAGAAGCTAAGCCAGATAGCCTACCTAGAGCGCTCCTTGGGGGAGGCTGTTGGCTACACGCAGAACTCCGTGCCAAATAAACTTTATTCAAGGAAGGGACCAGTGTTTAGCTAGAGTGTATATTTACTTGGTAGAAATCACAAGTAGGTAGACCGCGTGTTCGCTGGAAACGGTGACCTTATGGCACAAGCCTTGCTTTCCCATTTTGAATGCTCCATGCATGCTGCCTTGAAGTTACCTAAATAACAGTTTTAGGACGAGTCTTTAGTCATTGTAGGCAGGGCTCTGGGAAGGGAACGAGTGTTCTCTGCATCAACAGGGTGCTTTCATACCCTGGGTGGGAGCCTCTCCTCAGACGCCCTAGAGATAAAGGTAACTTGACGTGAGTTCTTTCCTCCAGGTAAAGCCTTGACTAGCCCTGCCGAAGCTGAGCTTGAAGCAGTTTCCTTGTGGCATTTGTGTTAGGTCTCTTTTCTTTTAAGGTTAGTAAGCTTGTCAAGACACCGAGGACCTCTCGTGGGCACCCTATTCCCTGCAAGAGCACCGAGTACCAGCAGGCTCCACTGGGCTACTAAGAAACATCCAGGCCCGGAAACGTTTCCCAGTCACTGAGTATTTTGTGTGTAGGGCAACACACTGCACTCTTCCTTGGAAGAGCTAGATTTCCTCAGCTCTCCAACAACTCAAGGCAATGTGTTCTCTCAATTCCTATATGTCATGCAAATCTCCCTCATTGCCCTAGGCTGAGCAGCACTGAGAAACCAAAACTGCAACGCATTCCTTCTTTAAAGTCCAACCTTAAGACCCCATCCTTACAGGAGAAAGTCGGCTTGCTTTCCTGCTGTAACCAAAGCACAGTTCTTCCTCTTACACTCCAGGGTTTTAGAAGAAGCAGAGCCCGATAGCCTACCCAGAGCGCTCCCAAGGGGAGGCGGTTGGCTACACGCAGAATTCCGTGCCAAATAAACTTTATTCAAGGAAGGGACCAGTGTGTAGCTAGAGTGTATATTTACTTGGTAGAAATCACAAGGAGGTAGGCTGCATGTTCGCTGGAAACGGGGAACTTATGGCACAAGCCTGGCTTACCACTTTTGAATGCTCCATTCAAGCTGCCTTGAAGCTACCTAAATTACAATTTTAGGACGGGTCTCTAGTGTCTGTAGGCAGGGCTCTGGGAAGGGAACGAGTGTTCTCTACATCAACAGGGTGCTTTCATAGACTGGGTAGGAGCCTCGCCTGCGACACTCTAGAGCTAAAAGGAAACTTGACGTGAGTCCTCTCCTCAAGGTAAAGCCTAGAATAGCCCTGCCGAAGTGGAAGCTTGGAGAGGAGTTCTTGAGGCATTAGTTTCAGGTCTGTTTTCTTTTAAGGTTAGTAACCTTTTCAAGGCCCTGAGGACCTCGCCTGGGCACCCTATTCCCTGCAAGAACACCCAGTACCGGCAGGCTCCACTGGGCTACTAAGAAACATCCAGGCCCGGAAACTTTTCCCATTCACTCTTTGTATTTTGTGTGTAGGCCAACACACTACACTCTTCCTTGGAAGAGCTAGATTTCCTCAGCTCTCCAACAGCTCCAGGAAATGTGTTCTCTCACGTCCTACATATCATGCAAATCTGCCTCATTGCCCTAGGCTGACCGGCACTGAGAAACCAAAACTGCTTCACATTCCTTCTACAAAGTCATACCTTAACACCCCATCCTTACAGTAGAAATTCGGCTTGCGTTTCTGCTGTAACCACAGCACAGTTCTTCCTCTTACACTCCAGGGTTTTAGAAGAAGCTAAGCCCGATAGCCTACCCAGAGCGATCCCTGGGGGAGGCGGTTGGCTACACGCAGAATTACGTGCCAAATAAACTTTATTCAAGGAAGGGACCGGTGTGTAGCTAGAGTGTATATTTACTTGGTAGAAATCACAAGGAGGTAGGCTGCATGTTCGCTGGAAACGGGGAACTTATGGCACAAGCCTTGCTTACCCATTTTGAATGCTCCATTCAAGCTGCCTTGAAGCTGCCTAAATAACAATTTTAGGACGGGTCTCTAGTCTCTGTAGGCAAGGCTCTGGGAAGGGAACGAGTGTTCTCTACATCAACAGGGTGCTTTCATAGCCTGGGTGGGAGCCTCTCCTCAGACGCTCTACAGCTAAAAGGAAACTTGACGTGAGTCATTTCCTCAAGGTAAAGCCTAGAATAGCCCTGCCGAAGTGGAAGCTTGGAGCGGAGTCCTTGAGGCATTAGTTTCAGGTCTGTTTCCTTTTAAGGTTAGTAAGCTTTTCAGGACACCGAGGACCTCGCCTGGGCACCTTATTCCCTGGAAGACCACCGAGTACCGGCAGTCTCCACTGGGCTACTAAGAAACATCCAGGCCCGGACACCTTTGCCAGTCACTCTGTGTATTTTGTGTGTAGGCCAACACACTGCACTCTTCCTTGGAAGAGCTAGATTTCCTCAGCTCTCCAACAGCCCCAGGAAATGTGTTCTCTCACGTCCTACATATCATGCAAATCTGCCTCATTGCCCTAGGCTGAGCAGCTCTGAGAAACCAAAACTGCTTCGCATTCCTTCTACAAAGTCATACCTTAAGACCCCATCCTTACAGGAGAAAGTCAGCTTGCGTTTCTGCTGTAACCAAAGCACAGATCTTCCTCTTACACTGCAGGGTTTTAGAAGAAGCTAAGCCAGATAGCCTACCTAGAGCGCTCCTTGGGGGAGGCTGTTGGCTACACGCAGAACTCCGTGCCAAATAAACTTTATTCAAGGAAGGGACCAGTGTTTAGCTAGAGTGTATATTTACTTGGTAGAAATCACAAGTAGGTAGGCCGCGTGTTCGCTGGAAACGGTGACCTTATGGCACAAGCCTTGCTTTCCCATTTTGAATGCTCCATGCATGCTGCCTTGAAGTTACCTAAATAACAGTTTTAGGACGAGTCTTTAGTCATTGTAGGCAGGGCTCTGGGAAGGGAACGAGTGTTCTCTGCATCAACAGGGTGCTTTCATAGCCTGGGTGGGAGCCTCTCCTCAGACGCCCTAGAGATAAAGGAAACTTGACGTGAGTTCTTTCCTCCAGGTAAAGCCTTGACTAGCCCTGCCGAAGCTGAGCTTGAAGCAGTTTCCTTGTGGCATTTGTTTTAGGTCTGTTTTCTTTTAAGGTTAGTAAGCTTGTCAAGACACCGAGGACCTCTCGTGGGCACCCTATTCCCTGCAAGAGCACCGAGTACCAGCAGGCTCCACTGGGCTACTAAGAAACATCCAGGCCCGGAAACGTTTCCCAGTCACTGTGTATTTTGTGTGTAGGGCAACACACTGCACTCTTCCTTGGAAGAGCTAGATTTCCTCAGCTCTCCAACAACTCCAGGAAATGTGTTCTCTCAATTCCTATATGTCATGCAAATCTCCCTCATTGCCCTTAGGCTGAGCAGCACTGAGAAACCAAAACTGCAACGCATTCCTTCTTTAAAGTCAAACCTTAAGACCCCATCCTTACAGGAGAAAGTCGGCTTGCTTTCCTGCTGTAACCAAAGCACAGTTCTTCCTCTTACACTCCAGGGTTTTAGAAGAAGCAGAGCCCGATAGCCTACCCAGAGCGCTCCCAAGGGGAGGCGGCTGGCTACACGCAGAATTCCGTGGCAAATAAACTTTATTCAAGGAAGGGACCAGTGTGTAGCTAGAGTGTATATATACTTGGTAGAAATCACAAGGAGGTAGGCTGCATGTTCGCTGGAAACGGGGAACTTATGGCACAAGCCTGGCTTACCACTTTTGAATGCTCCCTTCAAGCTGCCTTGAAGCTACCTAAATTACAATTTTAGGACGGGTCTCTAGTGTCTGTAGGCAGGGCTCTGGGAAGGGAACGAGTGTTCTCTACATCAACAGGGTGCTTTCATAGACTGGGTAGGAGCCTCGCCTGAGACACTCTAGAGCTAAAAGGAAACTTGACGTGAGTCCTCTCCTCAAGGTAAAGCCTAGAATAGCACTGCCGAAGTGGAAGCTTGGAGCGGAGTTCTTGAGGCATTAGTTTCAGGTCTGTTTTCTTTTAAGGTTAGTAAGCTTTTCAAGGCCCTGAGGACCTCGCCTGGGCACCCTATTCCCTGCAAGAACACCCAGTACCGGCAGGCTCCACTGGGCTACTAAGAAACATCCAGGCCCGGAAACTTTTCCCATTCACTCTTTGTATTTTGTGTGTAGGCCAACACACTACACTCTTCCTTGGAAGAGCTAGATTTCCTCAGCTCTCCAACAGCTCCAGGAAATGTGTTCTCTCACGTCCTACATATCATGCAAATCTGCCTCATTGCCCTAGGCTGACCGGCACTGAGAAACCAAAACTGCTTCACATTCCTTCTACAAAGTCATACCTTAACACCCCATCCTTACAGTAGAAAGTCGGCTTGCGTTTCTGCTGTAAACACAGCACAGTTCTTCCTCTTACACTCCAGGGTTTTAGAAGAAGCTAAGCCCGATAGCCTACCCAGAGCGATCCCTGGGGGAGGCGGTTGGCTACACGCAGAATTACGTGCCAAATAAACTTTATTCAAGGAAGGGACCAGTGTGTAGCTAGAGTGTATATTTACTTGGTAGAAATCACAAGGAGGTAGGCTGCATGTTCGCTGGAAACGGGGAACTTATGGCACAAGCCTTGCTTACCCATTTTGAATGCTCCATTCAAGCTGCCTTGAAGCTGCCTAAATAACAATTTTAGGACGGGTATCTAGTCTCTGTAGGCAAGGCTCTGGGAAGGGAACGAGTGTTCTCTACATCAACAGGGTGCTTTCATAGCCTGGGTGGGAGCCTCTCCTCAGACGCTCTACAGCTAAAAGGAAACTTGACGTGAGTCCTTTCCTCAAGGTAAAGCCTAGAATAGCCCTGCCGAAGTGGAAGCTTGGAGCGGAGTCCTTGAGGCATTAGTTTCAGGTCTGTTTCCTTTTAAGGTTAGTAAGCTTTTCAGGACACCGAGGACCTCGCCTGGGCACCTTATTCCCTGGAAGACCACCGAGTACCGGCAGTCTCCACTGGGCTACTAAGAAACATCCAGGCCCGGACACCTTTCCCAGTCACTCTGTGTATTTTGTGTGTAGGCCAACACCCTGCACTCTTCCTTGGAAGAGCTAGATTTCCTCAGCTCTCCAACAGCCCCAGGAAATGTGTTCTCTCACGTCCTACATATCATGCAAATCTGCCTCATTGCCCTAGGCTGAGCAGCTCTGAGAAACCAAAACTGCTTCGCATTCCTTCTACAAAGTCATACCTTAAGACCCCATCCTTACAGGAGAAAGTCAGCTTGCGTTTCTGCTGTAACCAAAGCACAGATCTTCCTCTTACACTGCAGGGTTTTAGAAGAAGCTAAGCCAGATAGCCTACCTAGAGCGCTCCTTGGGGGAGGCTGTTGGCTACACGCAGAACTCCGTGCCAAATAAACTTTATTCAAGGAAGGGACCAGTGTTTAGCTAGAGTGTATATTTACTTGGTAGAAATCACAAGTAGGTAGGCCGCGTGTTCGCTGGAAACGGTGACCTTATGGCACAAGCCTTGCTTTCCCATTTTGAATGCTCCATGCATGCTGCCTTGAAGTTACCTAAATAACAGTTTTAGGACGAGTCTTTAGTCATTGTAGGCAGGGCTCTGGGAAGGGAACGAGTGTTCTCTGCATCAACAGGGTGCTTTCATAGCCTGGGTGGGAGCCTCTCCTCAGACGCCCTAGAGATAAAGGAAACTTGACGTGAGTTCTTTCCTCCAGGTAAAGCCTTGACTAGCCCTGCCGAAGCTGAGCTTGAAGCAGTTTCCTTGTGGCATTTGTTTTAGGTCTGTTTTCTTTTAAGGTTAGTAAGCTTGTCAAGACACCGAGGACCTCTCGTGGGCACCCTATTCCCTGCAAGAGCACCGAGTACCAGCAGGCTCCACTGGGCTACTAAGAAACATCCAGGCCCGGAAACGTTTCCCAGTCACTGTGTATTTTGTGTGTAGGGCAACACACTGCACTCTTCCTTGGAAGAGCTAGATTTCCTCAGCTCTCCAACAACTCCAGGAAATGTGTTCTCTCAATTCCTATATGTCATGCAAATCTCCCTCATTGCCCTTAGGCTGAGCAGCACTGAGAAACCAAAACTGCAACGCATTCCTTCTTTAAAGTCAAACCTTAAGACCCCATCCTTACAGGAGAAAGTCGGCTTGCTTTCCTGCTGTAACCAAAGCACAGTTCTTCCTCTTACACTCCAGGGTTTTAGAAGAAGCAGAGCCCGATAGCCTACCCAGAGCGCTCCCAAGGGGAGGCGGCTGGCTACACGCAGAATTCCGTGGCAAATAAACTTTATTCAAGGAAGGGACCAGTGTGTAGCTAGAGTGTATATATACTTGGTAGAAATCACAAGGAGGTAGGCTGCATGTTCGCTGGAAACGGGGAACTTATGGCACAAGCCTGGCTTACCACTTTTGAATGCTCCCTTCAAGCTGCCTTGAAGCTACCTAAATTACAATTTTAGGACGGGTCTCTAGTGTCTGTAGGCAGGGCTCTGGGAAGGGAACGAGTGTTCTCTACATCAACAGGGTGCTTTCATAGACTGGGTAGGAGCCTCGCCTGAGACACTCTAGAGCTAAAAGGAAACTTGACGTGAGTCCTCTCCTCAAGGTAAAGCCTAGAATAGCACTGCCGAAGTGGAAGCTTGGAGCGGAGTTCTTGAGGCATTAGTTTCAGGTCTGTTTTCTTTTAAGGTTAGTAAGCTTTTCAAGGCCCTGAGGACCTCGCCTGGGCACCCTATTCCCTGCAAGAACACCCAGTACCGGCAGGCTCCACTGGGCTACTAAGAAACATCCAGGCCCGGAAACTTTTCCCATTCACTCTTTGTATTTTGTGTGTAGGCCAACACACTACACTCTTCCTTGGAAGAGCTAGATTTCCTCAGCTCTCCAACAGCTCCAGGAAATGTGTTCTCTCACGTCCTACATATCATGCAAATCTGCCTCATTGCCCTAGGCTGACCGGCACTGAGAAACCAAAACTGCTTCACATTCCTTCTACAAAGTCATACCTTAACACCCCATCCTTACAGTAGAAAGTCGGCTTGCGTTTCTGCTGTAAACACAGCACAGTTCTTCCTCTTACACTCCAGGGTTTTAGAAGAAGCTAAGCCCGATAGCCTACCCAGAGCGATCCCTGGGGGAGGCGGTTGGCTACACGCAGAATTACGTGCCAAATAAACTTTATTCAAGGAAGGGACAAGTGTGTAGCTAGAGTGTATATTTACTTGGTAGAAATCACAAGGAGGTAGGCTGCATGTTCGCTGGAAACGGGGAACTTATGGCACAAGCCTTGCTTACCCATTTTGAATGCTCCATTCAAGCTGCCTTGAAGCTGCCTAAATAACAATTTTAGGACGGGTATCTAGTCTCTGTAGGCAAGGCTCTGGGAAGGGAACGAGTGTTCTCTACATCAACAGGGTGCTTTCATAGCCTGGGTGGGAGCCTCTCCTCAGACGCTCTACAGCTAAAAGGAAACTTGACGTGAGTCCTTTCCTCAAGGTAAAGCCTAGAATAGCCCTGCCGAAGTGGAAGCTTGGAGCGGAGTCCTTGAGGCATTAGTTTCAGGTCTGTTTCCTTTTAAGGTTAGTAAGCTTTTCAGGACACCGAGGACCTCGCCTGGGCACCTTATTCCCTGGAAGACCACCGAGTACCGGCAGTCTCCACTGGGCTACTAAGAAACATCCAGGCCCGGACACCTTTCCCAGTCACTCTGTGTATTTTGTGTGTAGGCCAACACCCTGCACTCTTCCTTGGAAGAGCTAGATTTCCTCAGCTCTCCAACAGCCCCAGGAAATGTGTTCTCTCACGTCCTACATATCATGCAAATCTGCCTCATTGCCCTAGGCTGAGCAGCTCTGAGAAACCAAAACTGCTTCGCATTCCTTCTACAAAGTCATACCTTAAGACCCGATCCTTACAGGAGAAAGTCAGCTTGCGTTTCTGCTGTAACCAAAGCACAGATCTTCCTCTTACACTGCAGGGTTTTAGAAGAAGCTAAGCCAGATAGCCTACCTAGAGCGCTCCTTGGGGGAGGCTGTTGGCTACACGCAGAACTCCGTGCCAAATAAACTTTATTCAAGGAAGGGACCAGTGTTTAGCTAGAGTGTATATTTACTTGGTAGAAATCACAAGTAGGTAGGCCGCGTGTTCGCTGGAAACGGTGACCTTATGGCACAAGCCTTGCTTTCCCATTTTGAATGCTCCATGCATGCTGCCTTGAAGTTACCTAAATAACAGTTTTAGGACGAGTCTTTAGTCATTGTAGGCAGGGCTCTGGGAAGGGAACGAGTGTTCTCTGCATCAACAGGGTGCTTTCATAGCCTGGGTGGGAGCCTCTCCTCAGACGCCCTAGAGATAAAGGTAACTTGACGTGAGTTCTTTCCTCCAGGTAAAGCCTTGACTAGCCCTGCCGAAGCTGAGCTTGAAGCAGTTTCCTTGTGGCATTTGTGTTAGGTCTGTTTTCTTTTAAGGTTAGTAAGCTTTTCAAGACACCGAGGACCTCTCGTGAGCAACCTATTCCCTGCAAGAGCACCGAGTACCAGCAGGCTCCACTGGGCTACTAAGAAACATCCAGGCCCGGAAACGTTTCCCAGTCACTGTGTATTTTGTGTGTAGGGCAACACACTGCACTCTTCCTTGGAAGAGCTAGATTTCCTCAGCTCTCCAACAACTCCAGGAAATGTGTTCTCTCAATTCCTATATGTCATGCAAATCTCCCTCATTGCCCTTAGGCTGAGCAGCACTGAGAAACCAAAACTGCAACGCATTCCTTCTTTAAAGTCAAACCTTAAGACCCCATCCTTACAGGAGAAAGTCGGCTTGCTTTCCTGCTGTAACCAAAGCACAGTTCTTCCTCTTACACTCCAGGGTTTTAGAAGAAGCAGAGCCCGATAGCCTACCCAGAGCGCTCCCAAGGGGAGGCGGTTGGCTACACGCAGAATTCCGTGCCAAATAAACTTTATTCAAGGAAGGGACCAGTGTGTAGCTAGAGTGTATATTTACTTGGTAGAAATCACAAGGAGGTAGGCTGCATGTTCGCTGGAAACGGGGAACTTATGGCACAAGCCTTGCTTACCACTTTTGAATGCTCCCTTCAAGCTGCCTTGAAGCTACCTAAATTACAATTTTAGGACGGGTCTCTAGTGTCTGTAGGCAGGGCTCTGGGAAGGGAACGAGTGTTCTCTACATCAACAGGGTGCTTTCATAGACTGGGTAGGAGCCTCGCCTGAGACACTCTAGAGCTAAAAGGAAACTTGACGTGAGTCCTCTCCTCAAGGTAAAGCCTAGAATAGCCCTGCCGAAGTGGAAGCTTGGAGCGGAGTTCTTGAGGCATTAGTTTCAGGTCTGTTTTCTTTTAAGGTTAGTAAGCTTTTCAAGGCCCTGAGGACCTCGCCTGGGCACCCTATTCCCTGCAAGAACACCCAGTACCGGCAGGCTCCACTGGGCTACTAAGAAACATCCAGGCCCGGAAACTTTTCCCATTCACTCTTTGTATTTTGTGTGTAGGCCAACACACTACACTCTTCCTTGGAAGAGCTAGATTTCCTCAGCTCTCCAACAGCTCCAGGAAATGTGTTCTCTCACGTCCTACATATCATGCAAATCTGCCTCATTGCCCTAGGCTGACCGGCACTGAGAAACCAAAACTGCTTCACATTCCTTCTACAAAGTCATACCTTAACACCTCATCCTTACAGTAGAAAGTCGGCTTGCGTTTCTGCTGTAACCACAGCACAGTTCTTCCTCTTACACTCCAGGGTTTTAGAAGAAGCTAAGCCCGATAGCCTACCCAGAGCGATCCCTGGGGGAGGCGGTTGGCTACACGCAGAATTACGTGCCAAATAAACTTTATTCAAGGAAGGGACCGGTGTGTAGCTAGAGTGTATATTTACTTGGTAGAAATCACAAGGAGGTAGGCTGCATGTTCCCTGGAAACGGGGAACTGATGGCACAAGCCTTGCTTACCCATTTTGAATGCTCCATTCAAGCTGCCTTGAAGCTGCCTAAATAACAATTTTAGGACGGGTCTCTAGTCTCTGTAGGCAAGGCTCTGGGAAGGGAACGAGTGTTCTCTACATCAACAGGGTGCTTTCATAGCCTGGGTGGGAACCTCTCCTCAGACGCTCTACAGCTAAAAGGAAACTTGACGTGAGTCCTTTCCTCAAGGTAAAGCCTAGAATAGCCCTGCCGAAGTGGAAGCTTGGAGCGGAGTCCTTGAGGCATTAGTTTCAGGTCTGTTTCCTTTTAAGGTTAGTAAGCTTTTCAGGACACCGAGGACCTCGCCTGGGCACCTTATTCCCTGGAAGACCACCGAGTACCGGCAGTCTCCACTGGGCTACTAAGAAACATCCAGGCCCGGACACCTTTCCCAGTCACTCTGTGTATTTTGTGTGTAGGCCAACACACTGCACTCTTCCTTGGAAGAGCTAGATTTCCTCAGCTCTCCAACAGCCCCAGGAAATGTGTTCTCTCACGTCCTACATATCATGCAAATCTGCCTCATTGCCCTAGGCTGAGCAGCTCTGAGAAACCAAAACTGCTTCGCATTCCTTCTACAAAGTCATACCTTAAGACCCCATCCTTACAGGAGAAAGTCAGCTTGCGTTTCTGCTGTAACCAAAGCACAGATCTTCCTCTTACACTGCAGGGTTTTAGAAGAAGCTAAGCCAGATAGCCTACCTAGAGCGCTCCTTGGGGGAGGCTGTTGGCTACACGCAGAACTCCGTGCCAAATAAACTTTATTCAAGGAAGGGACCAGTGTTTAGCTAGAGTGTATATTTACTTGGTAGAAATCACAAGTAGGTAGGCCGCGTGTTCGCTGGAAACGGTGACCTTATGGCACAAGCCTTGCTTTCCCATTTTGAATGCTCCATGCATGCTGCCTTGAAGTTACCTAAATAACAGTTTTAGGACGAGTCTTTAGTCATTGTAGGCAGGGCTCTGGGAAGGGAACGAGTGTTCTCTGCATCAACAGGGTGCTTTCATAGCCTGGGTGGGAGCCTCTCCTCAGACGCCCTAGAGATAAAGGAAACTTGACGTGAGTTCTTTCCTCCAGGTAAAGCCTTGACTAGCCCTGCCGAAGCTGAGCTTGAAGCAGTTTCCTTGTGGCATTTGTTTTAGGTCTGTTTTCTTTTAAGGTTAGTAAGCTTGTCAAGACACCGAGGACCTCTCGTGGGCACCCTATTCCCTGCAAGAGCACCGAGTACCAGCAGGCTCCACTGGGCTACTAAGAAACATCCAGGCCCGGAAACGTTTCCCAGTCACTGAGTATTTTGTGTGTAGGGCAACACACTGCACTCTTCCTTGGAAGAGCTAGATTTCCTCAGCTCTCCAACAACTCCAGGAAATGTGTTCTCTCAATTCCTATATGTCATGCAAATCTCCCTCATTGCCCTTAGGCTGAGCAGCACTGAGAAACCAAAACTGCAACGCATTCCTTCTTTAAAGTCAAACCTTAAGACCTCATCCTTACAGGAGAAAGTCGGCTTGCTTTCCTGCTGTAACCAAAGCACAGTTCTTCCTCTTACACTCCAGGGTTTTAGAAGAAGCAGAGCCCGATAGCCTACCCAGAGCGCTCCCAAGGGGAGGCGGTTGGCTACACGCAGAATTCCGTGCCAAATAAACTTTATTCAAGGAAGGGACCAGTGTGTAGCTAGAGTGTATATTTACTTGGTAGAAATCACAAGGAGGTAGGCTGCATGTTCGCTGGAAACGGGGAACTTATGGCACAAGCCTGGCTTACCACTTTTGAATGCTCCCTTCAAGCTGCCTTGAAGCTACCTAAATTACAATTTTAGGACGGGTCTCTAGTGTCTGTAGGCAGGGCTCTGGGAAGGGAACGAGTGTTCTCTACATCAACAGGGTGCTTTCATAGACTGGGTAGGAGCCTCGCCTGAGACACTCTAGAGCTAAAAGGAAACTTGACGTGAGTCCTCTCCTCAAGGTAAAGCCTAGAATAGCCCTGCCGAAGTGGAAGCTTGGAGCGGAGTTCTTGAGGCATTAGTTTCAGGTCTGTTTTCTTTTAAGGTTAGTAAGCTTTTCAAGGCCCTGAGGACCTCGCCTGGGCACCCTATTCCCTGCAAGAACACCCAGTACCGGCAGGCTCCACTGGGCTACTAAGAAACATCCAGGCCCGGAAACTTTTCCCATTCACTCTTTGTATTTTGTGTGTAGGCCAACACACTACACTCTTCCTTGGAAGAGCTAGATTTCCTCAGCTCTCCAACAGCTCCAGGAAATGTGTTCTCTCACGTCCTACATATCATGCAAATCTGCCTCATTGCCCTAGGCTGACCGGCACTGAGAAACCAAAACTGCTTTACATTCCTTCTACAAAGTCATACCTTAACACCTCATCCTTACAGTAGAAAGTCGGCTTGCGTTTCTGCTGTAACCACAGCACAGTTCTTCCTCTTACACTCCAGGGTTTTAGAAGAAGCTAAGCCCGATAGCCTACCCAGAGCGATCCCTGGGGGAGGCGGTTGGCTACACGCAGAATTACGTGCCAAATAATCTTTATTCAAGGAAGGGACCGGTGTGTAGCTAGAGTGTATATTTACTTGGTAGAAATCACAAGGAGGTAGGCTGCATGTTCGCTGGAAACGGGGAACTTATGGCACAAGCCTTGCTTACCCATTTTGAATGCTCCATTCAAGCTGCCTTGAAGCTGCCTAAATAACAATTTTAGGACGGGTCTCTAGTCTCTGTAGGCAAGGCTCTGGGAAGGGAACGAGTGTTCTCTACATCAACAGGGTGCTTTCATAGCCTGGGTGGGAGCCTCTCCTCAGACGCTCTACAGCTAAAAGGAAACTTGACGTGAGTCCTTTCCTCAAGGTAAAGCCTAGAATAGCCCTGCCGAAGTGGAAGCTTGGAGCGGAGTCCTTGAGGCATTAGTTTCAGGTCTGTTTCCTTTTAAGGTTAGTAAGCTTTTCAGGACACCGAGGACCTCGCCTGGGCACCTTATTCCCTGGAAGACCACCGAGTACCGGCAGTCTCCACTGGGCTACTAAGAAACATCCAGGCCCGGACACCTTTCCCAGTCACTCTGTGTATTTTGTGTGTAGGCCAACACACTGCACTCTTCCTTGGAAGAGCTAGATTTCCTCAGCTCTCCAACAGCCCCAGGAAATGTGTTCTCTCACGTCCTACATATCATGCAAATCTGCCTCATTGCCCTAGGCTGAGCAGCTCTGAGAAACCAAAACTGCTTCGCATTCCTTCTACAAAGTCATACCTTAAGACCCCATCCTTACAGGAGAAAGTCAGCTTGCGTTTCTGCTGTAACCAAAGCACAGATCTTCCTCTTACACTGCAGGGTTTTAGAAGAAGCTAAGCCAGATAGCCTACCTAGAGCGCTCCTTGGGGGAGGCTGTTGGCTACACGCAGAACTCCGTGCCAAATAAACTTTATTCAAGGAAGGGACCAGTGTTTAGCTAGAGTGTATATTTACTTGGTAGAAATCACAAGTAGGTAGACCGCGTGTTCGCTGGAAACGGTGACCTTATGGCACAAGCCTTGCTTTCCCATTTTGAATGCTCCATGCATGCTGCCTTGAAGTTACCTAAATAACAGTTTTAGGACGAGTCTTTAGTCATTGTAGGCAGGGCTCTGGGAAGGGAACGAGTGTTCTCTGCATCAACAGGGTGCTTTCATACCCTGGGTGGGAGCCTCTCCTCAGACGCCCTAGAGATAAAGGAAACTTGACGTGAGTTCTTTCCTCCAGGTAAAGCCTTGACTAGCCCTGCCGAAGCTGAGCTTGAAGCAGTTTCCTTGTGGCATTTGTGTTAGGTCTGTTTTCTTTTAAGGTTAGTAAGCTTGTCAAGACACCGAGGACCTCTCGTGGGCACCCTATTCCCTGCAAGAGCACCGAGTACCAGCAGGCTCCACTGGGCTACTAAGAAACATCCAGGCCCGGAAACGTTTCCCAGTCACTGTGTATTTTGTGTGTAGGGCAACACACTGCACTCTTCCTTGGAAGAGCTAGATTTCCTCAGCTCTCCAACAACTCCAGGCAATGTGTTCTCTCAATTCCTATATGTCATGCAAATCTCCCTCATTGCCCTAGGCTGAGCAGCACTGAGAAACCAAAACTGCAACGCATTCCTTCTTTAAAGTCCAACCTTAAGACCCCATCCTTACAGGAGAAAGTCGGCTTGCTTTCCTGCTGTAACCAAAGCACAGTTCTTCCTCTTACACTCCAGGGTTTTAGAAGAAGCAGAGCCCGATAGCCTACCCAGAGCGCTCCCAAGGGGAGGCGGTTGGCTACACGCAGAATTCCGTGCCAAATAAACTTTATTCAAGGAAGGGACCAGTGTGTAGCTAGAGTGTATATTTACTTGGTAGAAATCACAAGGAGGTAGGCTGCATGTTCGCTGGAAACGGGGAACTTATGGCACAAGCCTGGCTTACCACTTTTGAATGCTCCATTCAAGCTGCCTTGAAGCTACCTAAATTACAATTTTAGGACGGGTCTCTAGTGTCTGTAGGCAGGGCTCTGGGAAGGGAACGAGTGTTCTCTACATCAACAGGGTGCTTTCATAGACTGGGTAGGAGCCTCGCCTGCGACACTCTAGAGCTAAAAGGAAACTTGACGTGAGTCCTCTCCTCAAGGTAAAGCCTAGAATAGCCCTGCCGAAGTGGAAGCTTGGAGAGGAGTTCTTGAGGCATTAGTTTCAGGTCTGTTTTCTTTTAAGGTTAGTAAGCTTTTCAAGGCCCTGAGGACCTCGCCTGGGCACCCTATTCCCTGCAAGAACACCCAGTACCGGCAGGCTCCACTGGGCTACTAAGAAACATCCAGGCCCGGAAACTTTTCCCATTCACTCTTTGTATTTTGTGTGTAGGCCAACACACTACACTCTTCCTTGGAAGAGCTAGATTTCCTCAGCTCTCCAACAGCTCCAGGAAATGTGTTCTCTCACGTCCTACATATCATGCAAATCTGCCTCATTGCCCTAGGCTGACCGGCACTGAGAAACCAAAACTGCTTCACATTCCTTCTACAAAGTCATACCTTAACACCCCATCCTTACAGTAGAAAGTCGGCTTGCGTTTCTGCTGTAACCACAGCACAGTTCTTCCTCTTACACTCCAGGGTTTTAGAAGAAGCTAAGCCCGATAGCCTACCCAGAGCGATCCCTGGGGGAGGCGGTTGGCTACACGCAGAATTCCGTGCCAAATAAACTTTATTCAAGGAAGGGACCAGTGTGTAGCTAGAGTGTATATTTACTTGGTAGAAATCACAAGGAGGTAGGCTGCATGTTCGCTGGAAACGGGGAACTTATGGCACAAGCCTGGCTTACCACTTTTGAATGCTCCATTCAAGCTGCCTTGAAGCTACCTAAATTACAATTTTAGGACGGGTCTCTAGTGTCTGTAGGCAGGGCTCTGGGAAGGGAACGAGTGTTCTCTACATCAACAGGGTGCTTTCATAGACTGGGTAGGAGCCTCGCCTGCGACACTCTAGAGCTAAAAGGAAACTTGACGTGAGTCCTCTCCTCAAGGTAAAGCCTAGAATAGCCCTGCCGAAGTGGAAGCTTGGAGAGGAGTTCTTGAGGCATTAGTTTCAGGTCTGTTTTCTTTTAAGGTTAGTAAGCTTTTCAAGGCCCTGAGGACCTCGCCTGGGCACCCTATTCCCTGCAAGAACACCCAGTACCGGCAGGCTCCACTGGGCTACTAAGAAACATCCAGGCCCGGAAACTTTTCCCATTCACTCTTTGTATTTTGTGTGTAGGCCAACACACTACACTCTTCCTTGGAAGAGCTAGATTTCCTCAGCTCTCCAACAGCTCCAGGAAATGTGTTCTCTCACGTCCTACATATCATGCAAATCTGCCTCATTGCCCTAGGCTGACCGGCACTGAGAAACCAAAACTGCTTCACATTCCTTCTACAAAGTCATACCTTAACACCCCATCCTTACAGTAGAAAGTCGGCTTGCGTTTCTGCTGTAACCACAGCACAGTTCTTCCTCTTACACTCCAGGGTTTTAGAAGAAGCTAAGCCCGATAGCCTACCCAGAGCGATCCCTGGGGGAGGCGGTTGGCTACACGCAGAATTACGTGCCAAATAAACTTTATTCAAGGAAGGGACCGGTGTGTAGCTAGAGTGTATATTTACTTGGTAGAAATCACAAGGAGGTAGGCTGCATGTTCGCTGGAAACGGGGAACTTATGGCACAAGCCTTGCTTACCCATTTTGAATGCTCCATTCAAGCTGCCTTGAAGCTGCCTAAATAACAATTTTAGGACGGGTATCTAGTCTCTGTAGGCAAGGCTCTGGGAAGGGAACGAGTGTTCTCTACATCAACAGGGTGCTTTCATAGCCTGGGTGGGAGCCTCTCCTCAGACGCTCTACAGCTAAAAGGAAACTTGACGTGAGTCCTTTCCTCAAGGTAAAGCCTAGAATAGCCCTGCCGAAGTGGAAGCTTGGAGCGGAGTCCTTGAGGCATTAGTTTCAGGTCTGTTTCCTTTTAAGGTTAGTAAGCTTTTCAGGACACCGAGGACCTCGCCTGGGCACCTTATTCCCTGGAAGACCACCGAGTACCGGCAGTCTCCACTGGGCTACTAAGAAACATCCAGGCCCGGACACCTTTCCCAGTCACTCTGTGTATTTTGTGTGTAGGCCAACACACTGCACTCTTCCTTGGAAGAGCTAGATTTCTTCAGCTCTCCAACAGCCCCAGGAAATGTGTTCTCTCACGTCCTACATATCATGCAAATCTGCCTCATTGCCCTAGGCTGAGCAGCTCTGAGAAACCAAAACTGCTTCGCATTCCTTCTACAAAGTCATACCTTAAGACCCCATCCTTACAGGAGAAAGTCAGCTTGCGTTTCTGCTGTAACCAAAGCACAGATCTTCCTCTTACACTGCAGGGTTTTAGAAGAAGCTAAGCCAGATAGCCTACCTAGAGCGCTCCTTGGGGGAGGCTGTTGGCTACACGCAGAACTCCGTGCCAAATAAACTTTATTCAAGGAAGGGACCAGTGTTTAGCTAGAGTGTATATTTACTTGGTAGAAATCACAAGTAGGTAGACCGCGTGTTCGCTGGAAACGGTGACCTTATGGCACAAGCCTTGCTTTCCCATTTTGAATGCTCCATGCATGCTGCCTTGAAGTTACCTAAATAACAGTTTTAGGACGAGTCTTTAGTCATTGTAGGCAGGGCTCTGGGAAGGGAACGAGTGTTCTCTGCATCAACAGGGTGCTTTCATACCCTGGGTGGGAGCCTCTCCTCAGACGCCCTAGAGATAAAGGTAACTTGACGTGAGTTCTTTCCTCCAGGTAAAGCCTTGACTAGCCCTGCCGAAGCTGAGCTTGAAGCAGTTTCCTTGTGGCATTTGTGTTAGGTCTGTTTTCTTTTAAGGTTAGTAAGCTTGTCAAGACACCGAGGACCTCTCGTGGGCACCCTATTCCCTGCAAGTGCACCGAGTACCAGCAGGCTCCACTGGGCTACTAAGAAACATCCAGGCCCGGAAAATTTCCCAGTCACTGTGTATTTTGTGTGTAGGGCAACACACTGCACTCTTCCTTGGAAGAGCTAGATTTCCTCAGCTCTCCAACAACTCCAGGCAATGTGTTCTCTCAATTCCTATATGTCATGCAAATCTCCCTCATTGCCCTAGGCTGAGCAGCACTGAGAAACCAAAACTGCAACGCATTCCTTCTTTAAAGTCAAACCTTAAGACCCCATCCTTACAGGAGAAAGTCGGCTTGCTTTCCTGCTGTAACCAAAGCACAGTTCTTCCTCTTACACTCCAGGGTTTTAGAAGAAGCAGAGCCCGATAGCCTACCCAGAGCGCTCCCAAGGGGAGGCGGTTGGCTACACGCAGAATTCCGTGCCAAATAAACTTTATTCAAGGAAGGGACCAGTGTGTAGCTAGAGTGTATATTTACTTGGTAGAAATCACAAGGAGGTAGGCTGCATGTTCGCTGGAAACGGGGAACTTATGGCACAAGCCTGGCTTACCACTTTTGAATGCTCCATTCAAGCTGCCTTGAAGCTACCTAAATTACAATTTTAGGACGGGTCTCTAGTGTCTGTAGGCAGGGCTCTGGGAAGGGAACGAGTGTTCTCTACATCAACAGGGTGCTTTCATAGACTGGGTAGGAGCCTCGCCTGCGACACTCTAGAGCTAAAAGGAAACCTGACGTGAGTCCTCTCCTCAAGGTAAAGCCTAGAATAGCCCTGCCGAAGTGGAAGCTTGGAGAGGAGTTCTTGAGGCATTAGTTTCAGGTCTGTTTTCTTTTAAGGTTAGTAAGCTTTTCAAGGCCCTGAGGACCTCGCCTGGGCACCCTATTCCCTGCAAGAACACCCAGTACCGGCAGGCTCCACTGGGCTACTAAGAAACATCCAGGCCCGGAAACTTTTCCCATTCACTCTTTGTATTTTGTGTGTAGGCCAACACACTACACTCTTCCTTGGAAGAGCTAGATTTCCTCAGCTCTCCAACAGCTCCAGGAAATGTGTTCTCTCACGTCCTACATATCATGCAAATCTGCCTCATTGCCCTAGGCTGACCGGCACTGAGAAACCAAAACTGCTTCACATTCCTTCTACAAAGTCATACCTTAACACCCCATCCTTACAGTAGAAAGTCGGCTTGCGTTTCTGCTGTAACCACAGCACAGTTCTTCCTCTTACACTCCAGGGTTTTAGAAGAAGCTAAGCCCGATAGCCTACCCAGAGCGATCCCTGGTGGAGGCGGTTGGCTACACGCAGAATTACGTGCCAAATAAACTTTATTCAAGGAAGGGACCGGTGTGTAGCTAGAGTGTATATTTACTTGGTAGAAATCACAAGGACGTAGGCTGCATGTTCGCTGGAAACGGGGAACTTATGGCACAAGCCTTGCTTACCCATTTTGAATGCTCCATTCAAGCTGCCTTGAAGCTGCCTAAATAACAATTTTAGGACGGGTCTCTAGTCTCTGTAGGCAAGGCTCTGGGAAGGGAACGAGTGTTCTCTACATCAACAGGGTGCTTTCATAGCCTGGGTGGGAGCCTCTCCTCAGACGCTCTACAGCTAAAAGGAAACTTGACGTGAGTCCTTTCCTCAAGGTAAAGCCTAGAATAGCCCTGCCGAAGTGGAAGCTTGGAGCGGAGTCCTTGAGGCATTAGTTTCAGGTCTGTTTCCTTTTAAGGTTAGTAAGCTTTTCAGGACACCGAGGACCTCGCCTGGGCACCTTATTCCCTGGAAGACCACCGAGTACCGGCAGTCTCCACTGGGCTACTAAGAAACATCCAGGCCCGGACACCTTTCCCAGTCACTCTGTGTATTTTGTGTGTAGGCCAACACACTGCACTCTTCCTTGGAAGAGCTAGATTTCCTCAGCTCTCCAACAGCCCCAGGAAATGTGTTCTCTCACGTCCTACATATCATGCAAATCTGCCTCATTTCCCTAGGCTGATCAGCTCTGAGAAACCAAAACTGCTTCGCATTCCTTCTACAAAGTCATACCTTAAGACCCGATCCTTACAGGAGAAAGTCAGCTTGCGTTTCTGCTGTAACCAAAGCACAGATCTTCCTCTTACACTGCAGGGTTTTAGAAGAAGCTAAGCCAGATAGCCTACCTAGAGCGCTCCTTGGGGGAGGCTGTTGGCTACACGCAGAACTCCGTGCCAAATAAACTTTATTCAAGGAAGGGACCAGTGTTTAGCTAGAGTGTATATTTACTTGGTAGAAATCACAAGTAGGTAGACCGCGTGTTCGCTGGAAACGGTGACCTTATGGCACAAGCCTTGCTTTCCCATTTTGAATGCTCCATGCATGCTGCCTTGAAGTTACCTAAATAACAGTTTTAGGACGAGTCTTTAGTCATTGTAGGCAGGGCTCTGGGAAGGGAACGAGTGTTCTCTGCATCAACAGGGTGCTTTCATAGCCTGGGTGGGAGCCTCTCCTCAGACGCCCTAGAGATAAAGGAAACTTGACGTGAGTTCTTTCCTCCAGGTAAAGCCTTGACTAGCCCTGCCGAAGCTGAGCTTGAAGCAGTTTCCTTGTGGCATTTGTTTTAGGTCTGTTTTCTTTTAAGGTTAGTAAGCTTGTCAAGACACCGAGGACCTCTCGTGGGCACCCTATTCCCTGCAAGAGCACCGAGTACCAGCAGGCTCCACTGGGCTACTAAGAAACATCCAGGCCCGGAAACGTTTCCCAGTCACTGTGTATTTTGTGTGTAGGGCAACACACTGCACTCTTCCTTGGAAGAGCTAGATTTCCTCAGCTCTCCAACAACTCCAGGAAATGTGTTCTCTCAATTCCTATATGTCATGCAAATCTCCCTCATTGCCCTAGGCTGAGCAGCACTGAGAAACCAAAACTGCAACGCATTCCTTCTTTAAAGTCAAACCTTAAGACCCCATCCTTACAGGAGAAAGTCGGCTTGCTTTCCTGCTGTAACCAAAGCACAGTTCTTCCTCTTACACTCCAGGGTTTTAGAAGAAGCAGAGCCCGATAGCCTACCCAGAGCGGTCCCAAGGGGAGGCGGTTGGCTACACGCAGAATTCCGTGCCAAATAAACTTTATTCAAGGAAGGGACCGGTGTGTAGCTAGAGTGTATATTTACTTGGTAGAAATCACAAGGACGTAGGCTGCATGTTCGCTGGAAACGGGGAACTTATGGCACAAGCCTTGCTTACCCATTTTGAATGCTCCATTCAAGCTGCCTTGAAGCTGCCTAAATAACAATTTTAGGACGGGTCTCTAGTCTCTGTAGGCAAGGCTCTGGGAAGGGAACGAGTGTTCTCTACATCAACAGGGTGCTTTCATAGCCTGGGTGGGAGCCTCTCCTCAGACGCTCTACAGCTAAAAGGAAACTTGACGTGAGTCCTTTCCTCAAGGTAAAGCCTAGAATAGCCCTGCCGAAGTGGAAGCTTGGAGCGGAGTCCTTGAGGCATTAGTTTCAGGTCTGTTTCCTTTTAAGGTTAGTAAGCTTTTCAGGACACCGAGGACCTCGCCTGGGCACCTTATTCCCTGGAAGACCACCGAGTACCGGCAGTCTCCACTGGGCTACTAAGAAACATCCAGGCCCGGACACCTTTCCCAGTCACTCTGTGTATTTTGTGTGTAGGCCAACACACTGCACTCTTCCTTGGAAGAGCTAGATTTCTTCAGCTCTCCAACAGCCCCAGGAAATGTGTTCTCTCACGTCCTACATATCATGCAAATCTGCCTCATTGCCCTAGGCTGAGCAGCTCTGAGAAACCAAAACTGCTTCGCATTCCTTCTACAAAGTCATACCTTAAGACCCGATCCTTACAGGAGAAAGTCAGCTTGCGTTTCTGCTGTAACCAAAGCACAGATCTTCCTCTTACACTGCAGGGTTTTAGAAGAAGCTAAGCCAGATAGCCTACCTAGAGCGCTCCTTGGGGGAGGCTGTTGGCTACACGCAGAACTCCGTGCCAAATAAACTTTATTCAAGGAAGGGACCAGTGTTTAGCTAGAGTGTATATTTACTTGGTAGAAATCACAAGTAGGTAGACCGCGTGTTCGCTGGAAACGGTGACCTTATGGCACAAGCCTTGCTTTCCCATTTTGAATGCTCCATGCATGCTGCCTTGAAGTTACCTAAATAACAGTTTTAGGACGAGTCTTTAGTCATTGTAGGCAGGGCTCTGGGAAGGGAACGAGTGTTCTCTGCATCAACAGGGTGCTTTCATACCCTGGGTGGGAGCCTCTCCTCAGACGCCCTAGAGATAAAGGTAACTTGACGTGAGTTCTTTCCTCCAGGTAAAGCCTTGACTAGCCCTGCCGAAGCTGAGCTTGAAGCAGTTTCCTTGTGGCATTTGTGTTAGGTCTCTTTTCTTTTAAGGTTAGTAAGCTTGTCAAGACACCGAGGACCTCTCGTGGGCACCCTATTCCCTGCAAGAGCACCGAGTACCAGCAGGCTCCACTGGGCTACTAAGAAACATCCAGGCCCGGAAAATTTCCCAGTCACTGTGTATTTTGTGTGTAGGGCAACACACTGCACTCTTCCTTGGAAGAGCTAGATTTCCTCAGCTCTCCAACAACTCCAGGCAATGTGTTCTCTCAATTCCTATATGTCATGCAAATCTCCCTCATTGCCCTAGGCTGAGCAGCACTGAGAAACCAAAACTGCAACGCATTCCTTCTTTAAAGTCAAACCTTAAGACCCCATCCTTACAGGAGAAAGTCGGCTTGCTTTCCTGCTGTAACCAAAGCACAGTTCTTCCTCTTACACTCCAGGGTTTTAGAAGAAGCAGAGCCCGATAGCCTACCCAGAGCGCTCCCAAGGGGAGGCGGTTGGCTACACGCAGAATTCCGTGCCAAATAAACTTTATTCAAGGAAGGGACCAGTGTGTAGCTAGAGTGTATATTTACTTGGTAGAAATCACAAGGAGGTAGGCTGCATGTTCGCTGGAAACGGGGAACTTATGGCACAAGCCTGGCTTACCACTTTTGAATGCTCCATTCAAGCTGCCTTGAAGCTACCTAAATTACAATTTTAGGACGGGTCTCTAGTGTCTGTAGGCAGGGCTCTGGGAAGGGAACGAGTGTTCTCTACATCAACAGGGTGCTTTCATAGACTGGGTAGGAGCCTCGCCTGCGACACTCTAGAGCTAAAAGGAAACCTGACGTGAGTCCTCTCCTCAAGGTAAAGCCTAGAATAGCCCTGCCGAAGTGGAAGCTTGGAGAGGAGTTCTTGAGGCATTAGTTTCAGGTCTGTTTTCTTTTAAGGTTAGTAAGCTTTTCAAGGCCCTGAGGACCTCGCCTGGGCACCCTATTCCCTGCAAGAACACCCAGTACCGGCAGGCTCCACTGGGCTACTAAGAAACATCCAGGCCCGGAAACTTTTCCCATTCACTCTTTGTATTTTGTGTGTAGGCCAACACACTACACTCTTCCTTGGAAGAGCTAGATTTCCTCAGCTCTCCAACAGCTCCAGGAAATGTGTTCTCTCACGTCCTACATATCATGCAAATCTGCCTCATTGCCCTAGGCTGACCGGCACTGAGAAACCAAAACTGCTTCACATTCCTTCTACAAAGTCATACCTTAACACCCCATCCTTACAGTAGAAAGTCGGCTTGCGTTTCTGCTGTAACCACAGCACAGTTCTTCCTCTTACACTCCAGGGTTTTAGAAGAAGCTAAGCCCGATAGCCTACCCAGAGCGATCCCTGGGGGAGGCGGTTGGCTACACGCAGAATTACGTGCCAAATAAACTTTATTCAAGGAAGGGACCGGTGTGTAGCTAGAGTGTATATTTACTTGGTAGAAATCACAAGGACGTAGGCTGCATGTTCGCTGGAAACGGGGAACTTATGGCACAAGCCTTGCTTACCCATTTTGAATGCTCCATTCAAGCTGCCTTGAAGCTGCCTAAATAACAATTTTAGGACGGGTCTCTAGTCTCTGTAGGCAAGGCTCTGGGAAGGGAACGAGTGTTCTCTACATCAACAGGGTGCTTTCATAGCCTGGGTGGGAGCCTCTCCTCAGACGCTCTACAGCTAAAAGGAAACTTGACGTGAGTCCTTTCCTCAAGGTAAAGCCTAGAATAGCCCTGCCGAAGTGGAAGCTTGGAGCGGAGTCCTTGAGGCATTAGTTTCAGGTCTGTTTCCTTTTAAGGTTAGTAAGCTTTTCAGGACACCGAGGACCTCGCCTGGGCACCTTATTCCCTGGAAGACCACCGAGTACCGGCAGTCTCCACTGGGCTACTAAGAAACATCCAGGCCCGGACACCTTTCCCAGTCACTCTGTGTATTTTGTGTGTAGGCCAACACACTGCACTCTTCCTTGGAAGAGCTAGATTTCCTCAGCTCTCCAACAGCCCCAGGAAATGTGTTCTCTCACGTCCTACATATCATGCAAATCTGCCTCATTGCCCTAGGCTGATCAGCTCTGAGAAACCAAAACTGCTTCGCATTCCTTCTACAAAGTCATACCTTAAGACCCGATCCTTACAGGAGAAAGTCAGCTTGCGTTTCTGCTGTAACCAAAGCACAGATCTTCCTCTTACACTGCAGGGTTTTAGAAGAAGCTAAGCCAGATAGCCTACCTAGAGCGCTCCTTGGGGGAGGCTGTTGGCTACACGCAGAACTCCGTGCCAAATAAACTTTATTCAAGGAAGGGACCAGTGTTTAGCTAGAGTGTATATTTACTTGGTAGAAATCACAAGTAGGTAGACCGCGTGTTCGCTGGAAACGGTGACCTTATGGCACAAGCCTTGCTTTCCCATTTTGAATGCTCCATGCATGCTGCCTTGAAGTTACCTAAATAACAGTTTTAGGACGAGTCTTTAGTCATTGTAGGCAGGGCTCTGGGAAGGGAACGAGTGTTCTCTGCATCAACAGGGTGCTTTCATAGCCTGGGTGGGAGCCTCTCCTCAGACGCCCTAGAGATAAAGGAAACTTGACGTGAGTTCTTTCCTCCAGGTAAAGCCTTGACTAGCCCTGCCGAAGCTGAGCTTGAAGCAGTTTCCTTGTGGCATTTGTTTTAGGTCTGTTTTCTTTTAAGGTTAGTAAGCTTGTCAAGACACCGAGGACCTCTCGTGGGCACCCTATTCCCTGCAAGAGCACCGAGTACCAGCAGGCTCCACTGGGCTACTAAGAAACATCCAGGCCCGGAAACGTTTCCCAGTCACTGTGTATTTTTTGTGTAGGGCAACACACTGCACTCTTCCTTGGAAGAGCTAGATTTCCTCAGCTCTCCAACAACTCCAGGAAATGTGTTCTCTCAATTCCTATATGTCATGCAAATCTCCCTCATTGCCCTTAGGCTGAGCAGCACTGAGAAACCAAAACTGCAACGCATTCCTTCTTTAAAGTCAAACCTTAAGACCCCATCCTTACAGGAGAAAGTCGGCTTGCTTTCCTGCTGTAACCAAAGCACAGTTCTTCCTCTTACACTCCAGGGTTTTAGAAGAAGCAGAGCCCGATAGCCTACCCAGAGCGCTCCCAAGGGGAGGCGGTTGGCTACACGCAGAATTCCGTGCCAAATAAACTTTATTCAAGGAAGGGACCGGTGTGTAGCTAGAGTGTATATTTACTTGGTAGAAATCACAAGGACGTAGGCTGCATGTTCGCTGGAAACGGGGAACTTATGGCACAAGCCTTGCTTACCCATTTTGAATGCTCCATTCAAGCTGCCTTGAAGCTGCCTAAATAACAATTTTAGGACGGGTCTCTAGTCTCTGTAGGCAAGGCTCTGGGAAGGGAACGAGTGTTCTCTACATCAACAGGGTGCTTTCATAGCCTGGGTGGGAGCCTCTCCTCAGACGCTCTACAGCTAAAAGGAAACTTGACGTGAGTCCTTTCCTCAAGGTAAAGCCTAGAATAGCCCTGCCGAAGTGGAAGCTTGGAGCGGAGTCCTTGAGGCATTAGTTTCAGGTCTGTTTCCTTTTAAGGTTAGTAAGCTTTTCAGGACACCGAGGACCTCGCCTGGGCACCTTATTCCCTGGAAGACCACCGAGTACCGGCAGTCTCCACTGGGCTACTAAGAAACATCCAGGCCCGGACACCTTTCCCAGTCACTCTGTGTATTTTGTGTGTAGGCCAACACACTGCACTCTTCCTTGGAAGAGCTAGATTTCTTCAGCTCTCCAACAGCCCCAGGAAATGTGTTCTCTCACGTCCTACATATCATGCAAATCTGCCTCATTGCCCTAGGCTGAGCAGCTCTGAGAAACCAAAACTGCTTCGCATTCCTTCTACAAAGTCATACCTTAAGACCCGATCCTTACAGGAGAAAGTCAGCTTGCGTTTCTGCTGTAACCAAAGCACAGATCTTCCTCTTACACTGCAGGGTTTTAGAAGAAGCTAAGCCAGATAGCCTACCTAGAGCGCTCCTTGGGGGAGGCTGTTGGCTACACGCAGAACTCCGTGCCAAATAAACTTTATTCAAGGAAGGGACCAGTGTTTAGCTAGAGTGTATATTTACTTGGTAGAAATCACAAGTAGGTAGACCGCGTGTTCGCTGGAAACGGTGACCTTATGGCACAAGCCTTGCTTTCCCATTTTGAATGCTCCATGCATGCTGCCTTGAAGTTACCTAAATAACAGTTTTAGGACGAGTCTTTAGTCATTGTAGGCAGGGCTCTGGGAAGGGAACGAGTGTTCTCTGCATCAACAGGGTGCTTTCATAGCCTGGGTGGGAGCCTCTCCTCAGACGCCCTAGAGATAAAGGAAACTTGACGTGAGTTCTTTCCTCCAGGTAAAGCCTTGACTAGCCCTGCCGAAGCTGAGCTTGAAGCAGTTTCCTTGTGGCATTTGTTTTAGGTCTGTTTTCTTTTAAGGTTAGTAAGCTTGTCAAGACACCGAGGACCTCTCGTGGGCACCCTATTCCCTGCAAGAGCACCGAGTACCAGCAGGCTCCACTGGGCTACTAAGAAACATCCAGGCCCGGAAACGTTTCCCAGTCACTGTGTATTTTTTGTGTAGGGCAACACACTGCACTCTTCCTTGGAAGAGCTAGATTTCCTCAGCTCTCCAACAACTCCAGGAAATGTGTTCTCTCAATTCCTATATGTCATGCAAATCTCCCTCATTGCCCTTAGGCTGAGCAGCACTGAGAAACCAAAACTGCAACGCATTCCTTCTTTAAAGTCAAACCTTAAGACCCCATCCTTACAGGAGAAAGTCGGCTTGCTTTCCTGCTGTAACCAAAGCACAGTTCTTCCTCTTACACTCCAGGGTTTTAGAAGAAGCAGAGCCCGATAGCCTACCCAGAGCGCTCCCAAGGGGAGGCGGTTGGCTACACGCAGAATTCCGTGCCAAATAAACTTTATTCAAGGAAGGGACCGGTGTGTAGCTAGAGTGTATATTTACTTGGTAGAAATCACAAGGACGTAGGCTGCATGTTCGCTGGAAACGGGGAACTTATGGCACAAGCCTTGCTTACCCATTTTGAATGCTCCATTCAAGCTGCCTTGAAGCTGCCTAAATAACAATTTTAGGACGGGTCTCTAGTCTCTGTAGGCAAGGCTCTGGGAAGGGAACGAGTGTTCTCTACATCAACAGGGTGCTTTCATAGCCTGGGTGGGAGCCTCTCCTCAGACGCTCTACAGCTAAAAGGAAACTTGACGTGAGTCCTTTCCTCAAGGTAAAGCCTAGAATAGCCCTGCCGAAGTGGAAGCTTGGAGCGGAGTCCTTGAGGCATTAGTTTCAGGTCTGTTTCCTTTTAAGGTTAGTAAGCTTTTCAGGACACCGAGGACCTCGCCTGGGCACCTTATTCCCTGGAAGACCACCGAGTACCGGCAGTCTCCACTGGGCTACTAAGAAACATCCAGGCCCGGACACCTTTCCCAGTCACTCTGTGTATTTTGTGTGTAGGCCAACACACTGCACTCTTCCTTGGAAGAGCTAGATTTCTTCAGCTCTCCAACAGCCCCAGGAAATGTGTTCTCTCACGTCCTACATATCATGCAAATCTGCCTCATTGCCCTAGGCTGAGCAGCTCTGAGAAACCAAAACTGCTTCGCATTCCTTCTACAAAGTCATACCTTAAGACCCGATCCTTACAGGAGAAAGTCAGCTTGCGTTTCTGCTGTAACCAAAGCACAGATCTTCCTCTTACACTGCAGGGTTTTAGAAGAAGCTAAGCCAGATAGCCTACCTAGAGCGCTCCTTGGGGGAGGCTGTTGGCTACACGCAGAACTCCGTGCCAAATAAACTTTATTCAAGGAAGGGACCAGTGTTTAGCTAGAGTGTATATTTACTTGGTAGAAATCACAAGTAGGTAGACCGCGTGTTCGCTGGAAACGGTGACCTTATGGCACAAGCCTTGCTTTCCCATTTTGAATGCTCCATGCATGCTGCCTTGAAGTTACCTAAATAACAGTTTTAGGACGAGTCTTTAGTCATTGTAGGCAGGGCTCTGGGAAGGGAACGAGTGTTCTCTGCATCAACAGGGTGCTTTCATAGCCTGGGTGGGAGCCTCTCCTCAGACGCCCTAGAGATAAAGGTAACTTGACGTGAGTTCTTTCCTCCAGGTAAAGCCTTGACTAGCCCTGCCGAAGCTGAGCTTGAAGCAGTTTCCTTGTGGCATTTGTGTTAGGTCTGTTTTCTTTTAAGGTTAGTAAGCTTTTCAAGACACCGAGGACCTCTCGTGAGCAACCTATTCCCTGCAAGAGCACCGAGTACCAGCAGGCTCCACTGGGCTACTAAGAAACATCCAGGCCCGGAAACGTTTCCCAGTCACTGTGTATTTTGTGTGTAGGGCAACACACTGCACTCTTCCTTGGAAGAGCTAGATTTCCTCAGCTCTCCAACAACTCCAGGAAATGTGTTCTCTCAATTCCTATATGTCATGCAAATCTCCCTCATTGCCCTTAGGCTGAGCAGCACTGAGAAACCAAAACTGCAACGCATTCCTTCTTTAAAGTCAAACCTTAAGACCCCATCCTTACAGGAGAAAGTCGGCTTGCTTTCCTGCTGTAACCAAAGCACAGTTCTTCCTCTTACACTCCAGGGTTTTAGAAGAAGCAGAGCCCGATAGCCTACCCAGAGCGCTCCCAAGGGGAGGCGGTTGGCTACACGCAGAATTCCGTGCCAAATAAACTTTATTCAAGGAAGGGACCAGTGTGTAGCTAGAGTGTATATTTACTTGGTAGAAATCACAAGGAGGTAGGCTGCATGTTCGCTGGAAACGGGGAACTTATGGCACAAGCCTTGCTTACCACTTTTGAATGCTCCCTTCAAGCTGCCTTGAAGCTACCTAAATTACAATTTTAGGACGGGTCTCTAGTGTCTGTAGGCAGGGCTCTGGGAAGGGAACGAGTGTTCTCTACATCAACAGGGTGCTTTCATAGACTGGGTAGGAGCCTCGCCTGAGACACTCTAGAGCTAAAAGGAAACTTGACGTGAGTCCTCTCCTCAAGGTAAAGCCTAGAATAGCCCTGCCGAAGTGGAAGCTTGGAGCGGAGTTCTTGAGGCATTAGTTTCAGGTCTGTTTTCTTTTAAGGTTAGTAAGCTTTTCAAGGCCCTGAGGACCTCGCCTGGGCACCCTATTCCCTGCAAGAACACCCAGTACCGGCAGGCTCCACTGGGCTACTAAGAAACATCCAGGCCCGGAAACTTTTCCCATTCACTCTTTGTATTTTGTGTGTAGGCCAACACACTACACTCTTCCTTGGAAGAGCTAGATTTCCTCAGCTCTCCAACAGCTCCAGGAAATGTGTTCTCTCACGTCCTACATATCATGCAAATCTGCCTCATTGCCCTAGGCTGACCGGCACTGAGAAACCAAAACTGCTTCACATTCCTTCTACAAAGTCATACCTTAACACCTCATCCTTACAGTAGAAAGTCGGCTTGCGTTTCTGCTGTAACCACAGCACAGTTCTTCCTCTTACACTCCAGGGTTTTAGAAGAAGCTAAGCCCGATAGCCTACCCAGAGCGATCCCTGGGGGAGGCGGTTGGCTACACGCAGAATTACGTGCCAAATAAACTTTATTCAAGGAAGGGACCGGTGTGTAGCTAGAGTGTATATTTACTTGGTAGAAATCACAAGGAGGTAGGCTGCATGTTCCCTGGAAACGGGGAACTGATGGCACAAGCCTTGCTTACCCATTTTGAATGCTCCATTCAAGCTGCCTTGAAGCTGCCTAAATAACAATTTTAGGACGGGTCTCTAGTCTCTGTAGGCAAGGCTCTGGGAAGGGAACGAGTGTTCTCTACATCAACAGGGTGCTTTCATAGCCTGGGTGGGAACCTCTCCTCAGACGCTCTACAGCTAAAAGGAAACTTGACGTGAGTCCTTTCCTCAAGGTAAAGCCTAGAATAGCCCTGCCGAAGTGGAAGCTTGGAGCGGAGTCCTTGAGGCATTAGTTTCAGGTCTGTTTCCTTTTAAGGTTAGTAAGCTTTTCAGGACACCGAGGACCTCGCCTGGGCACCTTATTCCCTGGAAGACCACCGAGTACCGGCAGTCTCCACTGGGCTACTAAGAAACATCCAGGCCCGGACACCTTTCCCAGTCACTCTGTGTATTTTCTGTGTAGGCCAACACACTGCACTCTTCCTTGGAAGAGCTAGATTTCCTCAGCTCTCCAACAGCCCCAGGAAATGTGTTCTCTCACGTCCTACATATCATGCAAATCTGCCTCATTGCCCTAGGCTGAGCAGCTCTGAGAAACCAAAACTGCTTCGCATTCCTTCTACAAAGTCATACCTTAAGACCCCATCCTTACAGGAGAAAGTCAGCTTGCGTTTCTGCTGTAACCAAAGCACAGATCTTCCTCTTACACTGCAGGGTTTTAGAAGAAGCTAAGCCAGATAGCCTACCTAGAGCGCTCCTTGGGGGAGGCTGTTGGCTACACGCAGAACTCCGTGCCAAATAAACTTTATTCAAGGAAGGGACCAGTGTTTAGCTAGAGTGTATATTTACTTGGTAGAAATCACAAGTAGGTAGGCCGCGTGTTCGCTGGAAACGGTGACCTTATGGCACAAGCCTTGCTTTCCCATTTTGAATGCTCCATGCATGCTGCCTTGAAGTTACCTAAATAACAGTTTTAGGACGAGTCTTTAGTCATTGTAGGCAGGGCTCTGGGAAGGGAACGAGTGTTCTCTGCATCAACAGGGTGCTTTCATAGCCTGGGTGGGAGCCTCTCCTCAGACGCCCTAGAGATAAAGGAAACTTGACGTGAGTTCTTTCCTCCAGGTAAAGCCTTGACTAGCCCTGCCGAAGCTGAGCTTGAAGCAGTTTCCTTGTGGCATTTGTTTTAGGTCTGTTTTCTTTTAAGGTTAGTAAGCTTGTCAAGGCACCGAGGACCTCTCGTGGGCACCCTATTCCCTGCAAGAGCACCGAGTACCAGCAGGCTCCACTGGGCTACTAAGAAACATCCAGGCCCGGAAACGTTTCCCAGTCACTGAGTATTTTGTGTGTAGGGCAACACACTGCACTCTTCCTTGGAAGAGCTAGATTTCCTCAGCTCTCCAACAACTCCAGGAAATGTGTTCTCTCAATTCCTATATGTCATGCAAATCTCCCTCATTGCCCTTAGGCTGAGCAGCACTGAGAAACCAAAACTGCAACGCATTCCTTCTTTAAAGTCAAACCTTAAGACCTCATCCTTACAGGAGAAAGTCGGCTTGCTTTCCTGCTGTAACCAAAGCACAGTTCTTCCTCTTACACTCCAGGGTTTTAGAAGAAGCAGAGCCCGATAGCCTACCCAGAGCGCTCCCAAGGGGAGGCGGTTGGCTACACGCAGAATTCCGTGCCAAATAAACTTTATTCAAGGAAGGGACCAGTGTGTAGCTAGAGTGTATATTTACTTGGTAGAAATCACAAGGAGGTAGGCTGCATGTTCGCTGGAAACGGGGAACTTATGGCACAAGCCTGGCTTACCACTTTTGAATGCTCCCTTCAAGCTGCCTTGAAGCTACCTAAATTACAATTTTAGGACGGGTCTCTAGTGTCTGTAGGCAGGGCTCTGGGAAGGGAACGAGTGTTCTCTACATCAACAGGGTGCTTTCATAGACTGGGTAGGAGCCTCGCCTGAGACACTCTAGAGCTAAAAGGAAACTTGACGTGAGTCCTCTCCTCAAGGTAAAGCCTAGAATAGCCCTGCCGAAGTGGAAGCTTGGAGCGGAGTTCTTGAGGCATTAGTTTCAGGTCTGTTTTCTTTTAAGGTTAGTAAGCTTTTCAAGGCCCTGAGGACCTCGCCTGGGCACCCTATTCCCTGCAAGAACACCCAGTACCGGCAGGCTCCACTGGGCTACTAAGAAACATCCAGGCCCGGAAACTTTTCCCATTCACTCTTTGTATTTTGTGTGTAGGCCAACACACTACACTCTTCCTTGGAAGAGCTAGATTTCCTCAGCTCTCCAACAGCTCCAGGAAATGTGTTCTCTCACGTCCTACATATCATGCAAATCTGCCTCATTGCCCTAGGCTGACCGGCACTGAGAAACCAAAACTGCTTCACATTCCTTCTACAAAGTCATACCTTAACACCTCATCCTTACAGTAGAAAGTCGGCTTGCGTTTCTGCTGTAACCACAGCACAGTTCTTCCTCTTACACTCCAGGGTTTTAGAAGAAGCTAAGCCCGATAGCCTACCCAGAGCGATCCCTGGGGGAGGCGGTTGGCTACACGCAGAATTACGTGCCAAATAAACTTTATTCAAGGAAGGGACCGGTGTGTAGCTAGAGTGTATATTTACTTGGTAGAAATCACAAGGACGTAGGCTGCATGTTCGCTGGAAACGGGGAACTTATGGCACAAGCCTTGCTTACCCATTTTGAATGCTCCATTCAAGCTGCCTTGAAGCTGCCTAAATAACAATTTTAGGACGGGTCTCTAGTCTCTGTAGGCAAGGCTCTGGGAAGGGAACGAGTGTTCTCTACATCAACAGGGTGCTTTCATAGCCTGGGTGGGAGCCTCTCCTCAGACGCTCTACAGCTAAAAGGAAACTTGACGTGAGTCCTTTCCTCAAGGTAAAGCCTAGAATAGCCCTGCCGAAGTGGAAGCTTGGAGCGGAGTCCTTGAGGCATTAGTTTCAGGTCTGTTTCCTTTTAAGGTTAGTAAGCTTTTCAGGACACCGAGGACCTCGCCTGGGCACCTTATTCCCTGGAAGACCACCGAGTACCGGCAGTCTCCACTGGGCTACTAAGAAACATCCAGGCCCGGACACCTTTCCCAGTCACTCTGTGTATTTTGTGTGTAGGCCAACACACTGCACTCTTCCTTGGAAGAGCTAGATTTCCTCAGCTCTCCAACAGCCCCAGGAAATGTGTTCTCTCACGTCCTACATATCATGCAAATCTGCCTCATTGCCCTAGGCTGAGCAGCTCTGAGAAACCAAAACTGCTTCGCATTCCTTCTACAAAGTCATACCTTAAGACCCCATCCTTACAGGAGAAAGTCAGCTTGCGTTTCTGCTGTAACCAAAGCACAGATCTTCCTCTTACACTGCAGGGTTTTAGAAGAAGCTAAGCCAGATAGCCTACCTAGAGCGCTCCTTGGGGGAGGCTGTTGGCTACACGCAGAACTCCGTGCCAAATAAACTTTATTCAAGGAAGGGACCAGTGTTTAGCTAGAGTGTATATTTACTTGGTAGAAATCACAAGTAGGTAGACCGCGTGTTCGCTGGAAACGGTGACCTTATGGCACAAGCCTTGCTTTCCCATTTTGAATGCTCCATGCATGCTGCCTTGAAGTTACCTAAATAACAGTTTTAGGACGAGTCTTTAGTCATTGTAGGCAGGGCTCTGGGAAGGGAACGAGTGTTCTCTGCATCAACAGGGTGCTTTCATACCCTGGGTGGGAGCCTCTCCTCAGACGCCCTAGAGATAAAGGAAACTTGACGTGAGTTCTTTCCTCCAGGTAAAGCCTTGATTAGCCCTGCCGAAGCTGAGCTTGAAGCAGTTTCCTTGTGGCATTTGTTTTAGGTCTGTTTTCTTTTAAGGTTAGTAAGCTTGTCAAGACACCGAGGACCTCTCGTGGGCACCCTATTCCCTGCAAGAGCACCGAGTACCAGCAGGCTCCACTGGGCTACTAAGAAACATCCAGGCCCGGAAACGTTTCCCAGTCACTGTGTATTTTGTGTGTAGGGCAACACACTGCACTCTTCCTTGGAAGAGCTAGATTTCCTCAGCTCTCCAACAACTCCAGGCAATGTGTTCTCTCAATTCCTATATGTCATGCAAATCTCCCTCATTGCCCTAGGCTGAGCAGCACTGAGAAACCAAAACTGCAACGCATTCCTTCTTTAAAGTCCAACCTTAAGACCCCATCCTTACAGGAGAAAGTCGGCTTGCTTTCCTGCTGTAACCAAAGCACAGTTCTTCCTCTTACACTCCAGGGTTTTAGAAGAAGCAGAGCCCGATAGCCTACCCAGAGCGCTCCCAAGGGGAGGCGGTTGGCTACACGCAGAATTCCGTGCCAAATAAACTTTATTCAAGGAAGGGACCAGTGTGTAGCTAGAGTGTATATTTACTTGGTAGAAATCACAAGGAGGTAGGCTGCATGTTCGCTGGAAACGGGGAACTTATGGCACAAGCCTGGCTTACCACTTTTGAATGCTCCATTCAAGCTGCCTTGAAGCTACCTAAATTACAATTTTAGGACGGGTCTCTAGTGTCTGTAGGCAGGGCTCTGGGAAGGGAACGAGTGTTCTCTACATCAACAGGGTGCTTTCATAGACTGGGTAGGAGCCTCGCCTGCGACACTCTAGAGCTAAAAGGAAACTTGACGTGAGTCCTCTCCTCAAGGTAAAGCCTAGAATAGCCCTGCCGAAGTGGAAGCTTGGAGAGGAGTTCTTGAGGCATTAGTTTCAGGTCTGTTTTCTTTTAAGGTTAGTAAGCTTTTCAAGGCCCTGAGGACCTCGCCTGGGCACCCTATTCCCTGCAAGAACACCCAGTACCGGCAGGCTCCACTGGGCTACTAAGAAACATCCAGGCCCGGAAACTTTTCCCATTCACTCTTTGTATTTTGTGTGTAGGCCAACACACTACACTCTTCCTTGGAAGAGCTAGATTTCCTCAGCTCTCCAACAGCTCCAGGAAATGTGTTCTCTCACGTCCTACATATCATGCAAATCTGCCTCATTGCCCTAGGCTGACCGGCACTGAGAAACCAAAACTGCTTCACATTCCTTCTACAAAGTCATACCTTAACACCCCATCCTTACAGTAGAAAGTCGGCTTGCGTTTCTGCTGTAACCACAGCACAGTTCTTCCTCTTACACTCCAGGGTTTTAGAAGAAGCTAAGCCCGATAGCCTACCCAGAGCGATCCCTGGGGGAGGCGGTTGGCTACACGCAGAATTACGTGCCAAATAAACTTTATTCAAGGAAGGGACCGGTGTGTAGCTAGAGTGTATATTTACTTGGTAGAAATCACAAGGAGGTAGGCTGCATGTTCGCTGGAAACGGGGAACTTATGGCACAAGCCTTGCTTACCCATTTTGAATGCTCCATTCAAGCTGCCTTGAAGCTGCCTAAATAACAATTTTAGGACGGGTCTCTAGTCTCTGTAGGCAAGGCTCTGGGAAGGGAACGAGTGTTCTCTACATCAACAGGGTGCTTTCATAGCCTGGGTGGGAGCCTCTCCTCAGACGCTCTACAGCTAAAAGGAAACTTGACGTGAGTCCTTTCCTCAAGGTAAAGCCTAGAATAGCCCTGCCGAAGTGGAAGCTTGGAGCGGAGTCCTTGAGGCATTAGTTTCAGGTCTGTTTCCTTTTAAGGTTAGTAAGCTTTTCAGGACACCGAGGACCTCGCCTGGGCACCTTATTCCCTGGAAGACCACCGAGTACCGGCAGTCTCCACTGGGCTACTAAGAAACATCCAGGCCCGGACACCTTTCCCAGTCACTCTGTGTATTTTGTGTGTAGGCCAACACACTGCACTCTTCCTTGGAAGAGCTAGATTTCTTCAGCTCTCCAACAGCCCCAGGAAATGTGTTCTCTCACGTCCTACATATCATGCAAATCTGCCTCATTGCCCTAGGCTGAGCAGCTCTGAGAAACCAAAACTGCTTCGCATTCCTTCTACAAAGTCATACCTTAAGACCCCATCCTTACAGGAGAAAGTCAGCTTGCGTTTCTGCTGTAACCAAAGCACAGATCTTCCTCTTACACTGCAGGGTTTTAGAAGAAGCTAAGCCAGATAGCCTACCTAGAGCGCTCCTTGGGGGAGGCTGTTGGCTACACGCAGAACTCCGTGCCAAATAAACTTTATTCAAGGAAGGGACCAGTGTTTAGCTAGAGTGTATATTTACTTGGTAGAAATCACAAGTAGGTAGACCGCGTGTTCGCTGGAAACGGTGACCTTATGGCACAAGCCTTGCTTTCCCATTTTGAATGCTCCATGCATGCTGCCTTGAAGTTACCTAAATAACAGTTTTAGGACGAGTCTTTAGTCATTGTAGGCAGGGCTCTGGGAAGGGAACGAGTGTTCTCTGCATCAACAGGGTGCTTTCATACCCTGGGTGGGAGCCTCTCCTCAGACGCCCTAGAGATAAAGGTAACTTGACGTGAGTTCTTTCCTCCAGGTAAAGCCTTGACTAGCCCTGCCGAAGCTGAGCTTGAAGCAGTTTCCTTGTGGCATTTGTGTTAGGTCTGTTTTCTTTTAAGGTTAGTAAGCTTGTCAAGACACCGAGGACCTCTCGTGGGCACCCTATTCCCTGCAAGAGCACCGAGTACCAGCAGGCTCCACTGGGCTACTAAGAAACATCCAGGCCCGGAAAATTTCCCAGTCACTGTGTATTTTGTGTGTAGGGCAACACACTGCACTCTTCCTTGGAAGAGCTAGATTTCCTCAGCTCTCCAACAACTCCAGGCAATGTGTTCTCTCAATTCCTATATGTCATGCAAATCTCCCTCATTGCCCTAGGCTGAGCAGCACTGAGAAACCAAAACTGCAACGCATTCCTTCTTTAAAGTCAAACCTTAAGACCCCATCCTTACAGGAGAACGTCGGCTTGCTTTCCTGCTGTAACCAAAGCACAGTTCTTCCTCTTACACTCCAGGGTTTTAGAAGAAGCAGAGCCCGATAGCCTACCCAGAGCGCTCCCAAGGGGAGGCGGTTGGCTACACGCAGAATTCCGTGCCAAATAAACTTTATTCAAGGAAGGGACCAGTGTGTAGCTAGAGTGTATATTTACTTGGTAGAAATCACAAGGAGGTAGGCTGCATGTTCGCTGGAAACGGGGAACTTATGGCACAAGCCTGGCTTACCACTTTTGAATGCTCCATTCAAGCTGCCTTGAAGCTACCTAAATTACAATTTTAGGACGGGTCTCTAGTGTCTGTAGGCAGGGCTCTGGGAAGGGAACGAGTGTTCTCTACATCAACAGGGTGCTTTCATAGACTGGGTAGGAGCCTCGCCTGCGACACTCTAGAGCTAAAAGGAAACCTGACGTGAGTCCTCTCCTCAAGGTAAAGCCTAGAATAGCCCTGCCGAAGTGGAAGCTTGGAGAGGAGTTCTTGAGGCATTAGTTTCAGGTCTGTTTTCTTTTAAGGTTAGTAAGCTTTTCAAGGCCCTGAGGACCTCGCCTGGGCACCCTATTCCCTGCAAGAACACCCAGTACCGGCAGGCTCCACTGGGCTACTAAGAAACATCCAGGCCCGGAAACTTTTCCCATTCACTCTTTGTATTTTGTGTGTAGGCCAACACACTACACTCTTCCTTGGAAGAGCTAGATTTCCTCAGCTCTCCAACAGCTCCAGGAAATGTGTTCTCTCACGTCCTACATATCATGCAAATCTGCCTCATTGCCCTAGGCTGACCGGCACTGAGAAACCAAAACTGCTTCACATTCCTTCTACAAAGTCATACCTTAACACCCCATCCTTACAGTAGAAAGTCGGCTTGCGTTTCTGCTGTAACCACAGCACAGTTCTTCCTCTTACACTCCAGGGTTTTAGAAGAAGCTAAGCCCGATAGCCTACCCAGAGCGATCCCTGGTGGAGGCGGTTGGCTACACGCAGAATTACGTGCCAAATAAACTTTATTCAAGGAAGGGACCGGTGTGTAGCTAGAGTGTATATTTACTTGGTAGAAATCACAAGGACGTAGGCTGCATGTTCGCTGGAAACGGGGAACTTATGGCACAAGCCTTGCTTACCCATTTTGAATGCTCCATTCAAGCTGCCTTGAAGCTGCCTAAATAACAATTTTAGGACGGGTCTCTAGTCTCTGTAGGCAAGGCTCTGGGAAGGGAACGAGTGTTCTCTACATCAACAGGGTGCTTTCATAGCCTGGGTGGGAGCCTCTCCTCAGACGCTCTACAGCTAAAAGGAAACTTGACGTGAGTCCTTTCCTCAAGGTAAAGCCTAGAATAGCCCTGCCGAAGTGGAAGCTTGGAGCGGAGTCCTTGAGGCATTAGTTTCAGGTCTGTTTCCTTTTAAGGTTAGTAAGCTTTTCAGGACACCGAGGACCTCGCCTGGGCACCTTATTCCCTGGAAGACCACCGAGTACCGGCAGTCTCCACTGGGCTACTAAGAAACATCCAGGCCCGGACACCTTTCCCAGTCACTCTGTGTATTTTGTGTGTAGGCCAACACACTGCACTCTTCCTTGGAAGAGCTAGATTTCCTCAGCTCTCCAACAGCCCCAGGAAATGTGTTCTCTCACGTCCTACATATCATGCAAATCTGCCTCATTGCCCTAGGCTGAGCAGCTCTGAGAAACCAAAACTGCTTCGCATTCCTTCTACAAAGTCATACCTTAAGACCCGATCCTTACAGGAGAAAGTCAGCTTGCGTTTCTGCTGTAACCAAAGCACAGATCTTCCTCTTACACTGCAGGGTTTTAGAAGAAGCTAAGCCAGATAGCCTACCTAGAGCGCTCCTTGGGGGAGGCTGTTGGCTACACGCAGAACTCCGTGCCAAATAAACTTTATTCAAGGAAGGGACCAGTGTTTAGCTAGAGTGTATATTTACTTGGTAGAAATCACAAGTAGGTAGACCGCGTGTTCGCTGGAAACGGTGACCTTATGGCACAAGCCTTGCTTTCCCATTTTGAATGCTCCATGCATGCTGCCTTGAAGTTACCTAAATAACAGTTTTAGGACGAGTCTTTAGTCATTGTAGGCAGGGCTCTGGGAAGGGAACGAGTGTTCTCTGCATCAACAGGGTGCTTTCATAGCCTGGGTGGGAGCCTCTCCTCAGACGCCCTAGAGATAAAGGAAACTTGACGTGAGTTCTTTCCTCCAGGTAAAGCCTTGACTAGCCCTGCCGAAGCTGAGCTTGAAGCAGTTTCCTTGTGGCATTTGTTTTAGGTCTGTTTTCTTTTAAGGTTAGTAAGCTTGTCAAGACACCGAGGACCTCTCGTGGGCACCCTATTCCCTGCAAGAGCACCGAGTACCAGCAGGCTCCACTGGGCTACTAAGAAACATCCAGGCCCGGAAACGTTTCCCAGTCACTGTGTATTTTGTGTGTAGGGCAACACACTGCACTCTTCCTTGGAAGAGCTAGATTTCCTCAGCTCTCCAACAACTCCAGGAAATGTGTTCTCTCAATTCCTATATGTCATGCAAATCTCCCTCATTGCCCTTAGGCTGAGCAGCACTGAGAAACCAAAACTGCAACGCATTCCTTCTTTAAAGTCAAACCTTAAGACCCCATCCTTACAGGAGAAAGTCGGCTTGCTTTCCTGCTGTAACCAAAGCACAGTTCTTCCTCTTACACTCCAGGGTTTTAGAAGAAGCAGAGCCCGATAGCCTACCCAGAGCGCTCCCAAGGGGAGGCGGTTGGCTACACGCAGAATTCCGTGCCAAATAAACTTTATTCAAGGAAGGGACCGGTGTGTAGCTAGAGTGTATATTTACTTGGTAGAAATCACAAGGACGTAGGCTGCATGTTCGCTGGAAACGGGGAACTTATGGCACAAGCCTTGCTTACCCATTTTGAATGCTCCATTCAAGCTGCCTTGAAGCTGCCTAAATAACAATTTTAGGACGGGTCTCTAGTCTCTGTAGGCAAGGCTCTGGGAAGGGAACGAGTGTTCTCTACATCAACAGGGTGCTTTCATAGCCTGGGTGGGAGCCTCTCCTCAGACGCTCTACAGCTAAAAGGAAACTTGACGTGAGTCCTTTCCTCAAGGTAAAGCCTAGAATAGCCCTGCCGAAGTGGAAGCTTGGAGCGGAGTCCTTGAGGCATTAGTTTCAGGTCTGTTTCCTTTTAAGGTTAGTAAGCTTTTCAGGACACCGAGGACCTCGCCTGGGCACCTTATTCCCTGGAAGACCACCGAGTACCGGCAGTCTCCACTGGGCTACTAAGAAACATCCAGGCCCGGACACCTTTCCCAGTCACTCTGTGTATTTTGTGTGTAGGCCAACACACTGCACTCTTCCTTGGAAGAGCTAGATTTCCTCAGCTCTCCAACAGCCCCAGGAAATGTGTTCTCTCACGTCCTACATATCATGCAAATCTGCCTCATTGCCCTAGGCTGAGCAGCTCTGAGAAACCAAAACTGCTTCGCATTCCTTCTACAAAGTCATACCTTAAGACCCGATCCTTACAGGAGAAAGTCAGCTTGCGTTTCTGCTGTAACCAAAGCACAGATCTTCCTCTTACACTGCAGGGTTTTAGAAGAAGCTAAGCCAGATAGCCTACCTAGAGCGCTCCTTGGGGGAGGCTGTTGGCTACACGCAGAACTCCGTGCCAAATAAACTTTATTCAAGGAAGGGACCAGTGTTTAGCTAGAGTGTATATTTACTTGGTAGAAATCACAAGTAGGTAGACCGCGTGTTCGCTGGAAACGGTGACCTTATGGCACAAGCCTTGCTTTCCCATTTTGAATGCTCCATGCATGCTGCCTTGAAGTTACCTAAATAACAGTTTTAGGACGAGTCTTTAGTCATTGTAGGCAGGGCTCTGGGAAGGGAACGAGTGTTCTCTGCATCAACAGGGTGCTTTCATACCCTGGGTGGGAGCCTCTCCTCAGACGCCCTAGAGATAAAGGTAACTTGACGTGAGTTCTTTCCTCCAGGTAAAGCCTTGACTAGCCCTGCCGAAGCTGAGCTTGAAGCAGTTTCCTTGTGGCATTTGTGTTAGGTCTCTTTTCTTTTAAGGTTAGTAAGCTTGTCAAGACACCGAGGACCTCTCGTGGGCACCCTATTCCCTGCAAGAGCACCGAGTACCAGCAGGCTCCACTGGGCTACTAAGAAACATCCAGGCCCGGAAACGTTTCCCAGTCACTGTGTATTTTGTGTGTAGGGCAACACACTGCACTCTTCCTTGGAAGAGCTAGATTTCCTCAGCTCTCCAACAACTCCAGGCAATGTGTTCTCTCAATTCCTATATGTCATGCAAATCTCCCTCATTGCCCTAGGCTGAGCAGCACTGAGAAACCAAAACTGCAACGCATTCCTTCTTTAAAGTCAAACCTTAAGACCCCATCCTTACAGGAGAAAGTCGGCTTGCTTTCCTGCTGTAACCAAAGCACAGTTCTTCCTCTTACACTCCAGGGTTTTAGAAGAAGCAGAGCCCGATAGCCTACCCAGAGCGCTCCCAAGGGGAGGCGGTTGGCTACACGCAGAATTCCGTGCCAAATAAACTTTATTCAAGGAAGGGACCAGTGTGTAGCTAGAGTGTATATTTACTTGGTAGAAATCACAAGGAGGTAGGCTGCATGTTCGCTGGAAACGGGGAACTTATGGCACAAGCCTGGCTTACCACTTTTGAATGCTCCATTCAAGCTGCCTTGAAGCTACCTAAATTACAATTTTAGGACGGGTCTCTAGTGTCTGTAGGCAGGGCTCTGGGAAGGGAACGAGTGTTCTCTACATCAACAGGGTGCTTTCATAGACTGGGTAGGAGCCTCGCCTGCGACACTCTAGAGCTAAAAGGAAACTTGACGTGAGTCCTCTCCTCAAGGTAAAGCCTAGAATAGCCCTGCCGAAGTGGAAGCTTGGAGAGGAGTTCTTGAGGCATTAGTTTCAGGTCTGTTTTCTTTTAAGGTTAGTAAGCTTTTCAAGGCCCTGAGGACCTCGCCTGGGCACCCTATTCCCTGCAAGAACACCCAGTACCGGCAGGCTCCACTGGGCTACTAAGAAACATCCAGGCCCGGAAACTTTTCCCATTCACTCTTTGTATTTTGTGTGTAGGCCAACACACTACACTCTTCCTTGGAAGAGCTAGATTTCCTCAGCTCTCCAACAGCTCCAGGAAATGTGTTCTCTCACGTCCTACATATCATGCAAATCTGCCTCATTGCCCTAGGCTGACCGGCACTGAGAAACCAAAACTGCTTCACATTCCTTCTACAAAGTCATACCTTAACACCCCATCCTTACAGTAGAAAGTCGGCTTGCGTTTCTGCTGTAACCACAGCACAGTTCTTCCTCTTACACTCCAGGGTTTTAGAAGAAGCTAAGCCCGATAGCCTACCCAGAGCGATCCCTGCTGGAGGCGGTTGGCTACACGCAGAATTACGTGCCAAATAAACTTTATTCAAGGAAGGGACCGGTGTGTAGCTAGAGTGTATATTTACTTGGTAGAAATCACAAGGACGTAGGCTGCATGTTCGCTGGAAACGGGGAACTTATGGCACAAGCCTTGCTTACCCATTTTGAATGCTCCATTCAAGCTGCCTTGAAGCTGCCTAAATAACAATTTTAGGACGGGTCTCTAGTCTCTGTAGGCAAGGCTCTGGGAAGGGAACGAGTGTTCTCTACATCAACAGGGTGCTTTCATAGCCTGGGTGGGAGCCTCTCCTCAGACGCTCTACAGCTAAAAGGAAACTTGACGTGAGTCCTTTCCTCAAGGTAAAGCCTAGAATAGCCCTGCCGAAGTGGAAGCTTGGAGCGGAGTCCTTGAGGCATTAGTTTCAGGTCTGTTTCCTTTTAAGGTTAGTAAGCTTTTCAGGACACCGAGGACCTCGCCTGGGCACCTTATTCCCTGGAAGACCACCGAGTACCGGCAGTCTCCACTGGGCTACTAAGAAACATCCAGGCCCGGACACCTTTCCCAGTCACTCTGTGTATTTTGTGTGTAGGCCAACACACTGCACTCTTCCTTGGAAGAGCTAGATTTCCTCAGCTCTCCAACAGCCCCAGGAAATGTGTTCTCTCACGTCCTACATATCATGCAAATCTGCCTCATTGCCCTAGGCTGAGCAGCTCTGAGAAACCAAAACTGCTTCGCATTCCTTCTACAAAGTCATACCTTAAGACCCGATCCTTACAGGAGAAAGTCAGCTTGCGTTTCTGCTGTAACCAAAGCACAGATCTTCCTCTTACACTGCAGGGTTTTAGAAGAAGCTAAGCCAGATAGCCTACCTAGAGCGCTCCTTGGGGGAGGCTGTTGGCTACACGCAGAACTCCGTGCCAAATAAACTTTATTCAAGGAAGGGACCAGTGTTTAGCTAGAGTGTATATTTACTTGGTAGAAATCACAAGTAGGTAGACCGCGTGTTCGCTGGAAACGGTGACCTTATGGCACAAGCCTTGCTTTCCCATTTTGAATGCTCCATGCATGCTGCCTTGAAGTTACCTAAATAACAGTTTTAGGACGAGTCTTTAGTCATTGTAGGCAGGGCTCTGGGAAGGGAACGAGTGTTCTCTGCATCAACAGGGTGCTTTCATAGCCTGGGTGGGAGCCTCTCCTCAGACGCCCTAGAGATAAAGGAAACTTGACGTGAGTTCTTTCCTCCAGGTAAAGCCTTGACTAGCCCTGCCGAAGCTGAGCTTGAAGCAGTTTCCTTGTGGCATTTGTTTTAGGTCTGTTTTCTTTTAAGGTTAGTAAGCTTGTCAAGACACCGAGGACCTCTCGTGGGCACCCTATTCCCTGCAAGAGCACCGAGTACCAGCAGGCTCCACTGGGCTACTAAGAAACATCCAGGCCCGGAAACGTTTCCCAGTCACTGTGTATTTTGTGTGTAGGGCAACACACTGCACTCTTCCTTGGAAGAGCTAGATTTCCTCAGCTCTCCAACAACTCCAGGAAATGTGTTCTCTCAATTCCTATATGTCATGCAAATCTCCCTCATTGCCCTTAGGCTGAGCAGCACTGAGAAACCAAAACTGCAACGCATTCCTTCTTTAAAGTCAAACCTTAAGACCCCATCCTTACAGGAGAAAGTCGGCTTGCTTTCCTGCTGTAACCAAAGCACAGTTCTTCCTCTTACACTCCAGGGTTTTAGAAGAAGCAGAGCCCGATAGCCTACCCAGAGCGCTCCCTAGGGGAGGCGGTTGGCTACACGCAGAATTCCGTGCCAAATAAACTTTATTCAAGGAAGGGACCGGTGTGTAGCTAGAGTGTATATTTACTTGGTAGAAATCACAAGGACGTAGGCTGCATGTTCGCTGGAAACGGGGAACTTATGGCACAAGCCTTGCTTACCCATTTTGAATGCTCCATTCAAGCTGCCTTGAAGCTGCCTAAATAACAATTTTAGGACGGGTCTCTAGTCTCTGTAGGCAAGGCTCTGGGAAGGGAACGAGTGTTCTCTACATCAACAGGGTGCTTTCATAGCCTGGGTGGGAGCCTCTCCTCAGACGCTCTACAGCTAAAAGGAAACTTGACGTGAGTCCTTTCCTCAAGGTAAAGCCTAGAATAGCCCTGCCGAAGTGGAAGCTTGGAGCGGAGTCCTTGAGGCATTAGTTTCAGGTCTGTTTCCTTTTAAGGTTAGTAAGCTTTTCAGGACACCGAGGACCTCGCCTGGGCACCTTATTCCCTGGAAGACCACCGAGTACCGGCAGTCTCCACTGGGCTACTAAGAAACATCCAGGCCCGGACACCTTTCCCAGTCACTCTGTGTATTTTGTGTGTAGGCCAACACACTGCACTCTTCCTTGGAAGAGCTAGATTTCCTCAGCTCTCCAACAGCCCCAGGAAATGTGTTCTCTCACGTCCTACATATCATGCAAATCTGCCTCATTGCCCTAGGCTGAGCAGCTCTGAGAAACCAAAACTGCTTCGCATTCCTTCTACAAAGTCATACCTTAAGACCCGATCCTTACAGGAGAAAGTCAGCTTGCGTTTCTGCTGTAACCAAAGCACAGATCTTCCTCTTACACTGCAGGGTTTTAGAAGAAGCTAAGCCAGATAGCCTACCTAGAGCGCTCCTTGGGGGAGGCTGTTGGCTACACGCAGAACTCCGTGCCAAATAAACTTTATTCAAGGAAGGGACCAGTGTTTAGCTAGAGTGTATATTTACTTGGTAGAAATCACAAGTAGGTAGACCGCGTGTTCGCTGGAAACGGTGACCTTATGGCACAAGCCTTGCTTTCCCATTTTGAATGCTCCATGCATGCTGCCTTGAAGTTACCTAAATAACAGTTTTAGGACGAGTCTTTAGTCATTGTAGGCAGGGCTCTGGGAAGGGAACGAGTGTTCTCTGCATCAACAGGGTGCTTTCATACCCTGGGTGGGAGCCTCTCCTCAGACGCCCTAGAGATAAAGGTAACTTGACGTGAGTTCTTTCCTCCAGGTAAAGCCTTGACTAGCCCTGCCGAAGCTGAGCTTGAAGCAGTTTCCTTGTGGCATTTGTGTTAGGTCTCTTTTCTTTTAAGGTTAGTAAGCTTGTCAAGACACCGAGGACCTCTCGTGGGCACCCTATTCCCTGCAAGAGCACCGAGTACCAGCAGGCTCCACTGGGCTACTAAGAAACATCCAGGCCCGGAAACGTTTCCCAGTCACTGTGTATTTTGTGTGTAGGGCAACACACTGCACTCTTCCTTGGAAGAGCTAGATTTCCTCAGCTCTCCAACAACTCCAGGCAATGTGTTCTCTCAATTCCTATATGTCATGCAAATCTCCCTCATTGCCCTAGGCTGAGCAGCACTGAGAAACCAAAACTGCAACGCATTCCTTCTTTAAAGTCAAACCTTAAGACCCCATCCTTACAGGAGAAAGTCGGCTTGCTTTCCTGCTGTAACCAAAGCACAGTTCTTCCTCTTACACTCCAGGGTTTTAGAAGAAGCAGAGCCCGATAGCCTACCCAGAGCGCTCCCAAGGGGAGGCGGTTGGCTACACGCAGAATTCCGTGCCAAATAAACTTTATTCAAGGAAGGGACCAGTGTGTAGCTAGAGTGTATATTTACTTGGTAGAAATCACAAGGAGGTAGGCTGCATGTTCGCTGGAAACGGGGAACTTATGGCACAAGCCTGGCTTACCACTTTTGAATGCTCCATTCAAGCTGCCTTGAAGCTACCTAAATTACAATTTTAGGACGGGTCTCTAGTGTCTGTAGGCAGGGCTCTGGGAAGGGAACGAGTGTTCTCTACATCAACAGGGTGCTTTCATAGACTGGGTAGGAGCCTCGCCTGCGACACTCTAGAGCTAAAAGGAAACTTGACGTGAGTCCTCTCCTCAAGGTAAAGCCTAGAATAGCCCTGCCGAAGTGGAAGCTTGGAGAGGAGTTCTTGAGGCATTAGTTTCAGGTCTGTTTTCTTTTAAGGTTAGTAAGCTTTTCAAGGCCCTGAGGACCTCGCCTGGGCACCCTATTCCCTGCAAGAACACCCAGTACCGGCAGGCTCCACTGGGCTACTAAGAAACATCCAGGCCCGGAAACTTTTCCCATTCACTCTTTGTATTTTGTGTGTAGGCCAACACACTACACTCTTCCTTGGAAGAGCTAGATTTCCTCAGCTCTCCAACAGCTCCAGGAAATGTGTTCTCTCACGTCCTACATATCATGCAAATCTGCCTCATTGCCCTAGGCTGACCGGCACTGAGAAACCAAAACTGCTTCACATTCCTTCTACAAAGTCATACCTTAACACCCCATCCTTACAGTAGAAAGTCGGCTTGCGTTTCTGCTGTAACCACAGCACAGTTCTTCCTCTTACACTCCAGGGTTTTAGAAGAAGCTAAGCCCGATAGCCTACCCAGAGCGATCCCTGCTGGAGGCGGTTGGCTACACGCAGAATTACGTGCCAAATAAACTTTATTCAAGGAAGGGACCGGTGTGTAGCTAGAGTGTATATTTACTTGGTAGAAATCACAAGGACGTAGGCTGCATGTTCGCTGGAAACGGGGAACTTATGGCACAAGCCTTGCTTACCCATTTTGAATGCTCCATTCAAGCTGCCTTGAAGCTGCCTAAATAACAATTTTAGGACGGGTCTCTAGTCTCTGTAGGCAAGGCTCTGGGAAGGGAACGAGTGTTCTCTACATCAACAGGGTGCTTTCATAGCCTGGGTGGGAGCCTCTCCTCAGACGCTCTACAGCTAAAAGGAAACTTGACGTGAGTCCTTTCCTCAAGGTAAAGCCTAGAATAGCCCTGCCGAAGTGGAAGCTTGGAGCGGAGTCCTTGAGGCATTAGTTTCAGGTCTGTTTCCTTTTAAGGTTAGTAAGCTTTTCAGGACACCGAGGACCTCGCCTGGGCACCTTATTCCCTGGAAGACCACCGAGTACCGGCAGTCTCCACTGGGCTACTAAGAAACATCCAGGCCCGGACACCTTTCCCAGTCACTCTGTGTATTTTGTGTGTAGGCCAACACACTGCACTCTTCCTTGGAAGAGCTAGATTTCCTCAGCTCTCCAACAGCCCCAGGAAATGTGTTCTCTCACGTCCTACATATCATGCAAATCTGCCTCATTGCCCTAGGCTGAGCAGCTCTGAGAAACCAAAACTGCTTCGCATTCCTTCTACAAAGTCATACCTTAAGACCCGATCCTTACAGGAGAAAGTCAGCTTGCGTTTCTGCTGTAACCAAAGCACAGATCTTCCTCTTACACTGCAGGGTTTTAGAAGAAGCTAAGCCAGATAGCCTACCTAGAGCGCTCCTTGGGGGAGGCTGTTGGCTACACGCAGAACTCCGTGCCAAATAAACTTTATTCAAGGAAGGGACCAGTGTTTAGCTAGAGTGTATATTTACTTGGTAGAAATCACAAGTAGGTAGACCGCGTGTTCGCTGGAAACGGTGACCTTATGGCACAAGCCTTGCTTTCCCATTTTGAATGCTCCATGCATGCTGCCTTGAAGTTACCTAAATAACAGTTTTAGGACGAGTCTTTAGTCATTGTAGGCAGGGCTCTGGGAAGGGAACGAGTGTTCTCTGCATCAACAGGGTGCTTTCATAGCCTGGGTGGGAGCCTCTCCTCAGACGCCCTAGAGATAAAGGAAACTTGACGTGAGTTCTTTCCTCCAGGTAAAGCCTTGACTAGCCCTGCCGAAGCTGAGCTTGAAGCAGTTTCCTTGTGGCATTTGTTTTAGGTCTGTTTTCTTTTAAGGTTAGTAAGCTTGTCAAGACACCGAGGACCTCTCGTGGGCACCCTATTCCCTGCAAGAGCACCGAGTACCAGCAGGCTCCACTGGGCTACTAAGAAACATCCAGGCCCGGAAACGTTTCCCAGTCACTGTGTATTTTGTGTGTAGGGCAACACACTGCACTCTTCCTTGGAAGAGCTAGATTTCCTCAGCTCTCCAACAACTCCAGGAAATGTGTTCTCTCAATTCCTATATGTCATGCAAATCTCCCTCATTGCCCTTAGGCTGAGCAGCACTGAGAAACCAAAACTGCAACGCATTCCTTCTTTAAAGTCAAACCTTAAGACCCCATCCTTACAGGAGAAAGTCGGCTTGCTTTCCTGCTGTAACCAAAGCACAGTTCTTCCTCTTACACTCCAGGGTTTTAGAAGAAGCAGAGCCCGATAGCCTACCCAGAGCGCTCCCTAGGGGAGGCGGTTGGCTACACGCAGAATTCCGTGCCAAATAAACTTTATTCAAGGAAGGGACCGGTGTGTAGCTAGAGTGTATATTTACTTGGTAGAAATCACAAGGACGTAGGCTGCATGTTCGCTGGAAACGGGGAACTTATGGCACAAGCCTTGCTTACCCATTTTGAATGCTCCATTCAAGCTGCCTTGAAGCTGCCTAAATAACAATTTTAGGACGGGTCTCTAGTCTCTGTAGGCAAGGCTCTGGGAAGGGAACGAGTGTTCTCTACATCAACAGGGTGCTTTCATAGCCTGGGTGGGAGCCTCTCCTCAGACGCTCTACAGCTAAAAGGAAACTTGACGTGAGTCCTTTCCTCAAGGTAAAGCCTAGAATAGCCCTGCCGAAGTGGAAGCTTGGAGCGGAGTCCTTGAGGCATTAGTTTCAGGTCTGTTTCCTTTTAAGGTTAGTAAGCTTTTCAGGACACCGAGGACCTCGCCTGGGCACCTTATTCCCTGGAAGACCACCGAGTACCGGCAGTCTCCACTGGGCTACTAAGAAACATCCAGGCCCGGACACCTTTCCCAGTCACTCTGTGTATTTTGTGTGTAGGCCAACACACTGCACTCTTCCTTGGAAGAGCTAGATTTCTTCAGCTCTCCAACAGCCCCAGGAAATGTGTTCTCTCACGTCCTACATATCATGCAAATCTGCCTCATTGCCCTAGGCTGAGCAGCTCTGAGAAACCAAAACTGCTTCGCATTCCTTCTACAAAGTCATACCTTAAGACCCGATCCTTACAGGAGAAAGTCAGCTTGCGTTTCTGCTGTAACCAAAGCACAGATCTTCCTCTTACACTGCAGGGTTTTAGAAGAAGCTAAGCCAGATAGCCTACCTAGAGCGCTCCTTGGGGGAGGCTGTTGGCTACACGCAGAACTCCGTGCCAAATAAACTTTATTCAAGGAAGGGACCAGTGTTTAGCTAGAGTGTATATTTACTTGGTAGAAATCACAAGTAGGTAGACCGCGTGTTCGCTGGAAACGGTGACCTTATGGCACAAGCCTTGCTTTCCCATTTTGAATGCTCCATGCATGCTGCCTTGAAGTTACCTAAATAACAGTTTTAGGACGAGTCTTTAGTCATTGTAGGCAGGGCTCTGGGAAGGGAACGAGTGTTCTCTGCATCAACAGGGTGCTTTCATAGCCTGGGTGGGAGCCTCTCCTCAGACGCCCTAGAGATAAAGGTAACTTGACGTGAGTTCTTTCCTCCAGGTAAAGCCTTGACTAGCCCTGCCGAAGCTGAGCTTGAAGCAGTTTCCTTGTGGCATTTGTGTTAGGTCTGTTTTCTTTTATGGTTAGTAAGCTTGTCAAGACACCGAGGACCTCTCGTGGGCACCCTATTCCCTGCAAGAGCACCGAGTACCAGCAGGCTCCACTGGGCTACTAAGAAACATCCAGACCCGGAAACGTTTCCCAGTCACTGTGTATTTTGTGTGTAGGGCAACACACTGCACTCTTCCTTGGAAGAGCTAGATTTCCTCAGCTCTCCAACAACTCCAGGCAATGTGTTCTCTCAATTCCTATATGTCATGCAAATCTCCCTCATTGCCCTAGGCTGAGCAGCACTGAGAAACCAAAACTGCAACGCATTCCTTCTTTAAAGTCAAACCTTAAGACCCCATCCTTACAGGAGAAAGTCGGCTTGCTTTCCTGCTGTAACCAAAGCACAGTTCTTCCTCTTACACTCCAGGGTTTTAGAAGAAGCAGAGCCCGATAGCCTACCCAGAGCGCTCCCAAGGGGAGGCGGTTGGCTACACGCAGAATTCCGTGCCAAATAAACTTTATTCAAGGAAGGGACCAGTGTGTAGCTAGAGTGTATATTTACTTGGTAGAAATCACAAGGAGGTAGGCTGCATGTTCGCTGGAAACGGGGAACTTATGGCACAAGCCTGGCTTACCACTTTTGAATGCTCCATTCAAGCTGCCTTGAAGCTACCTAAATTACAATTTTAGGACGGGTCTCTAGTGTCTGTAGGCAGGGCTCTGGGAAGGGAACGAGTGTTCTCTACATCAACAGGGTGCTTTCATAGACTGGGTAGGAGCCTCGCCTGCGACACTCTAGAGCTAAAAGGAAACCTGACGTGAGTCCTCTCCTCAAGGTAAAGCCTAGAATAGCCCTGCCGAAGTGGAAGCTTGGAGAGGAGTTCTTGAGGCATTAGTTTCAGGTCTGTTTTCTTTTAAGGTTAGTAAGCTTTTCAAGGCCCTGAGGACCTCGCCTGGGCACCCTATTCCCTGCAAGAACACCCAGTACCGGCAGGCTCCACTGGGCTACTAAGAAACATCCAGGCCCGGAAACTTTTCCCATTCACTCTTTGTATTTTGTGTGTAGGCCAACACACTACACTCTTCCTTGGAAGAGCTAGATTTCCTCAGCTCTCCAACAGCTCCAGGAAATGTGTTCTCTCACGTCCTACATATCATGCAAATCTGCCTCATTGCCCTAGGCTGACCGGCACTGAGAAACCAAAACTGCTTCACATTCCTTCTACAAAGTCATACCTTAACACCCCATCCTTACAGTAGAAAGTCGGCTTGCGTTTCTGCTGTAACCACAGCACAGTTCTTCCTCTTACACTCCAGGGTTTTAGAAGAAGCTAAGCCCGATAGCCTACCCAGAGCGATCCCTGGTGGAGGCGGTTGGCTACACGCAGAATTACGTGCCAAATAAACTTTATTCAAGGAAGGGACCGGTGTGTAGCTAGAGTGTATATTTACTTGGTAGAAATCACAAGGACGTAGGCTGCATGTTCGCTGGAAACGGGGAACTTATGGCACAAGCCTTGCTTACCCATTTTGAATGCTCCATTCAAGCTGCCTTGAAGCTGCCTAAATAACAATTTTAGGACGGGTCTCTAGTCTCTGTAGGCAAGGCTCTGGGAAGGGAACGAGTGTTCTCTACATCAACAGGGTGCTTTCATAGCCTGGGTGGGAGCCTCTCCTCAGACGCTCTACAGCTAAAAGGAAACTTGATGTGAGTCCTTTCCTCAAGGTAAAGCCTAGAATAGCCCTGCCGAAGTGGAAGCTTGGAGCGGAGTCCTTGAGGCATTAGTTTCAGGTCTGTTTCCTTTTAAGGTTAGTAAGCTTTTCAGGACACCGAGGACCTCGCCTGGGCACCTTATTCCCTGGAAGACCACCGAGTACCGGCAGTCTCCACTGGGCTACTAAGAAACATCCAGGCCCGGACACCTTTCCCAGTCACTCTGTGTATTTTGTGTGTAGGCCAACACACTGCACTCTTCCTTGGAAGAGCTAGATTTCCTCAGCTCTCCAACAGCCCCAGGAAATGTGTTCTCTCACGTCCTACATATCATGCAAATCTGCCTCATTGCCCTAGGCTGAGCAGCTCTGAGAAACCAAAACTGCTTCGCATTCCTTCTACAAAGTCATACCTTAAGACCCCATCCTTACAGGAGAAAGTCAGCTTGCGTTTCTGCTGTAACCAAAGCACAGATCTTCCTCTTACACTGCAGGGTTTTAGAAGAAGCTAAGCCAGATAGCCTACCTAGAGCGCTCCTTGGGGGAGGCTGTTGGCTACACGCAGAACTCCGTGCCAAATAAACTTTATTCAAGGAAGGGACCAGTGTTTAGCTAGAGTGTATATTTACTTGGTAGAAATCACAAGTAGGTAGACCGCGTGTTCGCTGGAAACGGTGACCTTATGGCACAAGCCTTGCTTTCCCATTTTGAATGCTCCATGCATGCTGCCTTGAAGTTACCTAAATAACAGTTTTAGGACGAGTCTTTAGTCATTGTAGGCAGGGCTCTGGGAAGGGAACGAGTGTTCTCTGCATCAACAGGGTGCTTTCATAGCCTGGGTGGGAGCCTCTCCTCAGACGCCCTAGAGATAAAGGAAACTTGACGTGAGTTCTTTCCTCCAGGTAAAGCCTTGACTAGCCCTGCCGAAGCTGAGCTTGAAGCAGTTTCCTTGTGGCATTTGTTTTAGGTCTGTTTTCTTTTAAGGTTAGTAAGCTTGTCAAGACACCGAGGACCTCTCGTGGGCACCCTATTCCCTGCAAGAGCACCGAGTACCAGCAGGCTCCACTGGGCTACTAAGAAACATCCAGGCCCGGAAACGTTTCCCAGTCACTGTGTATTTTGTGTGTAGGGCAACACACTGCACTCTTCCTTGGAAGAGCTAGATTTCCTCAGCTCTCCAACAACTCCAGGAAATGTGTTCTCTCAATTCCTATATGTCATGCAAATCTCCCTCATTGCCCTTAGGCTGAGCAGCACTGAGAAACCAAAACTGCAACGCATTCCTTCTTTAAAGTCAAACCTTAAGACCCCATCCTTACAGGAGAAAGTCGGCTTGCTTTCCTGCTGTAACCAAAGCACAGTTCTTCCTCTTACACTCCAGGGTTTTAGAAGAAGCAGAGCCCGATAGCCTACCCAGAGCGCTCCCAAGGGGAGGCGGTTGGCTACACGCAGAATTCCGTGCCAAATAAACTTTATTCAAGGAAGGGACCGGTGTGTAGCTAGAGTGTATATTTACTTGGTAGAAATCACAAGGACGTAGGCTGCATGTTCGCTGGAAACGGGGAACTTATGGCACAAGCCTTGCTTACCCATTTTGAATGCTCCATTCAAGCTGCCTTGAAGCTGCCTAAATAACAATTTTAGGACGGGTCTCTAGTCTCTGTAGGCAAGGCTCTGGGAAGGGAACGAGTGTTCTCTACATCAACAGGGTGCTTTCATAGCCTGGGTGGGAGCCTCTCCTCAGACGCTCTACAGCTAAAAGGAAACTTGACGTGAGTCCTTTCCTCAAGGTAAAGCCTAGAATAGCCCTGCCGAAGTGGAAGCTTGGAGCGGAGTCCTTGAGGCATTAGTTTCAGGTCTGTTTCCTTTTAAGGTTAGTAAGCTTTTCAGGACACCGAGGACCTCGCCTGGGCACCTTATTCCCTGGAAGACCACCGAGTACCGGCAGTCTCCACTGGGCTACTAAGAAACATCCAGGCCCGGACACCTTTCCCAGTCACTCTGTGTATTTTGTGTGTAGGCCAACACACTGCACTCTTCCTTGGAAGAGCTAGATTTCTTCAGCTCTCCAACAGCCCCAGGAAATGTGTTCTCTCACGTCCTACATATCATGCAAATCTGCCTCATTGCCCTAGGCTGAGCAGCTCTGAGAAACCAAAACTGCTTCGCATTCCTTCTACAAAGTCATACCTTAAGACCCGATCCTTACAGGAGAAAGTCAGCTTGCGTTTCTGCTGTAACCAAAGCACAGATCTTCCTCTTACACTGCAGGGTTTTAGAAGAAGCTAAGCCAGATAGCCTACCTAGAGCGCTCCTTGGGGGAGGCTGTTGGCTACACGCAGAACTCCGTGCCAAATAAACTTTATTCAAGGAAGGGACCAGTGTTTAGCTAGAGTGTATATTTACTTGGTAGAAATCACAAGTAGGTAGACCGCGTGTTCGCTGGAAACGGTGACCTTATGGCACAAGCCTTGCTTTCCCATTTTGAATGCTCCATGCATGCTGCCTTGAAGTTACCTAAATAACAGTTTTAGGACGAGTCTTTAGTCATTGTAGGCAGGGCTCTGGGAAGGGAACGAGTGTTCTCTGCATCAACAGGGTGCTTTCATACCCTGGGTGGGAGCCTCTCCTCAGACGCCCTAGAGATAAAGGTAACTTGACGTGAGTTCTTTCCTCCAGGTAAAGCCTTGACTAGCCCTGCCGAAGCTGAGCTTGAAGCAGTTTCCTTGTGGCATTTGTGTTAGGTCTCTTTTCTTTTAAGGTTAGTAAGCTTGTCAAGACACCGAGGACCTCTCGTGGGCACCCTATTCCCTGCAAGAGCACCGAGTACCAGCAGGCTCCACTGGGCTACTAAGAAACATCCAGGCCCGGAAACGTTTCCCAGTCACTGTGTATTTTGTGTGTAGGGCAACACACTGCACTCTTCCTTGGAAGAGCTAGATTTCCTCAGCTCTCCAACAACTCAAGGCAATGTGTTCTCTCAATTCCTATATGTCATGCAAATCTCCCTCATTGCCCTAGGCTGAGCAGCACTGAGAAACCAAAACTGCAACGCATTCCTTCTTTAAAGTCAAACCTTAAGACCCCATCCTTACAGGAGAAAGTCGGCTTGCTTTCCTGCTGTAACCAAAGCACAGTTCTTCCTCTTACACTCCAGGGTTTTAGAAGAAGCAGAGCCCGATAGCCTACCCAGAGCGCTCCCAAGGGGAGGCGGTTGGCTACACGCAGAATTCCGTGCCAAATAAACTTTATTCAAGGAAGGGACCAGTGTGTAGCTAGAGTGTATATTTACTTGGTAGAAATCACAAGGAGGTAGGCTGCATGTTCGCTGGAAACGGGGAACTTATGGCACAAGCCTGGCTTACCACTTTTGAATGCTCCATTCAAGCTGCCTTGAAGCTACCTAAATTACAATTTTAGGACGGGTCTCTAGTGTCTGTAGGCAGGGCTCTGGGAAGGGAACGAGTGTTCTCTACATCAACAGGGTGCTTTCATAGACTGGGTAGGAGCCTCGCCTGCGACACTCTAGAGCTAAAAGGAAACTTGACGTGAGTCCTCTCCTCAAGGTAAAGCCTAGAATAGCCCTGCCGAAGTGGAAGCTTGGAGAGGAGTTCTTGAGGCATTAGTTTCAGGTCTGTTTTCTTTTAAGGTTAGTAAGCTTTTCAAGGCCCTGAGGACCTCGCCTGGGCACCCTATTCCCTGCAAGAACACCCAGTACCGGCAGGCTCCACTGGGCTACTAAGAAACATCCAGGCCCGGAAACTTTTCCCATTCACTCTTTGTATTTTGTGTGTAGGCCAACACACTACACTCTTCCTTGGAAGAGCTAGATTTCCTCAGCTCTCCAACAGCTCCAGGAAATGTGTTCTCTCACGTCCTACATATCATGCAAATCTGCCTCATTGCCCTAGGCTGACCGGCACTGAGAAACCAAAACTGCTTCACATTCCTTCTACAAAGTCATACCTTAACACCCCATCCTTACAGTAGAAAGTCGGCTTGCGTTTCTGCTGTAACCACAGCACAGTTCTTCCTCTTACACTCCAGGGTTTTAGAAGAAGCTAAGCCCGATAGCCTACCCAGAGCGATCCCTGGTGGAGGCGGTTGGCTACACGCAGAATTACGTGCCAAATAAACTTTATTCAAGGAAGGGACCGGTGTGTAGCTAGAGTGTATATTTACTTGGTAGAAATCACAAGGACGTAGGCTGCATGTTCGCTGGAAACGGGGAACTTATGGCACAAGCCTTGCTTACCCATTTTGAATGCTCCATTCAAGCTGCCTTGAAGCTGCCTAAATAACAATTTTAGGACGGGTCTCTAGTCTCTGTAGGCAAGGCTCTGGGAAGGGAACGAGTGTTCTCTACATCAACAGGGTGCTTTCATAGCCTGGGTGGGAGCCTCTCCTCAGACGCTCTACAGCTAAAAGGAAACTTGACGTGAGTCCTTTCCTCAAGGTAAAGCCTAGAATAGCCCTGCCGAAGTGGAAGCTTGGAGCGGAGTCCTTGAGGCATTAGTTTCAGGTCTGTTTCCTTTTAAGGTTAGTAAGCTTTTCAGGACACCGAGGACCTCGCCTGGGCACCTTATTCCCTGGAAGACCACCGAGTACCGGCAGTCTCCACTGGGCTACTAAGAAACATCCAGGCCCGGACACCTTTCCCAGTCACTCTGTGTATTTTGTGTGTAGGCCAACACACTGCACTCTTCCTTGGAAGAGCTAGATTTCCTCAGCTCTCCAACAGCCCCAGGAAATGTGTTCTCTCACGTCCTACATATCATGCAAATCTGCCTCATTGCCCTAGGCTGAGCAGCTCTGAGAAACCAAAACTGCTTCGCATTCCTTCTACAAAGTCATACCTTAAGACCCGATCCTTACAGGAGAAAGTCAGCTTGCGTTTCTGCTGTAACCAAAGCACAGATCTTCCTCTTACACTGCAGGGTTTTAGAAGAAGCTAAGCCAGATAGCCTACCTAGAGCGCTCCTTGGGGGAGGCTGTTGGCTACACGCAGAACTCCGTGCCAAATAAACTTTATTCAAGGAAGGGACCAGTGTTTAGCTAGAGTGTATATTTACTTGGTAGAAATCACAAGTAGGTAGACCGCGTGTTCGCTGGAAACGGTGACCTTATGGCACAAGCCTTGCTTTCCCATTTTGAATGCTCCATGCATGCTGCCTTGAAGTTACCTAAATAACAGTTTTAGGACGAGTCTTTAGTCATTGTAGGCAGGGCTCTGGGAAGGGAACGAGTGTTCTCTGCATCAACAGGGTGCTTTCATAGCCTGGGTGGGAGCCTCTCCTCAGACGCCCTAGAGATAAAGGAAACTTGACGTGAGTTCTTTCCTCCAGGTAAAGCCTTGACTAGCCCTGCCGAAGCTGAGCTTGAAGCAGTTTCCTTGTGGCATTTGTTTTAGGTCTGTTTTCTTTTAAGGTTAGTAAGCTTGTCAAGACACCGAGGACCTCTCGTGGGCACCCTATTCCCTGCAAGAGCACCGAGTACCAGCAGGCTCCACTGGGCTACTAAGAAACATCCAGGCCCGGAAACGTTTCCCAGTCACTGTGTATTTTGTGTGTAGGGCAACACACTGCACTCTTCCTTGGAAGAGCTAGATTTCCTCAGCTCTCCAACAACTCCAGGCAATGTGTTCTCTCAATTCCTATATGTCATGCAAATCTCCCTCATTGCCCTTAGGCTGAGCAGCACTGAGAAACCAAAACTGCAACGCATTCCTTCTTTAAAGTCAAACCTTAAGACCCCATCCTTACAGGAGAAAGTCGGCTTGCTTTCCTGCTGTAACCAAAGCACAGTTCTTCCTCTTACACTCCAGGGTTTTAGAAGAAGCAGAGCCCGATAGCCTACCCAGAGCGCTCCCAAGGGGAGGCGGTTGGCTACACGCAGAATTCCGTGCCAAATAAACTTTATTCAAGGAAGGGACCGGTGTGTAGCTAGAGTGTATATTTACTTGGTAGAAATCACAAGGACGTAGGCTGCATGTTCGCTGGAAACGGGGAACTTATGGCACAAGCCTTGCTTACCCATTTTGAATGCTCCATTCAAGCTGCCTTGAAGCTGCCTAAATAACAATTTTAGGACGGGTCTCTAGTCTCTGTAGGCAAGGCTCTGGGAAGGGAACGAGTGTTCTCTACATCAACAGGGTGCTTTCATAGCCTGGGTGGGAGCCTCTCCTCAGACGCTCTACAGCTAAAAGGAAACTTGACGTGAGTCCTTTCCTCAAGGTAAAGCCTAGAATAGCCCTGCCGAAGTGGAAGCTTGGAGCGGAGTCCTTGAGGCATTAGTTTCAGGTCTGTTTCCTTTTAAGGTTAGTAAGCTTTTCAGGACACCGAGGACCTCGCCTGGGCACCTTATTCCCTGGAAGACCACCGAGTACCGGCAGTCTCCACTGGGCTACTAAGAAACATCCAGGCCCGGACACCTTTCCCAGTCACTCTGTGTATTTTGTGTGTAGGCCAACACACTGCACTCTTCCTTGGAAGAGCTAGATTTCTTCAGCTCTCCAACAGCCCCAGGAAATGTGTTCTCTCACGTCCTACATATCATGCAAATCTGCCTCATTGCCCTAGGCTGAGCAGCTCTGAGAAACCAAAACTGCTTCGCATTCCTTCTACAAAGTCATACCTTAAGACCCGATCCTTACAGGAGAAAGTCAGCTTGCGTTTCTGCTGTAACCAAAGCACAGATCTTCCTCTTACACTGCAGGGTTTTAGAAGAAGCTAAGCCAGATAGCCTACCTAGAGCGCTCCTTGGGGGAGGCTGTTGGCTACACGCAGAACTCCGTGCCAAATAAACTTTATTCAAGGAAGGGACCAGTGTTTAGCTAGAGTGTATATTTACTTGGTAGAAATCACAAGTAGGTAGACCGCGTGTTCGCTGGAAACGGTGACCTTATGGCACAAGCCTTGCTTTCCCATTTTGAATGCTCCATGCATGCTGCCTTGAAGTTACCTAAATAACAGTTTTAGGACGAGTCTTTAGTCATTGTAGGCAGGGCTCTGGGAAGGGAACGAGTGTTCTCTGCATCAACAGGGTGCTTTCATAGCCTGGGTGGGAGCCTCTCCTCAGACGCCCTAGAGATAAAGGTAACTTGACGTGAGTTCTTTCCTCCAGGTAAAGCCTTGACTAGCCCTGCCGAAGCTGAGCTTGAAGCAGTTTCCTTGTGGCATTTGTGTTAGGTCTGTTTTCTTTTAAGGTTAGTAAGCTTGTCAAGACACCGAGGACCTCTCGTGGGCACCCTATTCCCTGCAAGAGCACCGAGTACCAGCAGGCTCCACTGGGCTACTAAGAAACATCCAGACCCGGAAACGTTTCCCAGTCACTGTGTATTTTGTGTGTAGGGCAACACACTGCACTCTTCCTTGGAAGAGCTAGATTTCCTCAGCTCTCCAACAACTCCAGGCAATGTGTTCTCTCAATTCCTATATGTCATGAAAATCTCCCTCATTGCCCTAGGCTGAGCAGCACTGAGAAACCAAAACTGCAACGCATTCCTTCTTTAAAGTCAAACCTTAAGACCCCATCCTTACAGGAGAAAGTCGGCTTGCTTTCCTGCTGTAACCAAAGCACAGTTCTTCCTCTTACACTCCAGGGTTTTAGAAGAAGCAGAGCCCGATAGCCTACCCAGAGCGCTCCCAAGGGGAGGCGGTTGGCTACACGCAGAATTCCGTGCCAAATAAACTTTATTCAAGGAAGGGACCAGTGTGTAGCTAGAGTGTATATTTACTTGGTAGAAATCACAAGGAGGTAGGCTGCATGTTCGCTGGAAACGGGGAACTTATGGCACAAGCCTGGCTTACCACTTTTGAATGCTCCATTCAAGCTGCCTTGAAGCTACCTAAATTACAATTTTAGGACGGGTCTCTAGTGTCTGTAGGCAGGGCTCTGGGAAGGGACCGAGTGTTCTCTACATCAACAGGGTGCTTTCATAGACTGGGTAGGAGCCTCGCCTGCGACACTCTAGAGTTAAAAGGAAACCTGACGTGAGTCCTCTCCTCAAGGTAAAGCCTAGAATAGCCCTGCCGAAGTGGAAGCTTGGAGAGGAGTTCTTGAGGCATTAGTTTCAGGTCTGTTTTCTTTTAAGGTTAGTAAGCTTTTCAAGGCCCTGAGGACCTCGCCTGGGCACCCTATTCCCTGCAAGAACACCCAGTACCGGCAGGCTCCACTGGGCTACTAAGAAACATCCAGGCCCGGAAACTTTTCCCATTCACTCTTTGTATTTTGTGTGTAGGCCAACACACTACACTCTTCCTTGGAAGAGCTAGATTTCCTCAGCTCTCCAACAGCTCCAGGAAATGTGTTCTCTCACGTCCTACATATCATGCAAATCTGCCTCATTGCCCTAGGCTGACCGGCACTGAGAAACCAAAACTGCTTCACATTCCTTCTACAAAGTCATACCTTAACACCCCATCCTTACAGTAGAAAGTCGGCTTGCGTTTCTGCTGTAACCACAGCACAGTTCTTCCTCTTACACTCCAGGGTTTTAGAAGAAGCTAAGCCCGATAGCCTACCCAGAGCGATCCCTGGTGGAGGCGGTTGGCTACACGCAGAATTACGTGCCAAATAAACTTTATTCAAGGAAGGGACCGGTGTGTAGCTAGAGTGTATATTTACTTGGTAGAAATCACAAGGAGGTAGGCTGCATGTTCGCTGGAAACGGGGAACTTATGGCACAAGCCTTGCTTACCCATTTTGAATGCTCCATTCAAGCTGCCTTGAAGCTGCCTAAATAACAATTTTAGGACGGGTCTCTAGTCTCTGTAGGCAAGGCTCTGGGAAGGGAACGAGTGTTCTCTACATCAACAGGGTGCTTTCATAGCCTGGGTGGGAGCCTCTCCTCAGACGCTCTACAGCTAAAAGGAAACGTGACGTGAGTCCTTTCCTCAAGGTAAAGCCTAGAATAGCCCTGCCGAAGTGGAAGCTTGGAGCGGAGTCCTTGAGGCATTAGTTTCAGGTCTGTTTCCTTTTAAGGTTAGTAAGCTTTTCAGGACACCGAGGACCTCGCCTGGGCACCTTATTCCCTGGAAGACCACCGAGTACCGGCAGTCTCCACTGGGCTACTAAGAAACATCCAGGCCCGGACACCTTTCCCAGTCACTCTGTGTATTTTGTGTGTAGGCCAACACACTGCACTCTTCCTTGGAAGAGCTAGATTTCCTCAGCTCTCCAACAGCCCCAGGAAATGTGTTCTCTCACGTCCTACATATCATGCAAATCTGCCTCATTGCCCTAGGCTGAGCAGCTCTGAGAAACCAAAACTGCTTCGCATTCCTTCTACAAAGTCATACCTTAAGACCCGATCCTTACAGGAGAAAGTCAGCTTGCGTTTCTGCTGTAACCAAAGCACAGATCTTCCTCTTACACTGCAGGGTTTTAGAAGAAGCTAAGCCAGATAGCCTACCTAGAGCGCTCCTTGGGGGAGGCTGTTGGCTACACGCAGAACTCCGTGCCAAATAAACTTTATTCAAGGAAGGGACCAGTGTTTAGCTAGAGTGTATATTTACTTGGTAGAAATCACAAGTAGGTAGACCGCGTGTTCGCTGGAAACGGTGACCTTATGGCACAAGCCTTGCTTTCCCATTTTGAATGCTCCATGCATGCTGCCTTGAAGTTACCTAAATAACAGTTTTAGGACGAGTCTTTAGTCATTGTAGGCAGGGCTCTGGGAAGGGAACGAGTGTTCTCTGCATCAACAGGGTGCTTTCATAGCCTGGGTGGGAGCCTCTCCTCAGACGCCCTAGAGATAAAGGAAACTTGACGTGAGTTCTTTCCTCCAGGTAAAGCCTTGACTAGCCCTGCCGAAGCTGAGCTTGAAGCAGTTTCCTTGTGGCATTTGTTTTAGGTCTGTTTTCTTTTAAGGTTAGTAAGCTTGTCAAGACACCGAGGACCTCTCGTGGGCACCCTATTCCCTGCAAGAGCACCGAGTACCAGCAGGCTCCACTGGGCTACTAAGAAACATCCAGGCCCGGAAACGTTTCCCAGTCACTGTGTATTTTGTGTGTAGGGCAACACACTGCACTCTTCCTTGGAAGAGCTAGATTTCCTCAGCTCTCCAACAACTCCAGGCAATGTGTTCTCTCAATTCCTATATGTCATGCAAATCTCCCTCATTGCCCTTAGGCTGAGCAGCACTGAGAAACCAAAACTGCAACGCATTCCTTCTTTAAAGTCAAACCTTAAGACCCCATCCTTACAGGAGAAAGTCGGCTTGCTTTGCTGCTGTAACCAAAGCACAGTTCTTCCTCTTACACTCCAGGGTTTTAGAAGAAGCAGAGCCCGATAGCCTACCCAGAGCGCTCCCAAGGGGAGGCGGTTGGCTACACGCAGAATTCCGTGCCAAATAAACTTTATTCAAGGAAGGGACCGGTGTGTAGCTAGAGTGTATATTTACTTGGTAGAAATCACAAGGAGGTAGGCTGCATGTTCGCTGGAAATGGGGAACTTATGGCACAAGCCTTGCTTACCACTTTTGAATGCTCCCTTCAAGCTGCCTTGAAGCTACCTAAATTACAATTTTAGGACGGGTCTCTAGTGTCTGTAGGCAGGGCTCTGGGAAGGGAACGAGTGTTCTCTACATCAACAGGGTGCTTTCATAGACTGGGTAGGAGCCTCGCCTGAGACACTCTAGAGCTAAAAGGAAACTTGACGTGAGTCCTCTCCTCAAGGTAAAGCCTAGAATAGCCCTGCCGAAGTGGAAGCTTGGAGCGGAGTTCTTGATTCATTAGTTTCAGGTCTGTTTTCTTTTAAGGTTAGTAAGCTTTTCAAGGCCCTGAGGACCTCGCCTGGGCACCCTATTCCCTGCAAGAACACCCAGTACCGGCAGGCTCCACTGGGCTACTAAGAAACATCCAGGCCCGGAAACTTTTCCCATTCACTCTTTGTATTTTGTGTGTAGGCCAACACACTACACTCTTCCTTGGAAGAGCTAGATTTCCTCAGCTCTCCAACAGCTCCAGGAAATGTGTTCTCTCACGTCCTACATATCATGCAAATCTGCCTCATTGCCCTAGGCTGACCGGCACTGAGAAACCAAAACTGCTTCACATTCCTTCTACAAAGTCATACCTTAACACCTCATCCTTACAGTAGAAAGTCGGCTTGCGTTTCTGCTGTAACCACAGCACAGTTCTTCCTCTTACACTCCAGGGTTTTAGAAGAAGCTAAGCCCGATAGCCTACCCAGAGCGATCCCTGGGGGAGGCGGTTGGCTACACGCAGAATTACGTGCCAAATAAACTTTATTCAAGGAAGGGACCGGTGTGTAGCTAGAGTGTATATTTACTTGGTAGAAATCACAAGGAGGTAGGCTGCATGTTCGCTGGAAACGGGGAACTTATGGCACAAGCCTTGCTTACCCATTTTGAATGCTCCATTCAAGCTGCCTTGAAGCTGCCTAAATAACAATTTTAGGACGGGTCTCTAGTCTCTGTAGGCAAGGCTCTGGGAAGGGAACGAGTGTTCTCTACATCAACAGGGTGCTTTCATAGCCTGGGTGGGAGCCTCTCCTCAGACGCTCTACAGCTAAAAGGAAACTTGACGTGAGTCCTTTCCTCAAGGTAAAGCCTAGAATAGCCCTGCCGAAGTGGAAGCTTGGAGCAGAGTCCTTGAGGCATTAGTTTCAGGTCTGTTTCCTTTTAAGGTTAGTAAGCTTTTCAGGACACCGAGGACCTCGCCTGGGCACCTTATTCCCTGGAAGACCACCGAGTACCGGCAGTCTCCACTGGGCTACTAAGAAACATCCAGGCCCGGACACCTTTCCCAGTCACTCTGTGTATTTTGTGTGTAGGCCAACACACTGCACTCTTCCTTGGAAGAGCTAGATTTCCTCAGCTCTCCAACAGCCCCAGGAAATGTGTTCTCTCACGTCCTACATATCATGCAAATCTGCCTCATTGCCCTAGGCTGAGCAGCTCTGAGAAACCAAAACTGCTTCGCATTCCTTCTACAAAGTCATACCTTAAGACCCGATCCTTACAGGAGAAAGTCAGCTTGCGTTTCTGCTGTAACCAAAGCACAGATCTTCCTCTTACACTGCAGGGTTTTAGAAGAAGCTAAGCCAGATAGCCTACCTAGAGCGCTCCTTGGGGGAGGCTGTTGGCTACACGCAGAACTCCGTGCCAAATAAACTTTATTCAAGGAAGGGACCAGTGTTTAGCTAGAGTGTATATTTACTTGGTAGAAATCACAAGTAGGTAGACCGCGTGTTCGCTGGAAACGGTGACCTTATGGCACAAGCCTTGCTTTCCCATTTTGAATGCTCCATGCATGCTGCCTTGAAGTTACCTAAATAACAGTTTTAGGACGAGTCTTTAGTCATTGTAGGCAGGGCTCTGGGAAGGGAACGAGTGTTCTCTGCATCAACAGGGTGCTTTCATAGCCTGGGTGGGAGCCTCTCCTCAGACGCCCTAGAGATAAAGGAAACTTGACGTGAGTTCTTTCCTCCAGGTAAAGCCTTGACTAGCCCTGCCGAAGCTGAGCTTGAAGCAGTTTCCTTGTGGCATTTGTTTTAGGTCTGTTTTCTTTTAAGGTTAGTAAGCTTGTCAAGACACCGAGGACCTCTCGTGGGCACCCTATTCCCTGCAAGAGCACCGAGTACCAGCAGGCTCCACTGGGCTACTAAGAAACATCCAGGCCCGGAAACGTTTCCCAGTCACTGTGTATTTTGTGTGTAGGGCAACACACTGCACTCTTCCTTGGAAGAGCTAGATTTCCTCAGCTCTCCAACAACTCCAGGCAATGTGTTCTCTCAATTCCTATATGTCATGCAAATCTCCCTCATTGCCCTTAGGCTGAGCAGCACTGAGAAACCAAAACTGCAACGCATTCCTTCTTTAAAGTCAAACCTTAAGACCCCATCCTTACAGGAGAAAGTCGGCTTGCTTTCCTGCTGTAACCAAAGCACAGTTCTTCCTCTTACACTCCAGGGTTTTAGAAGAAGCAGAGCCCGATAGCCTACCCAGAGCGCTCCCAAGGGGAGGCGGTTGGCTACACGCAGAATTCCGTGCCAAATAAACTTTATTCAAGGAAGGGACCGGTGTGTAGCTAGAGTGTATATTTACTTGGTAGAAATCACAAGGAGGTAGGCTGCATGTTCGCTGGAAACGGGGAACTTATGGCACAAGCCTTGCTTACCACTTTTGAATGCTCCCTTCAAGCTGCCTTGAAGCTACCTAAATTACAATTTTAGGACGGGTCTCTAGTGTCTGTAGGCAGGGCTCTGGGAAGGGAACGAGTGTTCTCTACATCAACAGGGTGCTTTCATAGACTGGGTAGGAGCCTCGCCTGAGACACTCTAGAGCTAAAAGGAAACTTGACGTGAGTCCTCTCCTCAAGGTAAAGCCTAGAATAGCCCTGCCGAAGTGGAAGCTTGGAGAGGAGTTCTTGAGGCATTAGTTTCAGGTCTGTTTTCTTTTAAGGTTAGTAAGCTTTTCAAGGCCCTGAGGACCTCGCCTGGGCACCCTATTCCCTGCAAGAACACCCAGTACCGGCAGGCTCCACTGGGCTACTAAGAAACATCCAGGCCCGGAAACTTTTCCCATTCACTCTTTGTATTTTGTGTGTAGGCCAACACACTACACTCTTCCTTGGAAGAGCTAGATTTCCTCAGCTCTCCAACAGCTCCAGGAAATGTGTTCTCTCACGTCCTACATATCATGCAAATCTGCCTCATTGCCCTAGGCTGACCGGCACTGAGAAACCAAAACTGCTTCACATTCCTTCTACAAAGTCATACCTTAACACCTCATCCTTACAGTAGAAAGTCGGCTTGCGTTTCTGCTGTAACCACAGCACAGTTCTTCCTCTTACACTCCAGGGTTTTAGAAGAAGCTAAGCCCGATAGCCTACCCAGAGCGATCCCTGGGGGAGGCGGTTGGCTACACGCAGAATTACGTGCCAAATAAACTTTATTCAAGGAAGGGACCGGTGTGTAGCTAGAGTGTATATTTACTTGGTAGAAATCACAAGGAGGTAGGCTGCATGTTCGCTGGAAACGGGGAACTTATGGCACAAGCCTTGCTTACCCATTTTGAATGCTCCATTCAAGCTGCCTTGAAGCTGCCTAAATAACAATTTTAGGACGGGTCTCTAGTCTCTGTAGGCAAGGCTCTGGGAAGGGAACGAGTGTTCTCTACATCAACAGGGTGCTTTCATAGCCTGGGTGGGAGCCTCTCCTCAGACGCTCTACAGCTAAAAGGAAACTTGACGTGAGTCCTTTCCTCAAGGTAAAGCCTAGAATAGCCCTGCCGAAGTGGAAGCTTGGAGCGGAGTCCTTGAGGCATTAGTTTCAGGTCTGTTTCCTTTTAAGGTTAGTAAGCTTTTCAGGACACCGAGGACCTCGCCTGGGCACCTTATTCCCTGGAAGACCACCGAGTACCGGCAGTCTCCACTGGGCTACTAAGAAACATCCAGGCCCGGACACCTTTCCCAGTCACTCTGTGTATTTTGTGTGTAGGCCAACACACTGCACTCTTCCTTGGAAGAGCTAGATTTCCTCAGCTCTCCAACAGCCCCAGGAAATGTGTTCTCTCACGTCCTACATATCATGCAAATCTGCCTCATTGCCCTAGGCTGAGCAGCTCTGAGAAACCAAAACTGCTTCGCATTCCTTCTACAAAGTCATACCTTAAGACCCGATCCTTACAGGAGAAAGTCAGCTTGCGTTTCTGCTGTAACCAAAGCACAGATCTTCCTCTTACACTGCAGGGTTTTAGAAGAAGCTAAGCCAGATAGCCTACCTAGAGCGCTCCTTGGGGGAGGCTGTTGGCTACACGCAGAACTCCGTGCCAAATAAACTTTATTCAAGGAAGGGACCAGTGTTTAGCTAGAGTGTATATTTACTTGGTAGAAATCACAAGTAGGTAGGCCGCGTGTTCGCTGGAAACGGTGACCTTATGGCACAAGCCTTGCTTTCCCATTTTGAATGCTCCATGCATGCTGCCTTGAAGTTACCTAAATAACAGTTTTAGGACGAGTCTTTAGTCATTGTAGGCAGGGCTCTGGGAAGGGAACGAGTGTTCTCTGCATCAACAGGGTGCTTTCATAGCCTGGGTGGGAGCCTCTCCTCAGACGCCCTAGAGATAAAGGAAACTTGACGTGAGTTCTTTCCTCCAGGTAAAGCCTTGACTAGCCCTGCCGAAGCTGAGCTTGAAGCAGTTTCCTTGTGGCATTTGTTTTAGGTCTGTTTTCTTTTAAGGTTAGTAAGCTTGTCAAGACACCGAGGACCTCTCGTGGGCACCCTATTCCCTGCAAGAGCACCGAGTACCAGCAGGCTCCACTGGGCTACTAAGAAACATCCAGGCCCGGAAACGTTTCCCAGTCACTGTGTATTTTGTGTGTAGGGCAACACACTGCACTCTTCCTTGGAAGAGCTAGATTTCCTCAGCTCTCCAACAACTCCAGGCAATGTGTTCTCTCAATTCCTATATGTCATGCAAATCTCCCTCATTGCCCTTAGGCTGAGCAGCACTGAGAAACCAAAACTGCAACGCATTCCTTCTTTAAAGTCAAACCTTAAGACCCCATCCTTACAGGAGAAAGTCGGCTTGCTTTCCTGCTGTAACCAAAGCACAGTTCTTCCTCTTACACTCCAGGGTTTTAGAAGAAGCAGAGCCCGATAGCCTACCCAGAGCGCTCCCAAGGGGAGGCGGTTGGCTACACGCAGAATTCCGTGCCAAATAAACTTTATTCAAGGAAGGGACCGGTGTGTAGCTAGAGTGTATATTTACTTGGTAGAAATCACAAGGACGTAGGCTGCATGTTCGCTGGAAACGGGGAACTTATGGCACAAGCCTTGCTTACCCATTTTGAATGCTCCATTCAAGCTGCCTTGAAGCTGCCTAAATAACAATTTTAGGACGGGTCTCTAGTCTCTGTAGGCAAGGCTCTGGGAAGGGAACGAGTGTTCTCTACATCAACAGGGTGCTTTCATAGCCTGGGTGGGAGCCTCTCCTCAGACGCTCTACAGCTAAAAGGAAACTTGACGTGAGTCCTTTCCTCAAGGTAAAGCCTAGAATAGCCCTGCCGAAGTGGAAGCTTGGAGCGGAGTCCTTGAGGCATTAGTTTCAGGTCTGTTTCCTTTTAAGGTTAGTAAGCTTTTCAGGACACCGAGGACCTCGCCTGGGCACCTTATTCCCTGGAAGACCACCGAGTACCGGCAGTCTCCACTGGGCTACTAAGAAACATCCAGGCCCGGACACCTTTCCCAGTCACTCTGTGTATTTTGTGTGTAGGCCAACACACTGCACTCTTCCTTGGAAGAGCTAGATTTCTTCAGCTCTCCAACAGCCCCAGGAAATGTGTTCTCTCACGTCCTACATATCATGCAAATCTGCCTCATTGCCCTAGGCTGAGCAGCTCTGAGAAACCAAAACTGCTTCGCATTCCTTCTACAAAGTCATACCTTAAGACCCGATCCTTACAGGAGAAAGTCAGCTTGCGTTTCTGCTGTAACCAAAGCACAGATCTTCCTCTTACACTGCAGGGTTTTAGAAGAAGCTAAGCCAGATAGCCTACCTAGAGCGCTCCTTGGGGGAGGCTGTTGGCTACACGCAGAACTCCGTGCCAAATAAACTTTATTCAAGGAAGGGACCAGTGTTTAGCTAGAGTGTATATTTACTTGGTAGAAATCACAAGTAGGTAGACCGCGTGTTCGCTGGAAACGGTGACCTTATGGCACAAGCCTTGCTTTCCCATTTTGAATGCTCCATGCATGCTGCCTTGAAGTTACCTAAATAACAGTTTTAGGACGAGTCTTTAGTCATTGTAGGCAGGGCTCTGGGAAGGGAACGAGTGTTCTCTGCATCAACAGGGTGCTTTCATAGCCTGGGTGGGAGCCTCTCCTCAGACGCCCTAGAGATAAAGGTAACTTGACGTGAGTTCTTTCCTCCAGGTAAAGCCTTGACTAGCCCTGCCGAAGCTGAGCTTGAAGCAGTTTCCTTGTGGCATTTGTGTTAGGTCTGTTTTCTTTTAAGGTTAGTAAGCTTGTCAAGACACCGAGGACCTCTCGTGGGCACCCTATTCCCTGCAAGAGCACCGAGTACCAGCAGGCTCCACTGGGCTACTAAGAAACATCCAGACCCGGAAACGTTTCCCAGTCACTGTGTATTTTGTGTGTAGGGCAACACACTGCACTCTTCCTTGGAAGAGCTAGATTTCCTCAGCTCTCCAACAACTCCAGGCAATGTGTTCTCTCAATTCCTATATGTCATGAAAATCTCCCTCATTGCCCTAGGCTGAGCAGCACTGAGAAACCAAAACTGCAACGCATTCCTTCTTTAAAGTCAAACCTTAAGACCCCATCCTTACAGGAGAAAGTCGGCTTGCTTTCCTGCTGTAACCAAAGCACAGTTCTTCCTCTTACACTCCAGGGTTTTAGAAGAAGCAGAGCCCGATAGCCTACCCAGAGCGCTCCCAAGGGGAGGCGGTTGGCTACACGCAGAATTCCGTGCCAAATAAACTTTATTCAAGGAAGGGACCAGTGTGTAGCTAGAGTGTATATTTACTTGGTAGAAATCACAAGGAGGTAGGCTGCATGTTCGCTGGAAACGGGGAACTTATGGCACAAGCCTGGCTTACCACTTTTGAATGCTCCATTCAAGCTGCCTTGAAGCTACCTAAATTACAATTTTAGGACGGGTCTCTAGTGTCTGTAGGCAGGGCTCTGGGAAGGGAACGAGTGTTCTCTACATCAACAGGGTGCTTTCATAGACTGGGTAGGAGCCTCGCCTGCGACACTCTAGAGTTAAAAGGAAACCTGACGTGAGTCCTCTCCTCAAGGTAAAGCCTAGAATAGCCCTGCCGAAGTGGAAGCTTGGAGAGGAGTTCTTGAGGCATTAGTTTCAGGTCTGTTTTCTTTTAAGGTTAGTAAGCTTTTCAAGGCCCTGAGGACCTCGCCTGGGCACCCTATTCCCTGCAAGAACACCCAGTACCGGCAGGCTCCACTGGGCTACTAAGAAACATCCAGGCCCGGAAACTTTTCCCATTCACTCTTTGTATTTTGTGTGTAGGCCAACACACTACACTCTTCCTTGGAAGAGCTAGATTTCCTCAGCTCTCCAACAGCTCCAGGAAATGTGTTCTCTCACGTCCTACATATCATGCAAATCTGCCTCATTGCCCTAGGCTGACCGGCACTGAGAAACCAAAACTGCTTCACATTCCTTCTACAAAGTCATACCTTAACACCCCATCCTTACAGTAGAAAGTCGGCTTGCGTTTCTGCTGTAACCACAGCACAGTTCTTCCTCTTACACTCCAGGGTTTTAGAAGAAGCTAAGCCCGATAGCCTACCCAGAGCGATCCCTGGTGGAGGCGGTTGGCTACACGCAGAATTACGTGCCAAATAAACTTTATTCAAGGAAGGGACCGGTGTGTAGCTAGAGTGTATATTTACTTGGTAGAAATCACAAGGAGGTAGGCTGCATGTTCGCTGGAAACGGGGAACTTATGGCACAAGCCTTGCTTACCCATTTTGAATGCTCCATTCAAGCTGCCTTGAAGCTGCCTAAATAACAATTTTAGGACGGGTCTCTAGTCTCTGTAGGCAAGGCTCTGGGAAGGGAACGAGTGTTCTCTACATCAACAGGGTGCTTTCATAGCCTGGGTGGGAGCCTCTCCTCAGACGCTCTACAGCTAAAAGGAAACTTGACGTGAGTCCTTTCCTCAAGGTAAAGCCTAGAATAGCCCTGCCGAAGTGGAAGCTTGGAGCGGAGTCCTTGAGGCATTAGTTTCAGGTCTGTTTCCTTTTAAGGTTAGTAAGCTTTTCAGGACACCGAGGACCTCGCCTGGGCACCTTATTCCCTGGAAGACCACCGAGTACCGGCAGTCTCCACTGGGCTACTAAGAAACATCCAGGCCCGGACACCTTTCCCAGTCACTCTGTGTATTTTGTGTGTAGGCCAACACACTGCACTCTTCCTTGGAAGAGCTAGATTTCCTCAGCTCTCCAACAGCCCCAGGAAATGTGTTCTCTCACGTCCTACATATCATGCAAATCTGCCTCATTGCCCTAGGCTGAGCAGCTCTGAGAAACCAAAACTGCTTCGCATTCCTTCTACAAAGTCATACCTTAAGACCCGATCCTTACAGGAGAAAGTCAGCTTGCGTTTCTGCTGTAACCAAAGCACAGATCTTCCTCTTACACTGCAGGGTTTTAGAAGAAGCTAAGCCAGATAGCCTACCTAGAGCGCTCCTTGGGGGAGGCTGTTGGCTACACGCAGAACTCCGTGCCAAATAAACTTTATTCAAGGAAGGGACCAGTGTTTAGCTAGAGTGTATATTTACTTGGTAGAAATCACAAGTAGGTAGACCGCGTGTTCGCTGGAAACGGTGACCTTATGGCACAAGCCTTGCTTTCCCATTTTGAATGCTCCATGCATGCTGCCTTGAAGTTACCTAAATAACAGTTTTAGGACGAGTCTTTAGTCATTGTAGGCAGGGCTCTGGGAAGGGAACGAGTGTTCTCTGCATCAACAGGGTGCTTTCATAGCCTGGGTGGGAGCCTCTCCTCAGACGCCCTAGAGATAAAGGAAACTTGACGTGAGTTCTTTCCTCCAGGTAAAGCCTTGACTAGCCCTGCCGAAGCTGAGCTTGAAGCAGTTTCCTTGTGGCATTTGTTTTAGGTCTGTTTTCTTTTAAGGTTAGTAAGCTTGTCAAGACACCGAGGACCTCTCGTGGGCACCCTATTCCCTGCAAGAGCACCGAGTACCAGCAGGCTCCACTGGGCTACTAAGAAACATCCAGGCCCGGAAACGTTTCCCAGTCACTGTGTATTTTGTGTGTAGGGCAACACACTGCACTCTTCCTTGGAAGAGCTAGATTTCCTCAGCTCTCCAACAACTCCAGGCAATGTGTTCTCTCAATTCCTATATGTCATGCAAATCTCCCTCATTGCCCTTAGGCTGAGCAGCACTGAGAAACCAAAACTGCAACGCATTCCTTCTTTAAAGTCAAACCTTAAGACCCCATCCTTACAGGAGAAAGTCGGCTTGCTTTCCTGCTGTAACCAAAGCACAGTTCTTCCTCTTACACTCCAGGGTTTTAGAAGAAGCAGAGCCCGATAGCCTACCCAGAGCGCTCCCAAGGGGAGGCGGTTGGCTACACGCAGAATTCCGTGCCAAATAAACTTTATTCAAGGAAGGGACCGGTGTGTAGCTAGAGTGTATATTTACTTGGTAGAAATCACAAGGAGGTAGGCTGCATGTTCGCTGGAAATGGGGAACTTATGGCACAAGCCTTGCTTACCACTTTTGAATGCTCCCTTCAAGCTGCCTTGAAGCTACCTAAATTACAATTTTAGGACGGGTCTCTAGTGTCTGTAGGCAGGGCTCTGGGAAGGGAACGAGTGTTCTCTACATCAACAGGGTGCTTTCATAGACTGGGTAGGAGCCTCGCCTGAGACACTCTAGAGCTAAAAGGAAACTTGACGTGAGTCCTCTCCTCAAGGTAAAGCCTAGAATAGCCCTGCCGAAGTGGAAGCTTGGAGCGGAGTTCTTGATTCATTAGTTTCAGGTCTGTTTTCTTTTAAGGTTAGTAAGCTTTTCAAGGCCCTGAGGACCTCGCCTGGGCACCCTATTCCCTGCAAGAACACCCAGTACCGGCAGGCTCCACTGGGCTACTAAGAAACATCCAGGCCCGGAAACTTTTCCCATTCACTCTTTGTATTTTGTGTGTAGGCCAACACACTACACTCTTCCTTGGAAGAGCTAGATTTCCTCAGCTCTCCAACAGCTCCAGGAAATGTGTTCTCTCACGTCCTACATATCATGCAAATCTGCCTCATTGCCCTAGGCTGACCGGCACTGAGAAACCAAAACTGCTTCACATTCCTTCTACAAAGTCATACCTTAACACCTCATCCTTACAGTAGAAAGTCGGCTTGCGTTTCTGCTGTAACCACAGCACAGTTCTTCCTCTTACACTCCAGGGTTTTAGAAGAAGCTAAGCCCGATAGCCTACCCAGAGCGATCCCTGGGGGAGGCGGTTGGCTACACGCAGAATTACGTGCCAAATAAACTTTATTCAAGGAAGGGACCGGTGTGTAGCTAGAGTGTATATTTACTTGGTAGAAATCACAAGGACGTAGGCTGCATGTTCGCTGGAAACGGGGAACTTATGGCACAAGCCTTGCTTACCCATTTTGAATGCTCCATTCAAGCTGCCTTGAAGCTGCCTAAATAACAATTTTAGGACGGGTCTCTAGTCTCTGTAGGCAAGGCTCTGGGAAGGGAACGAGTGTTCTCTACATCAACAGGGTGCTTTCATAGCCTGGGTGGGAGCCTCTCCTCAGACGCTCTACAGCTAAAAGGAAACTTGACGTGAGTCCTTTCCTCAAGGTAAAGCCTAGAATAGCCCTGCCGAAGTGGAAGCTTGGAGCGGAGTCCTTGAGGCATTAGTTTCAGGTCTGTTTCCTTTTAAGGTTAGTAAGCTTTTCAGGACACCGAGGACCTCGCCTGGGCACCTTATTCCCTGGAAGACCACCGAGTACCGGCAGTCTCCACTGGGCTACTAAGAAACATCCAGGCCCGGACACCTTTCCCAGTCACTCTGTGTATTTTGTGTGTAGGCCAACACACTGCACTCTTCCTTGGAAGAGCTAGATTTCCTCAGCTCTCCAACAGCCCCAGGAAATGTGTTCTCTCACGTCCTACATATCATGCAAATCTGCCTCATTGCCCTAGGCTGAGCAGCTCTGAGAAACCAAAACTGCTTCGCATTCCTTCTACAAAGTCATACCTTAAGACCCGATCCTTACAGGAGAAAGTCAGCTTGCGTTTCTGCTGTAACCAAAGCACAGATCTTCCTCTTACACTGCAGGGTTTTAGAAGAAGCTAAGCCAGATAGCCTACCTAGAGCGCTCCTTGGGGGAGGCTGTTGGCTACACGCAGAACTCCGTGCCAAATAAACTTTATTCAAGGAAGGGACCAGTGTTTAGCTAGAGTGTATATTTACTTGGTAGAAATCACAAGTAGGTAGGCCGCGTGTTCGCTGGAAACGGTGACCTTATGGCACAAGCCTTGCTTTCCCATTTTGAATGCTCCATGCATGCTGCCTTGAAGTTACCTAAATAACAGTTTTAGGACGAGTCTTTAGTCATTGTAGGCAGGGCTCTGGGAAGGGAACGAGTGTTCTCTGCATCAACAGGGTGCTTTCATAGCCTGGGTGGGAGCCTCTCCTCAGACGCCCTAGAGATAAAGGAAACTTGACGTGAGTTCTTTCCTCCAGGTAAAGCCTTGACTAGCCCTGCCGAAGCTGAGCTTGAAGCAGTTTCCTTGTGGCATTTGTTTTAGGTCTGTTTTCTTTTAAGGTTAGTAAGCTTGTCAAGACACCGAGGACCTCTCGTGGGCACCCTATTCCCTGCAAGAGCACCGAGTACCAGCAGGCTCCACTGGGCTACTAAGAAACATCCAGGCCCGGAAACGTTTCCCAGTCACTGTGTATTTTGTGTGTAGGGCAACACACTGCACTCTTCCTTGGAAGAGCTAGATTTCCTCAGCTCTCCAACAACTCCAGGCAATGTGTTCTCTCAATTCCTATATGTCATGCAAATCTCCCTCATTGCCCTTAGGCTGAGCAGCACTGAGAAACCAAAACTGCAACGCATTCCTTCTTTAAAGTCAAACCTTAAGACCCCATCCTTACAGGAGAAAGTCGGCTTGCTTTCCTGCTGTAACCAAAGCACAGTTCTTCCTCTTACACTCCAGGGTTTTAGAAGAAGCAGAGCCCGATAGCCTACCCAGAGCGCTCCCAAGGGGAGGCGGTTGGCTACACGCAGAATTCCGTGCCAAATAAACTTTATTCAAGGAAGGGACCAGTGTGTAGCTAGAGTGTATATTTACTTGGTAGAAATCACAAGGAGGTAGGCTGCATGTTCGCTGGAAACGGGGAACTTATGGCACAAGCCTTGCTTACCACTTTTGAATGCTCCCTTCAAGCTGCCTTGAAGCTACCTAAATTACAATTTTAGGACGGGTCTCTAGTGTCTGTAGGCAGGGCTCTGGGAAGGGAACGAGTGTTCTCTACATCAACAGGGTGCTTTCATAGACTGGGTAGGAGCCTCGCCTGAGACACTCTAGAGCTAAAAGGAAACTTGACGTGAGTCCTCTCCTCAAGGTAAAGCCTAGAATAGCCCTGCCGAAGTGGAAGCTTGGAGCGGAGTTCTTGAGGCATTAGTTTCAGGTCTGTTTTCTTTTAAGGTTAGTAAGCTTTTCAAGGCCCTGAGGACCTCGCCTGGGCACCCTATTCCCTGCAAGAACACCCAGTACCGGCAGGCTCCACTGGGCTACTAAGAAACATCCAGGCCCGGAAACTTTTCCCATTCACTCTTTGTATTTTGTGTGTAGGCCAACACACTACACTCTTCCTTGGAAGAGCTAGATTTCCTCAGCTCTCCAACAGCTCCAGGAAATGTGTTCTCTCACGTCCTACATATCATGCAAATCTGCCTCATTGCCCTAGGCTGACCGGCACTGAGAAACCAAAACTGCTTCACATTCCTTCTACAAAGTCATACCTTAACACCTCATCCTTACAGTAGAAAGTCGGCTTGCGTTTCTGCTGTAACCACAGCACAGTTCTTCCTCTTACACTCCAGGGTTTTAGAAGAAGCTAAGCCCGATAGCCTACCCAGAGCGATCCCTGGGGGAGGCGGTTGGCTACACGCAGAATTACGTGCCAAATAAACTTTATTCAAGGAAGGGACCGGTGTGTAGCTAGAGTGTATATTTACTTGGTAGAAATCACAAGGAGGTAGGCTGCATGTTCGCTGGAAACGGGGAACTTATGGCACAAGCCTTGCTTACCCATTTTGAATGCTCCATTCAAGCTGCCTTGAAGCTGCCTAAATAACAATTTTAGGACGGGTCTCTAGTCTCTGTAGGCAAGGCTCTGGGAAGGGAACGAGTGTTCTCTACATCAACAGGGTGCTTTCATAGCCTGGGTGGGAGCCTCTCCTCAGACGCTCTACAGCTAAAAGGAAACTTGACGTAAGTCCTTTCCTCAAGGTAAAGCCTAGAATAGCCCTGCCGAAGTGGAAGCTTGGAGCGGAGTCCTTGAGGCATTAGTTTCAGGTCTGTTTCCTTTTAAGGTTAGTAAGCTTTTCAGGACACCGAGGACCTCGCCTGGGCACCTTATTCCCTGGAAGACCACCGAGTACCGGCAGTCTCCACTGGGCTACTAAGAAACATCCAGGCCCGGACACCTTTCCCAGTCACTCTGTGTATTTTGTGTGTAGGCCAACACACTGCACTCTTCCTTGGAAGAGCTAGATTTCCTCAGCTCTCCAACAGCCCCAGGAAATGTGTTCTCTCACGTCCTACATATCATGCAAATCTGCCTCATTGCCCTAGGCTGAGCAGCTCTGAGAAACCAAAACTGCTTCGCATTCCTTCTACAAAGTCATACCTTAAGACCCGATCCTTACAGGAGAAAGTCAGCTTGCGTTTCTGCTGTAACCAAAGCACAGATCTTCCTCTTACACTGCAGGGTTTTAGAAGAAGCTAAGCCAGATAGCCTACCTAGAGCGCTCCTTGGGGGAGGCTGTTGGCTACACGCAGAACTCCGTGCCAAATAAACTTTATTCAAGGAAGGGACCAGTGTTTAGCTAGAGTGTATATTTACTTGGTAGAAATCACAAGTAGGTAGGCCGCGTGTTCGCTGGAAACGGTGACCTTATGGCACAAGCCTTGCTTTCCCATTTTGAATGCTCCATGCATGCTGCCTTGAAGTTACCTAAATAACAGTTTTAGGACGAGTCTTTAGTCATTGTAGGCAGGGCTCTGGGAAGGGAACGAGTGTTCTCTGCATCAACAGGGTGCTTTCATAGCCTGGGTGGGAGCCTCTCCTCAGACGCCCTAGAGATAAAGGAAACTTGACGTGAGTTCTTTCCTCCAGGTAAAGCCTTGACTAGCCCTGCCGAAGCTGAGCTTGAAGCAGTTTCCTTGTGGCATTTGTTTTAGGTCTGTTTTCTTTTAAGGTTAGTAAGCTTGTCAAGACACCGAGGACCTCTCGTGGGCACCCTATTCCCTGCAAGAGCACCGAGTACCAGCAGGCTCCACTGGGCTACTAAGAAACATCCAGGCCCGGAAACGTTTCCCAGTCACTGTGTATTTTGTGTGTAGGGCAACACACTGCACTCTTCCTTGGAAGAGCTAGATTTCCTCAGCTCTCCAACAACTCCAGGCAATGTGTTCTCTCAATTCCTATATGTCATGCAAATCTCCCTCATTGCCCTTAGGCTGAGCAGCACTGAGAAACCAAAACTGCAACGCATTCCTTCTTTAAAGTCAAACCTTAAGACCCCATCCTTACAGGAGAAAGTCGGCTTGCTTTCCTGCTGTAACCAAAGCACAGTTCTTCCTCTTACACTCCAGGGTTTTAGAAGAAGCAGAGCCCGATAGCCTACCCAGAGCGCTCCCAAGGGGAGGCGGTTGGCTACACGCAGAATTCCGTGCCAAATAAACTTTATTCAAGGAAGGGACCAGTGTGTAGCTAGAGTGTATATTTACTTGGTAGAAATCACAAGGAGGTAGGCTGCATGTTCGCTGGAAACGGGGAACTTATGGCACAAGCCTGGCTTACCACTTTTGAATGCTCCATTCAAGCTGCCTTGAAGCTACCTAAATTACAATTTTAGGACGGGTCTCTAGTGTCTGTAGGCAGGGCTCTGGGAAGGGAACGAGTGTTCTCTACATCAACAGGGTGCTTTCATAGACTGGGTAGGAGCCTCGCCTGCGACACTCTAGAGTTAAAAGGAAACCTGACGTGAGTCCTCTCCTCAAGGTAAAGCCTAGAATAGCCCTGCCGAAGTGGAAGCTTGGAGCGGAGTTCTTGAGGCATTAGTTTCAGGTCTGTTTTCTTTTAAGGTTAGTAAGCTTTTCAAGGCCCTGAGGACCTCGCCTGGGCACCCTATTCCCTGCAAGAACACCCAGTACCGGCAGGCTCCACTGGGCTACTAAGAAACATCCAGGCCCGGAAACTTTTCCCATTCACTCTTTGTATTTTGTGTGTAGGCCAACACACTACACTCTTCCTTGGAAGAGCTAGATTTCCTCAGCTCTCCAACAGCTCCAGGAAATGTGTTCTCTCACGTCCTACATATCATGCAAATCTGCCTCATTGCCCTAGGCTGACCGGCACTGAGAAACCAAAACTGCTTCACATTCCTTCTACAAAGTCATACCTTAACACCCCATCCTTACAGTAGAAAGTCGGCTTGCGTTTCTGCTGTAACCACAGCACAGTTCTTCCTCTTACACTCCAGGGTTTTAGAAGAAGCTAAGCCCGATAGCCTACCCAGAGCGATCCCTGGTGGAGGCGGTTGGCTACACGCAGAATTACGTGCCAAATAAACTTTATTCAAGGAAGGGACCGGTGTGTAGCTAGAGTGTATATTTACTTGGTAGAAATCACAAGGAGGTAGGCTGCATGTTCGCTGGAAACGGGGAACTTATGGCACAAGCCTTGCTTACCCATTTTGAATGCTCCATTCAAGCTGCCTTGAAGCTGCCTAAATAACAATTTTAGGACGGGTCTCTAGTCTCTGTAGGCAAGGCTCTGGGAAGGGAACGAGTGTTCTCTACATCAACAGGGTGCTTTCATAGCCTGGGTGGGAGCCTCTCCTCAGACGCTCTACAGCTAAAAGGAAACGTGACGTGAGTCCTTTCCTCAAGGTAAAGCCTAGAATAGCCCTGCCGAAGTGGAAGCTTGGAGCGGAGTCCTTGAGGCATTAGTTTCAGGTCTGTTTCCTTTTAAGGTTAGTAAGCTTTTCAGGACACCGAGGACCTCGCCTGGGCACCTTATTCCCTGGAAGACCACCGAGTACCGGCAGTCTCCACTGGGCTACTAAGAAACATCCAGGCCCGGACACCTTTCCCAGTCACTCTGTGTATTTTGTGTGTAGGCCAACACACTGCACTCTTCCTTGGAAGAGCTAGATTTCCTCAGCTCTCCAACAGCCCCAGGAAATGTGTTCTCTCACGTCCTACATATCATGCAAATCTGCCTCATTGCCCTAGGCTGAGCAGCTCTGAGAAACCAAAACTGCTTCGCATTCCTTCTACAAAGTCATACCTTAAGACCCGATCCTTACAGGAGAAAGTCAGCTTGCGTTTCTGCTGTAACCAAAGCACAGATCTTCCTCTTACACTGCAGGGTTTTAGAAGAAGCTAAGCCAGATAGCCTACCTAGAGCGCTCCTTGGGGGAGGCTGTTGGCTACACGCAGAACTCCGTGCCAAATAAACTTTATTCAAGGAAGGGACCAGTGTTTAGCTAGAGTGTATATTTACTTGGTAGAAATCACAAGTAGGTAGACCGCGTGTTCGCTGGAAACGGTGACCTTATGGCACAAGCCTTGCTTTCCCATTTTGAATGCTCCATGCATGCTGCCTTGAAGTTACCTAAATAACAGTTTTAGGACGAGTCTTTAGTCATTGTAGGCAGGGCTCTGGGAAGGGAACGAGTGTTCTCTGCATCAACAGGGTGCTTTCATAGCCTGGGTGGGAGCCTCTCCTCAGACGCCCTAGAGATAAAGGAAACTTGACGTGAGTTCTTTCCTCCAGGTAAAGCCTTGACTAGCCCTGCCGAAGCTGAGCTTGAAGCAGTTTCCTTGTGGCATTTGTTTTAGGTCTGTTTTCTTTTAAGGTTAGTAAGCTTGTCAAGACACCGAGGACCTCTCGTGGGCACCCTATTCCCTGCAAGAGCACCGAGTACCAGCAGGCTCCACTGGGCTACTAAGAAACATCCAGGCCCGGAAACGTTTCCCAGTCACTGTGTATTTTGTGTGTAGGGCAACACACTGCACTCTTCCTTGGAAGAGCTAGATTTCCTCAGCTCTCCAACAACTCCAGGCAATGTGTTCTCTCAATTCCTATATGTCATGCAAATCTCCCTCATTGCCCTTAGGCTGAGCAGCACTGAGAAACCAAAACTGCAACGCATTCCTTCTTTAAAGTCAAACCTTAAGACCCCATCCTTACAGGAGAAAGTCGGCTTGCTTTCCTGCTGTAACCAAAGCACAGTTCTTCCTCTTACACTCCAGGGTTTTAGAAGAAGCAGAGCCCGATAGCCTACCCAGAGCGCTCCCAAGGGGAGGCGGTTGGCTACACGCAGAATTCCGTGCCAAATAAACTTTATTCAAGGAAGGGACCGGTGTGTAGCTAGAGTGTATATTTACTTGGTAGAAATCACAAGGAGGTAGGCTGCATGTTCGCTGGAAATGGGGAACTTATGGCACAAGCCTTGCTTACCACTTTTGAATGCTCCCTTCAAGCTGCCTTGAAGCTACCTAAATTACAATTTTAGGACGGGTCTCTAGTGTCTGTAGGCAGGGCTCTGGGAAGGGAACGAGTGTTCTCTACATCAACAGGGTGCTTTCATAGACTGGGTAGGAGCCTCGCCTGAGACACTCTAGAGCTAAAAGGAAACTTGACGTGAGTCCTCTCCTCAAGGTAAAGCCTAGAATAGCCCTGCCGAAGTGGAAGCTTGGAGCGGAGTTCTTGATTCATTAGTTTCAGGTCTGTTTTCTTTTAAGGTTAGTAAGCTTTTCAAGGCCCTGAGGACCTCGCCTGGGCACCCTATTCCCTGCAAGAACACCCAGTACCGGCAGGCTCCACTGGGCTACTAAGAAACATCCAGGCCCGGAAACTTTTCCCATTCACTCTTTGTATTTTGTGTGTAGGCCAACACACTACACTCTTCCTTGGAAGAGCTAGATTTCCTCAGCTCTCCAACAGCTCCAGGAAATGTGTTCTCTCACGTCCTACATATCATGCAAATCTGCCTCATTGCCCTAGGCTGACCGGCACTGAGAAACCAAAACTGCTTCACATTCCTTCTACAAAGTCATACCTTAACACCTCATCCTTACAGTAGAAAGTCGGCTTGCGTTTCTGCTGTAACCACAGCACAGTTCTTCCTCTTACACTCCAGGGTTTTAGAAGAAGCTAAGCCCGATAGCCTACCCAGAGCGATCCCTGGGGGAGGCGGTTGGCTACACGCAGAATTACGTGCCAAATAAACTTTATTCAAGGAAGGGACCGGTGTGTAGCTAGAGTGTATATTTACTTGGTAGAAATCACAAGGACGTAGGCTGCATGTTCGCTGGAAACGGGGAACTTATGGCACAAGCCTTGCTTACCCATTTTGAATGCTCCATTCAAGCTGCCTTGAAGCTGCCTAAATAACAATTTTAGGACGGGTCTCTAGTCTCTGTAGGCAAGGCTCTGGGAAGGGAACGAGTGTTCTCTACATCAACAGGGTGCTTTCATAGCCTGGGTGGGAGCCTCTCCTCAGACGCTCTACAGCTAAAAGGAAACTTGACGTGAGTCCTTTCCTCAAGGTAAAGCCTAGAATAGCCCTGCCGAAGTGGAAGCTTGGAGCGGAGTCCTTGAGGCATTAGTTTCAGGTCTGTTTCCTTTTAAGGTTAGTAAGCTTTTCAGGACACCGAGGACCTCGCCTGGGCACCTTATTCCCTGGAAGACCACCGAGTACCGGCAGTCTCCACTGGGCTACTAAGAAACATCCAGGCCCGGACACCTTTCCCAGTCACTCTGTGTATTTTGTGTGTAGGCCAACACACTGCACTCTTCCTTGGAAGAGCTAGATTTCCTCAGCTCTCCAACAGCCCCAGGAAATGTGTTCTCTCACGTCCTACATATCATGCAAATCTGCCTCATTGCCCTAGGCTGAGCAGCTCTGAGAAACCAAAACTGCTTCGCATTCCTTCTACAAAGTCATACCTTAAGACCCCATCCTTACAGGAGAAAGTCAGCTTGCGTTTCTGCTGTAACCAAAGCACAGATCTTCCTCTTACACTGCAGGGTTTTAGAAGAAGCTAAGCCAGATAGCCTACCTAGAGCGCTCCTTGGGGGAGGCTGTTGGCTACACGCAGAACTCCGTGCCAAATAAACTTTATTCAAGGAAGGGACCAGTGTTTAGCTAGAGTGTATATTTACTTGGTAGAAATCACAAGTAGGTAGGCCGCGTGTTCGCTGGAAACGGTGACCTTATGGCACAAGCCTTGCTTTCCCATTTTGAATGCTCCATGCATGCTGCCTTGAAGTTACCTAAATAACAGTTTTAGGACGAGTCTTTAGTCATTGTAGGCAGGGCTCTGGGAAGGGAACGAGTGTTCTCTGCATCAACAGGGTGCTTTCATAGCCTGGGTGGGAGCCTCTCCTCAGACGCCCTAGAGATAAAGGAAACTTGACGTGAGTTCTTTCCTCCAGGTAAAGCCTTGACTAGCCCTGCCGAAGCTGAGCTTGAAGCAGTTTCCTTGTGGCATTTGTTTTAGGTCTGTTTTCTTTTAAGGTTAGTAAGCTTGTCAAGACACCGAGGACCTCTCGTGGGCACCCTATTCCCTGCAAGAGCACCGAGTACCAGCAGGCTCCACTGGGCTACTAAGAAACATCCAGGCCCGGAAACGTTTCCCAGTCACTGTGTATTTTGTGTGTAGGGCAACACACTGCACTCTTCCTTGGAAGAGCTAGATTTCCTCAGCTCTCCAACAACTCCAGGCAATGTGTTCTCTCAATTCCTATATGTCATGCAAATCTCCCTCATTGCCCTTAGGCTGAGCAGCACTGAGAAACCAAAACTGCAACGCATTCCTTCTTTAAAGTCAAACCTTAAGACCCCATCCTTACAGGAGAAAGTCGGCTTGCTTTCCTGCTGTAACCAAAGCACAGTTCTTCCTCTTACACTCCAGGGTTTTAGAAGAAGCAGAGCCCGATAGCCTACCCAGAGCGCTCCCAAGGGGAGGCGGTTGGCTACACGCAGAATTCCGTGCCAAATAAACTTTATTCAAGGAAGGGACCGGTGTGTAGCTAGAGTGTATATTTACTTGGTAGAAATCACAAGGAGGTAGGCTGCATGTTCGCTGGAAACGGGGAACTTATGGCACAAGCCTTGCTTACCACTTTTGAATGCTCCCTTCAAGCTGCCTTGAAGCTACCTAAATTACAATTTTAGGACGGGTCTCTAGTGTCTGTAGGCAGGGCTCTGGGAAGGGAACGAGTGTTCTCTACATCAACAGGGTGCTTTCATAGACTGGGTAGGAGCCTCGCCTGAGACACTCTAGAGCTAAAAGGAAACTTGACGTGAGTCCTCTCCTCAAGGTAAAGCCTAGAATAGCCCTGCCGAAGTGGAAGCTTGGAGCGGAGTTCTTGAGGCATTAGTTTCAGGTCTGTTTTCTTTTAAGGTTAGTAAGCTTTTCAAGGCCCTGAGGACCTCGCCTGGGCACCCTATTCCCTGCAAGAACACCCAGTACCGGCAGGCTCCACTGGGCTACTAAGAAACATCCAGGCCCGGAAACTTTTCCCATTCACTCTTTGTATTTTGTGTGTAGGCCAACACACTACACTCTTCCTTGGAAGAGCTAGATTTCCTCAGCTCTCCAACAGCTCCAGGAAATGTGTTCTCTCACGTCCTACATATCATGCAAATCTGCCTCATTGCCCTAGGCTGACCGGCACTGAGAAACCAAAACTGCTTCACATTCCTTCTACAAAGTCATACCTTAACACCTCATCCTTACAGTAGAAAGTCGGCTTGCGTTTCTGCTGTAACCACAGCACAGTTCTTCCTCTTACACTCCAGGGTTTTAGAAGAAGCTAAGCCCGATAGCCTACCCAGAGCGATCCCTGGGGGAGGCGGTTGGCTACACGCAGAATTACGTGCCAAATAAACTTTATTCAAGGAAGGGACCGGTGTGTAGCTAGAGTGTATATTTACTTGGTAGAAATCACAAGGAGGTAGGCTGCATGTTCGCTGGAAACGGGGAACTTATGGCACAAGCCTTGCTTACCCATTTTGAATGCTCCATTCAAGCTGCCTTGAAGCTGCCTAAATAACAATTTTAGGACGGGTCTCTAGTCTCTGTAGGCAAGGCTCTGGGAAGGGAACGAGTGTTCTCTACATCAACAGGGTGCTTTCATAGCCTGGGTGGGAGCCTCTCCTCAGACGCTCTACAGCTAAAAGGAAACTTGACGTGAGTCCTTTCCTCAAGGTAAAGCCTAGAATAGCCCTGCCGAAGTGGAAGCTTGGAGCGGAGTCCTTGAGGCATTAGTTTCAGGTCTGTTTCCTTTTAAGGTTAGTAAGCTTTTCAGGACACCGAGGACCTCGCCTGGGCACCTTATTCCCTGGAAGACCACCGAGTACCGGCAGTCTCCACTGGGCTACTAAGAAACATCCAGGCCCGGACACCTTTCCCAGTCACTCTGTGTATTTTGTGTGTAGGCCAACACACTGCACTCTTCCTTGGAAGAGCTAGATTTCCTCAGCTCTCCAACAGCCCCAGGAAATGTGTTCTCTCACGTCCTACATATCATGCAAATCTGCCTCATTGCCCTAGGCTGAGCAGCTCTGAGAAACCAAAACTGCTTCGCATTCCTTCTACAAAGTCATACCTTAAGACCCCATCCTTACAGGAGAAAGTCAGCTTGCGTTTCTGCTGTAACCAAAGCACAGATCTTCCTCTTACACTGCAGGGTTTTAGAAGAAGCTAAGCCAGATAGCCTACCTAGAGCGCTCCTTGGGGGAGGCTGTTGGCTACACGCAGAACTCCGTGCCAAATAAACTTTATTCAAGGAAGGGACCAGTGTTTAGCTAGAGTGTATATTTACTTGGTAGAAATCACAAGTAGGTAGGCCGCGTGTTCGCTGGAAACGGTGACCTTATGGCACAAGCCTTGCTTTCCCATTTTGAATGCTCCATGCATGCTGCCTTGAAGTTACCTAAATAACAGTTTTAGGACGAGTCTTTAGTCATTGTAGGCAGGGCTCTGGGAAGGGAACGAGTGTTCTCTGCATCAACAGGGTGCTTTCATAGCCTGGGTGGGAGCCTCTCCTCAGACGCCCTAGAGATAAAGGAAACTTGACGTGAGTTCTTTCCTCCAGGTAAAGCCTTGACTAGCCCTGCCGAAGCTGAGCTTGAAGCAGTTTCCTTGTGGCATTTGTTTTAGGTCTGTTTTCTTTTAAGGTTAGTAAGCTTGTCAAGACACCGAGGACCTCTCGTGGGCACCCTATTCCCTGCAAGAGCACCGAGTACCAGCAGGCTCCACTGGGCTACTAAGAAACATCCAGGCCCGGAAACGTTTCCCAGTCACTGTGTATTTTGTGTGTAGGGCAACACACTGCACTCTTCCTTGGAAGAGCTAGATTTCCTCAGCTCTCCAACAACTCCAGGCAATGTGTTCTCTCAATTCCTATATGTCATGCAAATCTCCCTCATTGCCCTTAGGCTGAGCAGCACTGAGAAACCAAAACTGCAACGCATTCCTTCTTTAAAGTCAAACCTTAAGACCCCATCCTTACAGGAGAAAGTCGGCTTGCTTTCCTGCTGTAACCAAAGCACAGTTCTTCCTCTTACACTCCAGGGTTTTAGAAGAAGCAGAGCCCGATAGCCTACCCAGAGCGCTCCCAAGGGGAGGCGGTTGGCTACACGCAGAATTCCGTGCCAAATAAACTTTATTCAAGGAAGGGACCAGTGTGTAGCTAGAGTGTATATTTACTTGGTAGAAATCACAAGGAGGTAGGCTGCATGTTCGCTGGAAACGGGGAACTTATGGCACAAGCCTTGCTTACCACTTTTGAATGCTCCCTTCAAGCTGCCTTGAAGCTACCTAAATTACAATTTTAGGACGGGTCTCTAGTGTCTGTAGGCAGGGCTCTGGGAAGGGAACGAGTGTTCTCTACATCAACAGGGTGCTTTCATAGACTGGGTAGGAGCCTCGCCTGAGACACTCTAGAGCTAAAAGGAAACTTGACGTGAGTCCTCTCCTCAAGGTAAAGCCTAGAATAGCCCTGCCGAAGTGGAAGCTTGGAGCGGAGTTCTTGAGGCATTAGTTTCAGGTCTGTTTTCTTTTAAGGTTAGTAAGCTTTTCAAGGCCCTGAGGACCTCGCCTGGGCACCCTATTCCCTGCAAGAACACCCAGTACCGGCAGGCTCCACTGGGCTACTAAGAAACATCCAGGCCCGGAAACTTTTCCCATTCACTCTTTGTATTTTGTGTGTAGGCCAACACACTACACTCTTCCTTGGAAGAGCTAGATTTCCTCAGCTCTCCAACAGCTCCAGGAAATGTGTTCTCTCACGTCCTACATATCATGCAAATCTGCCTCATGGCCCTAGGCTGACCGGCACTGAGAAACCAAAACTGCTTCACATTCCTTCTACAAAGTCATACCTTAACACCTCATCCTTACAGTCGAAAGTCGGCTTGCGTTTCTGCTGTAACCACAGCACAGTTCTTCCTCTTACACTCCAGGGTTTTAGAAGAAGCTATGCCCGATAGCCTACCCAGAGCGATCCCTGGGGGAGGCGGTTGGCTACACGCAGAATTACGTGCCAAATAAACTTTATTCAAGGAAGGGACCGGTGTGTAGCTAGAGTGTATATTTACTTGGTAGAAATCACAAGGAGGTAGGCTGCATGTTCGCTGGAAACGGGGAACTTATGGCACAAGCCTTGCTTACCCATTTTGAATGCTCCATTCAAGCTGCCTTGAAGCTGCCTAAATAACAATTTTAGGACGGGTCTCTAGTCTCTGTAGGCAAGGCTCTGGGAAGGGAACGAGTGTTCTCTACATCAACAGGGTGCTTTCATAGCCTGGGTGGGAGCCTCTCCTCAGACGCTCTACAGCTAAAAGGAAACTTGACGTGAGTCCTTTCCTCAAGGTAAAGCCTAGAATAGCCCTGCCGAAGTGGAAGCTTGGAGCGGAGTCCTTGAGGCATTAGTTTCAGGTCTGTTTCCTTTTAAGGTTAGTAAGCTTTTCAGGACACCGAGGACCTCGCCTGGGCACCTTATTCCCTGGAAGACCACCGAGTACCGGCAGTCTCCACTGGGCTACTAAGAAACATCCAGGCCCGGACACCTTTCCCAGTCACTCTGTGTATTTTCTGTGTAGGCCAACACACTGCACTCTTCCTTGGAAGAGCTAGATTTCCTCAGCTCTCCAACAGCCCCAGGAAATGTGTTCTCTCACGTCCTACATATCATGCAAATCTGCCTCATTGCCCTAGGCTGAGCAGCTCTGAGAAACCAAAACTGCTTCGCATTCCTTCTACAAAGTCATACCTTAAGACCCGATCCTTACAGGAGAAAGTCAGCTTGCGTTTCTGCTGTAACCAAAGCACAGATCTTCCTCTTACACTGCAGGGTTTTAGAAGAAGCTAAGCCAGATAGCCTACCTAGAGCGCTCCTTGGGGGAGGCTGTTGGCTACACGCAGAACTCCGTGCCAAATAAACTTTATTCAAGGAAGGGACCAGTGTTTAGCTAGAGTGTATATTTACTTGGTAGAAATCACAAGGAGGTAGGCTGCATGTTCGCTGGAAACGGGGAACTTATGGCACAAGCCTTGCTTACCACTTTTGAATGCTCCCTTCAAGCTGCCTTGAAGCTACCTAAATTACAATTTTAGGACGGGTCTCTAGTGTCTGTAGGCAGGGCTCTGGGAAGGGAACGAGTGTTCTCTACATCAACAGGGTGCTTTCATAGACTGGGTAGGAGCCTCGCCTGAGACACTCTAGAGCTAAAAGGAAACTTGACGTGAGTCCTCTCCTCAAGGTAAAGCCTAGAATAGCCCTGCCGAAGTGGAAGCTTGGAGCGGAGTTCTTGAGGCATTAGTTTCAGGTCTGTTTTCTTTTAAGGTTAGTAAGCTTTTCAAGGCCCTGAGGACCTCGCCTGGGCACCCTATTCCCTGCAAGAACACCCAGTACCGGCAGGCTCCACTGGGCTACTAAGAAACATCCAGGCCCGGAAACTTTTCCCATTCACTCTTTGTATTTTGTGTGTAGGCCAACACACTACACTCTTCCTTGGAAGAGCTAGATTTCCTCAGCTCTCCAACAGCTCCAGGAAATGTGTTCTCTCACGTCCTACATATCATGCAAATCTGCCTCATTGCCCTAGGCTGACCGGCACTGAGAAACCAAAACTGCTTCACATTCCTTCTACAAAGTCATACCTTAACACCTCATCCTTACAGTAGAAAGTCGGCTTGCGTTTCTGCTGTAACCACAGCACAGTTCTTCCTCTTACACTCCAGGGTTTTAGAAGAAGCTAAGCCCGATAGCCTACCCAGAGCGATCCCTGGGGGAGGCGGTTGGCTACACGCAGAATTACGTGCCAAATAAACTTTATTCAAGGAAGGGACCGGTGTGTAGCTAGAGTGTATATTTACTTGGTAGAAATCACAAGGAGGTAGGCTGCATGTTCGCTGGAAACGGGGAACTTATGGCACAAGCCTTGCTTACCCATTTTGAATGCTCCATTCAAGCTGCCTTGAAGCTGCCTAAATAACAATTTTAGGACGGGTCTCTAGTCTCTGTAGGCAAGGCTCTGGGAAGGGAACGAGTGTTCTCTACATCAACAGGGTGCTTTCATAGCCTGGGTGGGAGCCTCTCCTCAGACGCTCTACAGCTAAAAGGAAACTTGACGTGAGTCCTTTCCTCAAGGTAAAGCCTAGAATAGCCCTGCCGAAGTGGAAGCTTGGAGCGGAGTCCTTGAGGCATTAGTTTCAGGTCTGTTTCCTTTTAAGGTTAGTAAGCTTTTCAGGACACCGAGGACCTCGCCTGGGCACCTTATTCCCTGGAAGACCACCGAGTACCGGCAGTCTCCACTGGGCTACTAAGAAACATCCAGGCCCGGACACCTTTCCCAGTCACTCTGTGTATTTTGTGTGTAGGCCAACACACTGCACTCTTCCTTGGAAGAGCTAGATTTCCTCAGCTCTCCAACAGCCCCAGGAAATGTGTTCTCTCACGTCCTACATATCATGCAAATCTGCCTCATTGCCCTAGGCTGAGCAGCTCTGAGAAACCAAAACTGCTTCGCATTCCTTCTACAAAGTCATACCTTAAGACCCGATCCTTACAGGAGAAAGTCAGCTTGCGTTTCTGCTGTAACCAAAGCACAGATCTTCCTCTTACACTGCAGGGTTTTAGAAGAAGCTAAGCCAGATAGCCTACCTAGAGCGCTCCTTGGGGGAGGCTGTTGGCTACACGCAGAACTCCGTGCCAAATAAACTTTATTCAAGGAAGGGACCAGTGTTTAGCTAGAGTGTATATTTACTTGGTAGAAATCACAAGTAGGTAGGCCGCGTGTTCGCTGGAAACGGTGACCTTATGGCACAAGCCTTGCTTTCCCATTTTGAATGCTCCATGCATGCTGCCTTGAAGTTACCTAAATAACAGTTTTAGGACGAGTCTTTAGTCATTGTAGGCAGGGCTCTGGGAAGGGAACGAGTGTTCTCTGCATCAACAGGGTGCTTTCATAGCCTGGGTGGGAGCCTCTCCTCAGACGCCCTAGAGATAAAGGAAACTTGACGTGAGTTCTTTCCTCCAGGTAAAGCCTTGACTAGCCCTGCCGAAGCTGAGCTTGAAGCAGTTTCCTTGTGGCATTTGTTTTAGGTCTGTTTTCTTTTAAGGTTAGTAAGCTTGTCAAGACACCGAGGACCTCTCGTGGGCACCCTATTCCCTGCAAGAGCACCGAGTACCACCAGGCTCCACTGGGCTACTAAGAAACATCCAGGCCCGGAAACGTTTCCCAGTCACTGTGTATTTTGTGTGTAGGGCAACACACTGCACTCTTCCTTGGAAGAGCTAGATTTCCTCAGCTCTCCAACAACTCCAGGCAATGTGTTCTCTCAATTCCTATATGTCATGCAAATCTCCCTCATTGCCCTTAGGCTGAGCAGCACTGAGAAACCAAAACTGCAACGCATTCCTTCTTTAAAGTCAAACCTTAAGACCCCATCCTTACAGGAGAAAGTCGGCTTGCTTTCCTGCTGTAACCAAAGCACAGTTCTTCCTCTTACACTCCAGGGTTTTAGAAGAAGCAGAGCCCGATAGCCTACCCAGAGCGCTCCCAAGGGGAGGCGGTTGGCTACACGCAGAATTCCGTGCCAAATAAACTTTATTCAAGGAAGGGACCGGTGTGTAGCTAGAGTGTATATTTACTTGGTAGAAATCACAAGGAGGTAGGCTGCATGTTCGCTGGAAACGGGGAACTTATGGCACAAGACTTGCTTACCACTTTTGAATGCTCCCTTCAAGCTGCCTTGAAGCTACCTAAATTACAATTTTAGGACGGGTCTCTAGTGTCTGTAGGCAGGGCTCTGGGAAGGGAACGAGTGTTCTCTACATCAACAGGGTGCTTTCATAGACTGGGTAGGAGCCTCGCCTGAGACACTCTAGAGCTAAAAGGAAACTTGACGTGAGTCCTCTCCTCAAGGTAAAGCCTAGAATAGCCCTGCCGAAGTGGAAGCTTGGAGCGGAGTTCTTGAGGCATTAGTTTCAGGTCTGTTTTCTTTTAAGGTTAGTAAGCTTTTCAAGGCCCTGAGGACCTCGCCTGGGCACCCTATTCCCTGCAAGAACACCCAGTACCGGCAGGCTCCACTGGGCTACTAAGAAACATCCAGGCCCGGAAACTTTTCCCATTCACTCTTTGTATTTTGTGTGTAGGCCAACACACTACACTCTTCCTTGGAAGAGCTAGATTTCCTCAGCTCTCCAACAGCTCCAGGAAATGTGTTCTCTCACGTCCTACATATCATGCAAATCTGCCTCATTGCCCTAGGCTGACCGGCACTGAGAAACCAAAACTGCTTCACATTCCTTCTACAAAGTCATACCTTAACACCTCATCCTTACAGTAGAAAGTCGGCTTGCGTTTCTGCTGTAACCACAGCACAGTTCTTCCTCTTACACTCCAGGGTTTTAGAAGAAGCTAAGCCCGATAGCCTACCCAGAGCGATCCCTGGGGGAGGCGGTTGGCTACACGCAGAATTACGTGCCAAATAAACTTTATTCAAGGAAGGGACCGGTGTGTAGCTAGAGTGTATATTTACTTGGTAGAAATCACAAGGAGGTAGGCTGCATGTTCGCTGGAAACGGGGAACTTATGGCACAAGCCTTGCTTACCCATTTTGAATGCTCCATTCAAGCTGCCTTGAAGCTGCCTAAATAACAATTTTAGGACGGGTCTCTAGTCTCTGTAGGCAAGGCTCTGGGAAGGGAACGAGTGTTCTCTACATCAACAGGGTGCTTTCATAGCCTGGGTGGGAGCCTCTCCTCAGACGCTCTACAGCTAAAAGGAAACTTGACGTGAGTCCTTTCCTCAAGGTAAAGCCTAGAATAGCCCTGCCGAAGTGGAAGCTTGGAGCGGAGTCCTTGAGGCATTAGTTTCAGGTCTGTTTCCTTTTAAGGTTAGTAAGCTTTTCAGGACACCGAGGACCTCGCCTGGGCACCTTATTCCCTGGAAGACCACCGAGTACCGGCAGTCTCCACTGGGCTACTAAGAAACATCCAGGCCCGGACACCTTTCCCAGTCACTCTGTGTATTTTGTGTGTAGGCCAACACACTGCACTCTTCCTTGGAAGAGCTAGATTTCCTCAGCTCTCCAACAGCCCCAGGAAATGTGTTCTCTCACGTCCTACATATCATGCAAATCTGCCTCATTGCCCTAGGCTGAGCAGCTCTGAGAAACCAAAACTGCTTCGCATTCCTTCTACAAAGTCATACCTTAAGACCCCATCCTTACAGGAGAAAGTCAGCTTGCGTTTCTGCTGTAACCAAAGCACAGATCTTCCTCTTACACTGCAGGGTTTTAGAAGAAGCTAAGCCAGATAGCCTACCTAGAGCGCTCCTTGGGGGAGGCTGTTGGCTACACGCAGAACTCCGTGCCAAATAAACTTTATTCAAGGAAGGGACCAGTGTTTAGCTAGAGTGTATATTTACTTGGTAGAAATCACAAGTAGGTAGGCCGCGTGTTCGCTGGAAACGGTGACCTTATGGCACAAGCCTTGCTTTCCCATTTTGAATGCTCCATGCATGCTGCCTTGAAGTTACCTAAATAACAGTTTTAGGACGAGTCTTTAGTCATTGTAGGCAGGGCTCTGGGAAGGGAACGAGTGTTCTCTGCATCAACAGGGTGCTTTCATAGCCTGGGTGGGAGCCTCTCCTCAGACGCCCTAGAGATAAAGGAAACTTGACGTGAGTTCTTTCCTCCAGGTAAAGCCTTGACTAGCCCTGCCGAAGCTGAGCTTGAAGCAGTTTCCTTGTGGCATTTGTTTTAGGTCTGTTTTCTTTTAAGGTTAGTAAGCTTGTCAAGACACCGAGGACCTCTCGTGGGCACCCTATTCCCTGCAAGAGCACCGAGTACCAGCAGGCTCCACTGGGCTACTAAGAAACATCCAGGCCCGGAAACGTTTCCCAGTCACTGTGTATTTTGTGTGTAGGGCAACACACTGCACTCTTCCTTGGAAGAGCTAGATTTCCTCAGCTCTCCAACAACTCCAGGCAATGTGTTCTCTCAATTCCTATATGTCATGCAAATCTCCCTCATTGCCCTTAGGCTGAGCAGCACTGAGAAACCAAAACTGCAACGCATTCCTTCTTTAAAGTCAAACCTTAAGACCCCATCCTTACAGGAGAAAGTCGGCTTGCTTTCCTGCTGTAACCAAAGCACAGTTCTTCCTCTTACACTCCAGGGTTTTAGAAGAAGCAGAGCCCGATAGCCTACCCAGAGCGCTCCCAAGGGGAGGCGGTTGGCTACACGCAGAATTCCGTGCCAAATAAACTTTATTCAAGGAAGGGACCGGTGTGTAGCTAGAGTGTATATTTACTTGGTAGAAATCACAAGGAGGTAGGCTGCATGTTCGCTGGAAACGGGGAACTTATGGCACAAGCCTTGCTTACCACTTTTGAATGCTCCCTTCAAGCTGCCTTGAAGCTACCTAAATTACAATTTTAGGACGGGTCTCTAGTGTCTGTAGGCAGGGCTCTGGGAAGGGAACGAGTGTTCTCTACATCAACAGGGTGCTTTCATAGACTGGGTAGGAGCCTCGCCTGAGACACTCTAGAGCTAAAAGGAAACTTGACGTGAGTCCTCTCCTCAAGGTAAAGCCTAGAATAGCCCTGCCGAAGTGGAAGCTTGGAGCGGAGTTCTTGAGGCATTAGTTTCAGGTCTGTTTTCTTTTAAGGTTAGTAAGCTTTTCAAGGCCCTGAGGACCTCGCCTGGGCACCCTATTCCCTGCAAGAACACCCAGTACCGGCAGGCTCCACTGGGCTACTAAGAAACATCCAGGCCCGGAAACTTTTCCCATTCACTCTTTGTATTTTGTGTGTAGGCCAACACACTACACTCTTCCTTGGAAGAGCTAGATTTCCTCAGCTCTCCAACAGCTCCAGGAAATGTGTTCTCTCACGTCCTACATATCATGCAAATCTGCCTCATTGCCCTAGGCTGACCGGCACTGAGAAACCAAAACTGCTTCACATTCCTTCTACAAAGTCATACCTTAACACCTCATCCTTACAGTAGAAAGTCGGCTTGCGTTTCTGCTGTAACCACAGCACAGTTCTTCCTCTTACACTCCAGGGTTTTAGAAGAAGCTAAGCCCGATAGCCTACCCAGAGCGATCCCTGGGGGAGGCGGTTGGCTACACGCAGAATTACGTGCCAAATAAACTTTATTCAAGGAAGGGACCGGTGTGTAGCTAGAGTGTATATTTACTTGGTAGAAATCACAAGGAGGTAGGCTGCATGTTCGCTGGAAACGGGGAACTTATGGCACAAGCCTTGCTTACCCATTTTGAATGCTCCATTCAAGCTGCCTTGAAGCTGCCTAAATAACAATTTTAGGACGGGTCTCTAGTCTCTGTAGGCAAGGCTCTGGGAAGGGAACGAGTGTTCTCTACATCAACAGGGTGCTTTCATAGCCTGGGTGGGAGCCTCTCCTCAGACGCTCTACAGCTAAAAGGAAACTTGACGTGAGTCCTTTCCTCAAGGTAAAGCCTAGAATAGCCCTGCCGAAGTGGAAGCTTGGAGCGGAGTCCTTGAGGCATTAGTTTCAGGTCTGTTTCCTTTTAAGGTTAGTAAGCTTTTCAGGACACCGAGGACCTCGCCTGGGCACCTTATTCCCTGGAAGACCACCGAGTACCGGCAGTCTCCACTGGGCTACTAAGAAACATCCAGGCCCGGACACCTTTCCCAGTCACTCTGTGTATTTTGTGTGTAGGCCAACACACTGCACTCTTCCTTGGAAGAGCTAGATTTCCTCAGCTCTCCAACAGCCCCAGGAAATGTGTTCTCTCACGTCCTACATATCATGCAAATCTGCCTCATTGCCCTAGGCTGAGCAGCTCTGAGAAACCAAAACTGCTTCGCATTCCTTCTACAAAGTCATACCTTAAGACCCGATCCTTACAGGAGAAAGTCAGCTTGCGTTTCTGCTGTAACCAAAGCACAGATCTTCCTCTTACACTGCAGGGTTTTAGAAGAAGCTAAGCCAGATAGCCTACCTAGAGCGCTCCTTGGGGGAGGCTGTTGGCTACACGCAGAACTCCGTGCCAAATAAACTTTATTCAAGGAAGGGACCAGTGTTTAGCTAGAGTGTATATTTACTTGGTAGAAATCACAAGTAGGTAGGCCGCGTGTTCGCTGGAAACGGTGACCTTATGGCACAAGCCTTGCTTTCCCATTTTGAATGCTCCATGCATGCTGCCTTGAAGTTACCTAAATAACAGTTTTAGGACGAGTCTTTAGTCATTGTAGGCAGGGCTCTGGGAAGGGAACGAGTGTTCTCTGCATCAACAGGGTGCTTTCATAGCCTGGGTGGGAGCCTCTCCTCAGACGCCCTAGAGATAAAGGAAACTTGACGTGAGTTCTTTCCTCCAGGTAAAGCCTTGACTAGCCCTGCCGAAGCTGAGCTTGAAGCAGTTTCCTTGTGGCATTTGTTTTAGGTCTGTTTTCTTTTAAGGTTAGTAAGCTTGTCAAGACACCGAGGACCTCTCGTGGGCACCCTATTCCCTGCAAGAGCACCGAGTACCAGCAGGCTCCACTGGGCTACTAAGAAACATCCAGGCCCGGAAACGTTTCCCAGTCACTGTGTATTTTGTGTGTAGGGCAACACACTGCACTCTTCCTTGGAAGAGCTAGATTTCCTCAGCTCTCCAACAACTCCAGGCAATGTGTTCTCTCAATTCCTATATGTCATGCAAATCTCCCTCATTGCCCTTAGGCTGAGCAGCACTGAGAAACCAAAACTGCAACGCATTCCTTCTTTAAAGTCAAACCTTAAGACCCCATCCTTACAGGAGAAAGTCGGCTTGCTTTCCTGCTGTAACCAAAGCACAGTTCTTCCTCTTACACTCCAGGGTTTTAGAAGAAGCAGAGCCCGATAGCCTACCCAGAGCGCTCCCAAGGGGAGGCGGTTGGCTACACGCAGAATTCCGTGCCAAATAAACTTTATTCAAGGAAGGGACCGGTGTGTAGCTAGAGTGTATATTTACTTGGTAGAAATCACAAGGAGGTAGGCTGCATGTTCGCTGGAAACGGGGAACTTATGGCACAAGCCTTGCTTACCACTTTTGAATGCTCCCTTCAAGCTGCCTTGAAGCTACCTAAATTACAATTTTAGGACGGGTCTCTAGTGTCTGTAGGCAGGGCTCTGGGAAGGGAACGAGTGTTCTCTACATCAACAGGGTGCTTTCATAGACTGGGTAGGAGCCTCGCCTGAGACACTCTAGAGCTAAAAGGAAACTTGACGTGAGTCCTCTCCTCAAGGTAAAGCCTAGAATAGCCCTGCCGAAGTGGAAGCTTGGAGCGGAGTTCTTGAGGCATTAGTTTCAGGTCTGTTTTCTTTTAAGGTTAGTAAGCTTTTCAAGGCCCTGAGGACCTCGCCTGGGCACCCTATTCCCTGCAAGAACACCCAGTACCGGCAGGCTCCACTGGGCTACTAAGAAACATCCAGGCCCGGAAACTTTTCCCATTCACTCTTTGTATTTTGTGTGTAGGCCAACACACTACACTCTTCCTTGGAAGAGCTAGATTTCCTCAGCTCTCCAACAGCTCCAGGAAATGTGTTCTCTCACGTCCTACATATCATGCAAATCTGCCTCATTGCCCTAGGCTGACCGGCACTGAGAAACCAAAACTGCTTCACATTCCTTCTACAAAGTCATACCTTAACACCTCATCCTTACAGTAGAAAGTCGGCTTGCGTTTCTGCTGTAACCACAGCACAGTTCTTCCTCTTACACTCCAGGGTTTTAGAAGAAGCTAAGCCCGATAGCCTACCCAGAGCGATCCCTGGGGGAGGCGGTTGGCTACACGCAGAATTACGTGCCAAATAAACTTTATTCAAGGAAGGGACCGGTGTGTAGCTAGAGTGTATATTTACTTGGTAGAAATCACAAGGAGGTAGGCTGCATGTTCGCTGGAAACGGGGAACTTATGGCACAAGCCTTGCTTACCCATTTTGAATGCTCCATTCAAGCTGCCTTGAAGCTGCCTAAATAACAATTTTAGGACGGGTCTCTAGTCTCTGTAGGCAAGGCTCTGGGAAGGGAACGAGTGTTCTCTACATCAACAGGGTGCTTTCATAGCCTGGGTGGGAGCCTCTCCTCAGACGCTCTACAGCTAAAAGGAAACTTGACGTGAGTCCTTTCCTCAAGGTAAAGCCTAGAATAGCCCTGCCGAAGTGGAAGCTTGGAGCGGAGTCCTTGAGGCATTAGTTTCAGGTCTGTTTCCTTTTAAGGTTAGTAAGCTTTTCAGGACACCGAGGACCTCGCCTGGGCACCTTATTCCCTGGAAGACCACCGAGTACCGGCAGTCTCCACTGGGCTACTAAGAAACATCCAGGCCCGGACACCTTTCCCAGTCACTCTGTGTATTTTGTGTGTAGGCCAACACACTGCACTCTTCCTTGGAAGAGCTAGATTTCCTCAGCTCTCCAACAGCCCCAGGAAATGTGTTCTCTCACGTCCTACATATCATGCAAATCTGCCTCATTGCCCTAGGCTGAGCAGCTCTGAGAAACCAAAACTGCTTCGCATTCCTTCTACAAAGTCATACCTTAAGACCCCATCCTTACAGGAGAAAGTCAGCTTGCGTTTCTGCTGTAACCAAAGCACAGATCTTCCTCTTACACTGCAGGGTTTTAGAAGAAGCTAAGCCAGATAGCCTACCTAGAGCGCTCCTTGGGGGAGGCTGTTGGCTACAAGCAGAACTCCGTGCCAAATAAACTTTATTCAAGGAAGGGACCAGTGTTTAGCTAGAGTGTATATTTACTTGGTAGAAATCACAAGTAGGTAGGCCGCGTGTTCGCTGGAAACGGTGACCTTATGGCACAAGCCTTGCTTTCCCATTTTGAATGCTCCATGCATGCTGCCTTGAAGTTACCTAAATAACAGTTTTAGGACGAGTCTTTAGTCATTGTAGGCAGGGCTCTGGGAAGGGAACGAGTGTTCTCTGCATCAACAGGGTGCTTTCATAGCCTGGGTGGGAGCCTCTCCTCAGACGCCCTAGAGATAAAGGAAACTTGACGTGAGTTCTTTCCTCCAGGTAAAGCCTTGACTAGCCCTGCCGAAGCTGAGCTTGAAGCAGTTTCCTTGTGGCATTTGTTTTAGGTCTGTTTTCTTTTAAGGTTAGTAAGCTTGTCAAGACACCGAGGACCTCTCGTGGGCACCCTATTCCCTGCAAGAGCACCGAGTACCAGCAGGCTCCACTGGGCTACTAAGAAACATCCAGGCCCGGAAACGTTTCCCAGTCACTGTGTATTTTGTGTGTAGGGCAACACACTGCACTCTTCCTTGGAAGAGCTAGATTTCCTCAGCTCTCCAACAACTCCAGGCAATGTGTTCTCTCAATTCCTATATGTCATGCAAATCTCCCTCATTGCCCTTAGGCTGAGCAGCACTGAGAAACCAAAACTGCAACGCATTCCTTCTTTAAAGTCAAACCTTAAGACCCCATCCTTACAGGAGAAAGTCGGCTTGCTTTCCTGCTGTAACCAAAGCACAGTTCTTCCTCTTACACTCCAGGGTTTTAGAAGAAGCAGAGCCCGATAGCCTACCCAGAGCGCTCCCAAGGGGAGGCGGTTGGCTACACGCAGAATTCCGTGCCAAATAAACTTTATTCAAGGAAGGGACCGGTGTGTAGCTAGAGTGTATATTTACTTGGTAGAAATCACAAGGAGGTAGGCTGCATGTTCGCTGGAAACGGGGAACTTATGGCACAAGCCTTGCTTACCACTTTTGAATGCTCCCTTCAAGCTGCCTTGAAGCTACCTAAATTACAATTTTAGGACGGGTCTCTAGTGTCTGTAGGCAGGGCTCTGGGAAGGGAACGAGTGTTCTCTACATCAACAGGGTGCTTTCATAGACTGGGTAGGAGCCTCGCCTGAGACACTCTAGAGCTAAAAGGAAACTTGACGTGAGTCCTCTCCTCAAGGTAAAGCCTAGAATAGCCCTGCCGAAGTGGAAGCTTGGAGCGGAGTTCTTGAGGCATTAGTTTCAGGTCTGTTTTCTTTTAAGGTTAGTAAGCTTTTCAAGGCCCTGAGGACCTCGCCTGGGCACCCTATTCCCTGCAAGAACACCCAGTACCGGCAGGCTCCACTGGGCTACTAAGAAACATCCAGGCCCGGAAACTTTTCCCATTCACTCTTTGTATTTTGTGTGTAGGCCAACACACTACACTCTTCCTTGGAAGAGCTAGATTTCCTCAGCTCTCCAACAGCTCCAGGAAATGTGTTCTCTCACGTCCTACATATCATGCAAATCTGCCTCATTGCCCTAGGCTGACCGGCACTGAGAAACCAAAACTGCTTCACATTCCTTCTACAAAGTCATACCTTAACACCTCATCCTTACAGTAGAAAGTCGGCTTGCGTTTCTGCTGTAACCACAGCACAGTTCTTCCTCTTACACTCCAGGGTTTTAGAAGAAGCTAAGCCCGATAGCCTACCCAGAGCGATCCCTGGGGGAGGCGGTTGGCTACACGCAGAATTACGTGCCAAATAAACTTTATTCAAGGAAGGGACCGGTGTGTAGCTAGAGTGTATATTTACTTGGTAGAAATCACAAGGAGGTAGGCTGCATGTTCGCTGGAAACGGGGAACTTATGGCACAAGCCTTGCTTACCCATTTTGAATGCTCCATTCAAGCTGCCTTGAAGCTGCCTAAATAACAATTTTAGGACGGGTCTCTAGTCTCTGTAGGCAAGGCTCTGGGAAGGGAACGAGTGTTCTCTACATCAACAGGGTGCTTTCATAGCCTGGGTGGGAGCCTCTCCTCAGACGCTCTACAGCTAAAAGGAAACTTGACGTGAGTCCTTTCCTCAAGGTAAAGCCTAGAATAGCCCTGCCGAAGTGGAAGCTTGGAGCGGAGTCCTTGAGGCATTAGTTTCAGGTCTGTTTCCTTTTAAGGTTAGTAAGCTTTTCAGGACACCGAGGACCTCGCCTGGGCACCTTATTCCCTGGAAGACCACCGAGTACCGGCAGTCTCCACTGGGCTACTAAGAAACATCCAGGCCCGGACACCTTTCCCAGTCACTCTGTGTATTTTGTGTGTAGGCCAACACACTGCACTCTTCCTTGGAAGAGCTAGATTTCCTCAGCTCTCCAACAGCCCCAGGAAATGTGTTCTCTCACGTCCTACATATCATGCAAATCTGCCTCATTGCCCTAGGCTGAGCAGCTCTGAGAAACCAAAACTGCTTCGCATTCCTTCTACAAAGTCATACCTTAAGACCCCATCCTTACAGGAGAAAGTCAGCTTGCGTTTCTGCTGTAACCAAAGCACAGATCTTCCTCTTACACTGCAGGGTTTTAGAAGAAGCTAAGCCAGATAGCCTACCTAGAGCGCTCCTTGGGGGAGGCTGTTGGCTACACGCAGAACTCCGTGCCAAATAAACTTTATTCAAGGAAGGGACCAGTGTTTAGCTAGAGTGTATATTTACTTGGTAGAAATCACAAGTAGGTAGGCCGCGTGTTCGCTGGAAACGGTGACCTTATGGCACAAGCCTTGCTTTCCCATTTTGAATGCTCCATGCATGCTGCCTTGAAGTTACCTAAATAACAGTTTTAGGACGAGTCTTTAGTCATTGTAGGCAGGGCTCTGGGAAGGGAACGAGTGTTCTCTGCATCAACAGGGTGCTTTCATAGCCTGGGTGGGAGCCTCTCCTCAGACGCCCTAGAGATAAAGGAAACTTGACGTGAGTTCTTTCCTCCAGGTAAAGCCTTGACTAGCCCTGCCGAAGCTGAGCTTGAAGCAGTTTCCTTGTGGCATTTGTTTTAGGTCTGTTTTCTTTTAAGGTTAGTAAGCTTGTCAAGACACCGAGGACCTCTCGTGGGCACCCTATTCCCTGCAAGAGCACCGAGTACCAGCAGGCTCCACTGGGCTACTAAGAAACATCCAGGCCCGGAAACGTTTCCCAGTCACTGTGTATTTTGTGTGTAGGGCAACACACTGCACTCTTCCTTGGAAGAGCTAGATTTCCTCAGCTCTCCAACAACTCCAGGCAATGTGTTCTCTCAATTCCTATATGTCATGCAAATCTCCCTCATTGCCCTTAGGCTGAGCAGCACTGAGAAACCAAAACTGCAACGCATTCCTTCTTTAAAGTCAAACCTTAAGACCCCATCCTTACAGGAGAAAGTCGGCTTGCTTTCCTGCTGTAACCAAAGCACAGTTCTTCCTCTTACACTCCAGGGTTTTAGAAGAAGCAGAGCCCGATAGCCTACCCAGAGCGCTCCCAAGGGGAGGCGGTTGGCTACACGCAGAATTCCGTGCCAAATAAACTTTATTCAAGGAAGGGACCGGTGTGTAGCTAGAGTGTATATTTACTTGGTAGAAATCACAAGGAGGTAGGCTGCATGTTCGCTGGAAACGGGGAACTTATGGCACAAGCCTTGCTTACCACTTTTGAATGCTCCCTTCAAGCTGCCTTGAAGCTACCTAAATTACAATTTTAGGACGGGTCTCTAGTGTCTGTAGGCAGGGCTCTGGGAAGGGAACGAGTGTTCTCTACATCAACAGGGTGCTTTCATAGACTGGGTAGGAGCCTCGCCTGAGACACTCTAGAGCTAAAAGGAAACTTGACGTGAGTCCTCTCCTCAAGGTAAAGCCTAGAATAGCCCTGCCGAAGTGGAAGCTTGGAGCGGAGTTCTTGAGGCATTAGTTTCAGGTCTGTTTTCTTTTAAGGTTAGTAAGCTTTTCAAGGCCCTGAGGACCTCGCCTGGGCACCCTATTCCCTGCAAGAACACCCAGTACCGGCAGGCTCCACTGGGCTACTAAGAAACATCCAGGCCCGGAAACTTTTCCCATTCACTCTTTGTATTTTGTGTGTAGGCCAACACACTACACTCTTCCTTGGAAGAGCTAGATTTCCTCAGCTCTCCAACAGCTCCAGGAAATGTGTTCTCTCACGTCCTACATATCATGCAAATCTGCCTCATTGCCCTAGGCTGACCGGCACTGAGAAACCAAAACTGCTTCACATTCCTTCTACAAAGTCATACCTTAACACCTCATCCTTACAGTAGAAAGTCGGCTTGCGTTTCTGCTGTAACCACAGCACAGTTCTTCCTCTTACACTCCAGGGTTTTAGAAGAAGCTAAGCCCGATAGCCTACCCAGAGCGATCCCTGGGGGAGGCGGTTGGCTACACGCAGAATTACGTGCCAAATAAACTTTATTCAAGGAAGGGACCGGTGTGTAGCTAGAGTGTATATTTACTTGGTAGAAATCACAAGGAGGTAGGCTGCATGTTCGCTGGAAACGGGGAACTTATGGCACAAGCCTTGCTTACCCATTTTGAATGCTCCATTCAAGCTGCCTTGAAGCTGCCTAAATAACAATTTTAGGACGGGTCTCTAGTCTCTGTAGGCAAGGCTCTGGGAAGGGAACGAGTGTTCTCTACATCAACAGGGTGCTTTCATAGCCTGGGTGGGAGCCTCTCCTCAGACGCTCTACAGCTAAAAGGAAACTTGACGTGAGTCCTTTCCTCAAGGTAAAGCCTAGAATAGCCCTGCCGAAGTGGAAGCTTGGAGCGGAGTCCTTGAGGCATTAGTTTCAGGTCTGTTTCCTTTTAAGGTTAGTAAGCTTTTCAGGACACCGAGGACCTCGCCTGGGCACCTTATTCCCTGGAAGACCACCGAGTACCGGCAGTCTCCACTGGGCTACTAAGAAACATCCAGGCCCGGACACCTTTCCCAGTCACTCTGTGTATTTTGTGTGTAGGCCAACACACTGCACTCTTCCTTGGAAGAGCTAGATTTCCTCAGCTCTCCAACAGCCCCAGGAAATGTGTTCTCTCACGTCCTACATATCATGCAAATCTGCCTCATTGCCCTAGGCTGAGCAGCTCTGAGAAACCAAAACTGCTTCGCATTCCTTCTACAAAGTCATACCTTAAGACCCGATCCTTACAGGAGAAAGTCAGCTTGCGTTTCTGCTGTAACCAAAGCACAGATCTTCCTCTTACACTGCAGGGTTTTAGAAGAAGCTAAGCCAGATAGCCTACCTAGAGCGCTCCTTGGGGGAGGCTGTTGGCTACAAGCAGAACTCCGTGCCAAATAAACTTTATTCAAGGAAGGGACCAGTGTTTAGCTAGAGTGTATATTTACTTGGTAGAAATCACAAGTAGGTAGGCCGCGTGTTCGCTGGAAACGGTGACCTTATGGCACAAGCCTTGCTTTCCCATTTTGAATGCTCCATGCATGCTGCCTTGAAGTTACCTAAATAACAGTTTTAGGACGAGTCTTTAGTCATTGTAGGCAGGGCTCTGGGAAGGGAACGAGTGTTCTCTGCATCAACAGGGTGCTTTCATAGCCTGGGTGGGAGCCTCTCCTCAGACGCCCTAGAGATAAAGGAAACTTGACGTGAGTTCTTTCCTCCAGGTAAAGCCTTGACTAGCCCTGCCGAAGCTGAGCTTGAAGCAGTTTCCTTGTGGCATTTGTTTTAGGTCTGTTTTCTTTTAAGGTTAGTAAGCTTGTCAAGACACCGAGGACCTCTCGTGGGCACCCTATTCCCTGCAAGAGCACCGAGTACCAGCAGGCTCCACTGGGCTACTAAGAAACATCCAGGCCCGGAAACGTTTCCCAGTCACTGTGTATTTTGTGTGTAGGGCAACACACTGCACTCTTCCTTGGAAGAGCTAGATTTCCTCAGCTCTCCAACAACTCCAGGCAATGTGTTCTCTCAATTCCTATATGTCATGCAAATCTCCCTCATTGCCCTTAGGCTGAGCAGCACTGAGAAACCAAAACTGCAACGCATTCCTTCTTTAAAGTCAAACCTTAAGACCCCATCCTTACAGGAGAAAGTCGGCTTGCTTTCCTGCTGTAACCAAAGCACAGTTCTTCCTCTTACACTCCAGGGTTTTAGAAGAAGCAGAGCCCGATAGCCTACCCAGAGCGCTCCCAAGGGGAGGCGGTTGGCTACACGCAGAATTCCGTGCCAAATAAACTTTATTCAAGGAAGGGACCAGTGTGTAGCTAGAGTGTATATTTACTTGGTAGAAATCACAAGGAGGTAGGCTGCATGTTCGCTGGAAACGGGGAACTTATGGCACAAGCCTTGCTTACCACTTTTGAATGCTCCCTTCAAGCTGCCTTGAAGCTACCTAAATTACAATTTTAGGACGGGTCTCTAGTGTCTGTAGGCAGGGCTCTGGGAAGGGAACGAGTGTTCTCTACATCAACAGGGTGCTTTCATAGACTGGGTAGGAGCCTCGCCTGAGACACTCTAGAGCTAAAAGGAAACTTGACGTGAGTCCTCTCCTCAAGGTAAAGCCTAGAATAGCCCTGCCGAAGTGGAAGCTTGGAGCGGAGTTCTTGAGGCATTAGTTTCAGGTCTGTTTTCTTTTAAGGTTAGTAAGCTTTTCAAGGCCCTGAGGACCTCGCCTGGGCACCCTATTCCCTGCAAGAACACCCAGTACCGGCAGGCTCCACTGGGCTACTAAGAAACATCCAGGCCCGGAAACTTTTCCCATTCACTCTTTGTATTTTGTGTGTAGGCCAACACACTACACTCTTCCTTGGAAGAGCTAGATTTCCTCAGCTCTCCAACAGCTCCAGGAAATGTGTTCTCTCACGTCCTACATATCATGCAAATCTGCCTCATTGCCCTAGGCTGACCGGCACTGAGAAACCAAAACTGCTTCACATTCCTTCTACAAAGTCATACCTTAACACCTCATCCTTACAGTAGAAAGTCGGCTTGCGTTTCTGCTGTAACCACAGCACAGTTCTTCCTCTTACACTCCAGGGTTTTAGAAGAAGCTAAGCCCGATAGCCTACCCAGAGCGATCCCTGGGGGAGGCGGTTGGCTACACGCAGAATTACGTGCCAAATAAACTTTATTCAAGGAAGGGACCGGTGTGTAGCTAGAGTGTATATTTACTTGGTAGAAATCACAAGGAGGTAGGCTGCATGTTCGCTGGAAACGGGGAACTTATGGCACAAGCCTTGCTTACCCATTTTGAATGCTCCATTCAAGCTGCCTTGAAGCTGCCTAAATAACAATTTTAGGACGGGTCTCTAGTCTCTGTAGGCAAGGCTCTGGGAAGGGAACGAGTGTTCTCTACATCAACAGGGTGCTTTCATAGCCTGGGTGGGAGCCTCTCCTCAGACGCTCTACAGCTAAAAGGAAACTTGACGTGAGTCCTTTCCTCAAGGTAAAGCCTAGAATAGCCCTGCCGAAGTGGAAGCTTGGAGCGGAGTCCTTGAGGCATTAGTTTCAGGTCTGTTTCCTTTTAAGGTTAGTAAGCTTTTCAGGACACCGAGGACCTCGCCTGGGCACCTTATTCCCTGGAAGACCACCGAGTACCGGCAGTCTCCACTGGGCTACTAAGAAACATCCAGGCCCGGACACCTTTCCCAGTCACTCTGTGTATTTTGTGTGTAGGCCAACACACTGCACTCTTCCTTGGAAGAGCTAGATTTCCTCAGCTCTCCAACAGCCCCAGGAAATGTGTTCTCTCACGTCCTACATATCATGCAAATCTGCCTCATTGCCCTAGGCTGAGCAGCTCTGAGAAACCAAAACTGCTTCGCATTCCTTCTACAAAGTCATACCTTAAGACCCCATCCTTACAGGAGAAAGTCAGCTTGCGTTTCTGCTGTAACCAAAGCACAGATCTTCCTCTTACACTGCAGGGTTTTAGAAGAAGCTAAGCCAGATAGCCTACCTAGAGCGCTCCTTGGGGGAGGCTGTTGGCTACACGCAGAACTCCGTGCCAAATAAACTTTATTCAAGGAAGGGACCAGTGTTTAGCTAGAGTGTATATTTACTTGGTAGAAATCACAAGTAGGTAGGCCGCGTGTTCGCTGGAAACGGTGACCTTATGGCACAAGCCTTGCTTTCCCATTTTGAATGCTCCATGCATGCTGCCTTGAAGTTACCTAAATAACAGTTTTAGGACGAGTCTTTAGTCATTGTAGGCAGGGCTCTGGGAAGGGAACGAGTGTTCTCTGCATCAACAGGGTGCTTTCATAGCCTGGGTGGGAGCCTCTCCTCAGACGCCCTAGAGATAAAGGAAACTTGACGTGAGTTCTTTCCTCCAGGTAAAGCCTTGACTAGCCCTGCCGAAGCTGAGCTTGAAGCAGTTTCCTTGTGGCATTTGTTTTAGGTCTGTTTTCTTTTAAGGTTAGTAAGCTTGTCAAGACACCGAGGACCTCTCGTGGGCACCCTATTCCCTGCAAGAGCACCGAGTACCAGCAGGCTCCACTGGGCTACTAAGAAACATCCAGGCCCGGAAACGTTTCCCAGTCACTGTGTATTTTGTGTGTAGGGCAACACACTGCACTCTTCCTTGGAAGAGCTAGATTTCCTCAGCTCTCCAACAACTCCAGGCAATGTGTTCTCTCAATTCCTATATGTCATGCAAATCTCCCTCATTGCCCTTAGGCTGAGCAGCACTGAGAAACCAAAACTGCAACGCATTCCTTCTTTAAAGTCAAACCTTAAGACCCCATCCTTACAGGAGAAAGTCGGCTTGCTTTCCTGCTGTAACCAAAGCACAGTTCTTCCTCTTACACTCCAGGGTTTTAGAAGAAGCAGAGCCCGATAGCCTACCCAGAGCGCTCCCAAGGGGAGGCGGTTGGCTACACGCAGAATTCCGTGCCAAATAAACTTTATTCAAGGAAGGGACCAGTGTGTAGCTAGAGTGTATATTTACTTGGTAGAAATCACAAGGAGGTAGGCTGCATGTTCGCTGGAAACGGGGAACTTATGGCACAAGCCTTGCTTACCACTTTTGAATGCTCCCTTCAAGCTGCCTTGAAGCTACCTAAATTACAATTTTAGGACGGGTCTCTAGTGTCTGTAGGCAGGGCTCTGGGAAGGGAACGAGTGTTCTCTACATCAACAGGGTGCTTTCATAGACTGGGTAGGAGCCTCGCCTGAGACACTCTAGAGCTAAAAGGAAACTTGACGTGAGTCCTCTCCTCAAGGTAAAGCCTAGAATAGCCCTGCCGAAGTGGAAGCTTGGAGCGGAGTTCTTGAGGCATTAGTTTCAGGTCTGTTTTCTTTTAAGGTTAGTAAGCTTTTCAAGGCCCTGAGGACCTCGCCTGGGCACCCTATTCCCTGCAAGAACACCCAGTACCGGCAGGCTCCACTGGGCTACTAAGAAACATCCAGGCCCGGAAACTTTTCCCATTCACTCTTTGTATTTTGTGTGTAGGCCAACACACTACACTCTTCCTTGGAAGAGCTAGATTTCCTCAGCTCTCCAACAGCTCCAGGAAATGTGTTCTCTCACGTCCTACATATCATGCAAATCTGCCTCATTGCCCTAGGCTGACCGGCACTGAGAAACCAAAACTGCTTCACATTCCTTCTACAAAGTCATACCTTAACACCTCATCCTTACAGTAGAAAGTCGGCTTGCGTTTCTGCTGTAACCACAGCACAGTTCTTCCTCTTACACTCCAGGGTTTTAGAAGAAGCTAAGCCCGATAGCCTACCCAGAGCGATCCCTGGGGGAGGCGGTTGGCTACACGCAGAATTACGTGCCAAATAAACTTTATTCAAGGAAGGGACCGGTGTGTAGCTAGAGTGTATATTTACTTGGTAGAAATCACAAGGAGGTAGGCTGCATGTTCGCTGGAAACGGGGAACTTATGGCACAAGCCTTGCTTACCCATTTTGAATGCTCCATTCAAGCTGCCTTGAAGCTGCCTAAATAACAATTTTAGGACGGGTCTCTAGTCTCTGTAGGCAAGGCTCTGGGAAGGGAACGAGTGTTCTCTACATCAACAGGGTGCTTTCATAGCCTGGGTGGGAGCCTCTCCTCAGACGCTCTACAGCTAAAAGGAAACTTGACGTGAGTCCTTTCCTCAAGGTAAAGCCTAGAATAGCCCTGCCGAAGTGGAAGCTTGGAGCGGAGTCCTTGAGGCATTAGTTTCAGGTCTGTTTCCTTTTAAGGTTAGTAAGCTTTTCAGGACACCGAGGACCTCGCCTGGGCACCTTATTCCCTGGAAGACCACCGAGTACCGGCAGTCTCCACTGGGCTACTAAGAAACATCCAGGCCCGGACACCTTTCCCAGTCACTCTGTGTATTTTGTGTGTAGGCCAACACACTGCACTCTTCCTTGGAAGAGCTAGATTTCCTCAGCTCTCCAACAGCCCCAGGAAATGTGTTCTCTCACGTCCTACATATCATGCAAATCTGCCTCATTGCCCTAGGCTGAGCAGCTCTGAGAAACCAAAACTGCTTCGCATTCCTTCTACAAAGTCATACCTTAAGACCCGATCCTTACAGGAGAAAGTCAGCTTGCGTTTCTGCTGTAACCAAAGCACAGATCTTCCTCTTACACTGCAGGGTTTTAGAAGAAGCTAAGCCAGATAGCCTACCTAGAGCGCTCCTTGGGGGAGGCTGTTGGCTACACGCAGAACTCCGTGCCAAATAAACTTTATTCAAGGAAGGGACCAGTGTTTAGCTAGAGTGTATATTTACTTGGTAGAAATCACAAGTAGGTAGGCCGCGTGTTCGCTGGAAACGGTGACCTTATGGCACAAGCCTTGCTTTCCCATTTTGAATGCTCCATGCATGCTGCCTTGAAGTTACCTAAATAACAGTTTTAGGACGAGTCTTTAGTCATTGTAGGCAGGGCTCTGGGAAGGGAACGAGTGTTCTCTGCATCAACAGGGTGCTTTCATAGCCTGGGTGGGAGCCTCTCCTCAGACGCCCTAGAGATAAAGGAAACTTGACGTGAGTTCTTTCCTCCAGGTAAAGCCTTGACTAGCCCTGCCGAAGCTGAGCTTGAAGCAGTTTCCTTGTGGCATTTGTTTTAGGTCTGTTTTCTTTTAAGGTTAGTAAGCTTGTCAAGACACCGAGGACCTCTCGTGGGCACCCTATTCCCTGCAAGAGCACCGAGTACCAGCAGGCTCCACTGGGCTACTAAGAAACATCCAGGCCCGGAAACGTTTCCCAGTCACTGTGTATTTTGTGTGTAGGGCAACACACTGCACTCTTCCTTGGAAGAGCTAGATTTCCTCAGCTCTCCAACAACTCCAGGCAATGTGTTCTCTCAATTCCTATATGTCATGCAAATCTCCCTCATTGCCCTTAGGCTGAGCAGCACTGAGAAACCAAAACTGCAACGCATTCCTTCTTTAAAGTCAAACCTTAAGACCCCATCCTTACAGGAGAAAGTCGGCTTGCTTTCCTGCTGTAACCAAAGCACAGTTCTTCCTCTTACACTCCAGGGTTTTAGAAGAAGCAGAGCCCGATAGCCTACCCAGAGCGCTCCCAAGGGGAGGCGGTTGGCTACACGCAGAATTCCGTGCCAAATAAACTTTATTCCAGGAAGGGACCGGTGTGTAGCTAGAGTGTATATTTACTTGGTAGAAATCACAAGGAGGTAGGCTGCATGTTCGCTGGAAACGGGGAACTTATGGCACAAGCCTTGCTTACCACTTTTGAATGCTCCCTTCAAGCTGCCTTGAAGCTACCTAAATTACAATTTTAGGACGGGTCTCTAGTGTCTGTAGGCAGGGCTCTGGGAAGGGAACGAGTGTTCTCTACATCAACAGGGTGCTTTCATTGACTGGGTAGGAGCCTCGCCTGAGACACTCTAGAGCTAAAAGGAAACTTGACGTGAGTCCTCTCCTCAAGGTAAAGCCTAGAATAGCCCTGCCGAAGTGGAAGCTTGGAGCGGAGTTCTTGAGGCATTAGTTTCAGGTCTGTTTTCTTTTAAGGTTAGTAAGCTTTTCAAGGCCCTGAGGACCTCGCCTGGGCACCCTATTCCCTGCAAGAACACCCAGTACCGGCAGGCTCCACTGGGCTACTAAGAAACATCCAGGCCCGGAAACTTTTCCCATTCACTCTTTGTATTTTGTGTGTAGGCCAACACACTACACTCTTCCTTGGAAGAGCTAGATTTCCTCAGCTCTCCAACAGCTCCAGGAAATGTGTTCTCTCACGTCCTACATATCATGCAAATCTGCCTCATTGCCCTAGGCTGACCGGCACTGAGAAACCAAAACTGCTTCACATTCCTTCTACAAAGTCATACCTTAACACCTCATCCTTACAGTAGAAAGTCGGCTTGCGTTTCTGCTGTAACCACAGCACAGTTCTTCCTCTTACACTCCAGGGTTTTAGAAGAAGCTAAGCCCGATAGCCTACCCAGAGCGATCCCTGGGGGAGGCGGTTGGCTACACGCAGAATTACGTGCCAAATAAACTTTATTCAAGGAAGGGACCGGTGTGTAGCTAGAGTGTATATTTACTTGGTAGAAATCACAAGGAGGTAGGCTGCATGTTCGCTGGAAACGGGGAACTTATGGCACAAGCCTTGCTTACCCATTTTGAATGCTCCATTCAAGCTGCCTTGAAGCTGCCTAAATAACAATTTTAGGACGGGTCTCTAGTCTCTGTAGGCAAGGCTCTGGGAAGGGAACGAGTGTTCTCTACATCAACAGGGTGCTTTCATAGCCTGGGTGGGAGCCTCTCCTCAGACGCTCTACAGCTAAAAGGAAACTTGACGTGAGTCCTTTCCTCAAGGTAAAGCCTAGAATAGCCCTGCCGAAGTGGAAGCTTGGAGCGGAGTCCTTGAGGCATTAGTTTCAGGTCTGTTTCCTTTTAAGGTTAGTAAGCTTTTCAGGACACCGAGGACCTCGCCTGGGCACCTTATTCCCTGGAAGACCACCGAGTACCGGCAGTCTCCACTGGGCTACTAAGAAACATCCAGGCCCGGACACCTTTCCCAGTCACTCTGTGTATTTTGTGTGTAGGCCAACACACTGCACTCTTCCTTGGAAGAGCTAGATTTCCTCAGCTCTCCAACAGCCCCAGGAAATGTGTTCTCTCACGTCCTACATATCATGCAAATCTGCCTCATTGCCCTAGGCTGAGCAGCTCTGAGAAACCAAAACTGCTTCGCATTCCTTCTACAAAGTCATACCTTAAGACCCGATCCTTACAGGAGAAAGTCAGCTTGCGTTTCTGCTGTAACCAAAGCACAGATCTTCCTCTTACACTGCAGGGTTTTAGAAGAAGCTAAGCCAGATAGCCTACCTAGAGCGCTCCTTGGGGGAGGCTGTTGGCTACACGCAGAACTCCGTGCCAAATAAACTTTATTCAAGGAAGGGACCAGTGTTTAGCTAGAGTGTATATTTACTTGGTAGAAATCACAAGTAGGTAGGCCGCGTGTTCGCTGGAAACGGTGACCTTATGGCACAAGCCTTGCTTTCCCATTTTGAATGCTCCATGCATGCTGCCTTGAAGTTACCTAAATAACAGTTTTAGGACGAGTCTTTAGTCATTGTAGGCAGGGCTCTGGGAAGGGAACGAGTGTTCTCTGCATCAACAGGGTGCTTTCATAGCCTGGGTGGGAGCCTCTCCTCAGACGCCCTAGAGATAAAGGAAACTTGACGTGAGTTCTTTCCTCCAGGTAAAGCCTTGACTAGCCCTGCCGAAGCTGAGCTTGAAGCAGTTTCCTTGTGGCATTTGTTTTAGGTCTGTTTTCTTTTAAGGTTAGTAAGCTTGTCAAGACACCGAGGACCTCTCGTGGGCACCCTATTCCCTGCAAGAGCACCGAGTACCAGCAGGCTCCACTGGGCTACTAAGAAACATCCAGGCCCGGAAACGTTTCCCAGTCACTGTGTATTTTGTGTGTAGGGCAACACACTGCACTCTTCCTTGGAAGAGCTAGATTTCCTCAGCTCTCCAACAACTCCAGGCAATGTGTTCTCTCAATTCCTATATGTCATGCAAATCTCCCTCATTGCCCTTAGGCTGAGCAGCACTGAGAAACCAAAACTGCAACGCATTCCTTCTTTAAAGTCAAACCTTAAGACCCCATCCTTACAGGAGAAAGTCGGCTTGCTTTCCTGCTGTAACCAAAGCACAGTTCTTCCTCTTACACTCCAGGGTTTTAGAAGAAGCAGAGCCCGATAGCCTACCCAGAGCGCTCCCAAGGGGAGGCGGTTGGCTACACGCAGAATTCCGTGCCAAATAAACTTTATTCAAGGAAGGGACCAGTGTGTAGCTAGAGTGTATATTTACTTGGTAGAAATCACAAGGAGGTAGGCTGCATGTTCGCTGGAAACGGGGAACTTATGGCACAAGCCTTGCTTACCACTTTTGAATGCTCCCTTCAAGCTGCCTTGAAGCTACCTAAATTACAATTTTAGGACGGGTCTCTAGTGTCTGTAGGCAGGGCTCTGGGAAGGGAACGAGTGTTCTCTACATCAACAGGGTGCTTTCATAGACTGGGTAGGAGCCTCGCCTGAGACACTCTAGAGCTAAAAGGAAACTTGACGTGAGTCCTCTCCTCAAGGTAAAGCCTAGAATAGCCCTGCCGAAGTGGAAGCTTGGAGCGGAGTTCTTGAGGCATTAGTTTCAGGTCTGTTTTCTTTTAAGGTTAGTAAGCTTTTCAAGGCCCTGAGGACCTCGCCTGGGCACCCTATTCCCTGCAAGAACACCCAGTACCGGCAGGCTCCACTGGGCTACTAAGAAACATCCAGGCCCGGAAACTTTTCCCATTCACTCTTTGTATTTTGTGTGTAGGCCAACACACTACACTCTTCCTTGGAAGAGCTAGATTTCCTCAGCTCTCCAACAGCTCCAGGAAATGTGTTCTCTCACGTCCTACATATCATGCAAATCTGCCTCATTGCCCTAGGCTGACCGGCACTGAGAAACCAAAACTGCTTCACATTCCTTCTACAAAGTCATACCTTAACACCTCATCCTTACAGTAGAAAGTCGGCTTGCGTTTCTGCTGTAACCACAGCACAGTTCTTCCTCTTACACTCCAGGGTTTTAGAAGAAGCTAAGCCCGATAGCCTACCCAGAGCGATCCCTGGGGGAGGCGGTTGGCTACACGCAGAATTACGTGCCAAATAAACTTTATTCAAGGAAGGGACCGGTGTGTAGCTAGAGTGTATATTTACTTGGTAGAAATCACAAGGAGGTAGGCTGCATGTTCGCTGGAAACGGGGAACTTATGGCACAAGCCTTGCTTACCCATTTTGAATGCTCCATTCAAGCTGCCTTGAAGCTGCCTAAATAACAATTTTAGGACGGGTCTCTAGTCTCTGTAGGCAAGGCTCTGGGAAGGGAACGAGTGTTCTCTACATCAACAGGGTGCTTTCATAGCCTGGGTGGGAGCCTCTCCTCAGACGCTCTACAGCTAAAAGGAAACTTGACGTGAGTCCTTTCCTCAAGGTAAAGCCTAGAATAGCCCTGCCGAAGTTGAAGCTTGGAGCGGAGTCCTTGAGGCATTAGTTTCAGGTCTGTTTCCTTTTAAGGTTAGTAAGCTTTTCAGGACACCGAGGACCTCGCCTGGGCACCTTATTCCCTGGAAGACCACCGAGTACCGGCAGTCTCCACTGGGCTACTAAGAAACATCCAGGCCCGGACACCTTTCCCAGTCACTCTGTGTATTTTGTGTGTAGGCCAACACACTGCACTCTTCCTTGGAAGAGCTAGATTTCCTCAGCTCTCCAACAGCCCCAGGAAATGTGTTCTCTCACGTCCTACATATCATGCAAATCTGCCTCATTGCCCTAGGCTGAGCAGCTCTGAGAAACCAAAACTGCTTCGCATTCCTTCTACAAAGTCATACCGTAAGACCCCATCCTTACAGGAGAAAGTCAGCTTGCGTTTCTGCTGTAACCAAAGCACAGATCTTCCTCTTACACTGCAGGGTTTTAGAAGAAGCTAAGCCAGATAGCCTACCTAGAGCGCTCCTTGGGGGAGGCTGTTGGCTACACGCAGAACTCCGTGCCAAATAAACTTTATTCAAGGAAGGGACCAGTGTTTAGCTAGAGTGTATATTTACTTGGTAGAAATCACAAGTAGGTAGGCCGCGTGTTCGCTGGAAACGGTGACCTTATGGCACAAGCCTTGCTTTCCCATTTTGAATGCTCCATGCATGCTGCCTTGAAGTTACCTAAATAACAGTTTTAGGACGAGTCTTTAGTCATTGTAGGCAGGGCTCTGGGAAGGGAACGAGTGTTCTCTGCATCAACAGGGTGCTTTCATAGCCTGGGTGGGAGCCTCTCCTCAGACGCCCTAGAGATAAAGGAAACTTGACGTGAGTTCTTTCCTCCAGGTAAAGCCTTGACTAGCCCTGCCGAAGCTGAGCTTGAAGCAGTTTCCTTGTGGCATTTGTTTTAGGTCTGTTTTCTTTTAAGGTTAGTAAGCTTGTCAAGACACCGAGGACCTCTCGTGGGCACCCTATTCCCTGCAAGAGCACCGAGTACCAGCAGGCTCCACTGGGCTACTAAGAAACATCCAGGCCCGGAAACGTTTCCCAGTCACTGTGTATTTTGTGTGTAGGGCAACACACTGCACTCTTCCTTGGAAGAGCTAGATTTCCTCAGCTCTCCAACAACTCCAGGCAATGTGTTCTCTCAATTCCTATATGTCATGCAAATCTCCCTCATTGCCCTTAGGCTGAGCAGCACTGAGAAACCAAAACTGCAACGCATTCCTTCTTTAAAGTCAAACCTTAAGACCCCATCCTTACAGGAGAAAGTCGGCTTGCTTTCCTGCTGTAACCAAAGCACAGTTCTTCCTCTTACACTCCAGGGTTTTAGAAGAAGCAGAGCCCGATAGCCTACCCAGAGCGCTCCCAAGGGGAGGCGGTTGGCTACACGCAGAATTCCGTGCCAAATAAACTTTATTCAAGGAAGGGACCAGTGTGTAGCTAGAGTGTATATTTACTTGGTAGAAATCACAAGGAGGTAGGCTGCATGTTCGCTGGAAACGGGGAACTTATGGCACAAGCCTTGCTTACCACTTTTGAATGCTCCCTTCAAGCTGCCTTGAAGCTACCTAAATTACAATTTTAGGACGGGTCTCTAGTGTCTGTAGGCAGGGCTCTGGGAAGGGAACGAGTGTTCTCTACATCAACAGGGTGCTTTCATAGACTGGGTAGGAGCCTCGCCTGAGACACTCTAGAGCTAAAAGGAAACTTGACGTGAGTCCTCTCCTCAAGGTAAAGCCTAGAATAGCCCTGCCGAAGTGGAAGCTTGGAGCGGAGTTCTTGAGGCATTAGTTTCAGGTCTGTTTTCTTTTAAGGTTAGTAAGCTTTTCAAGGCCCTGAGGACCTCGCCTGGGCACCCTATTCCCTGCAAGAACACCCAGTACCGGCAGGCTCCACTGGGCTACTAAGAAACATCCAGGCCCGGAAACTTTTCCCATTCACTCTTTGTATTTTGTGTGTAGGCCAACACACTACACTCTTCCTTGGAAGAGCTAGATTTCCTCAGCTCTCCAACAGCTCCAGGAAATGTGTTCTCTCACGTCCTACATATCATGCAAATCTGCCTCATTGCCCTAGGCTGACCGGCACTGAGAAACCAAAACTGCTTCACATTCCTTCTACAAAGTCATACCTTAACACCTCATCCTTACAGTAGAAAGTCGGCTTGCGTTTCTGCTGTAACCACAGCACAGTTCTTCCTCTTACACTCCAGGGTTTTAGAAGAAGCTAAGCCCGATAGCCTACCCAGAGCGATCCCTGGGGGAGGCGGTTGGCTACACGCAGAATTACGTGCCAAATAAACTTTATTCAAGGAAGGGACCGGTGTGTAGCTAGAGTGTATATTTACTTGGTAGAAATCACAAGGAGGTAGGCTGCATGTTCGCTGGAAACGGGGAACTTATGGCACAAGCCTTGCTTACCCATTTTGAATGCTCCATTCAAGCTGCCTTGAAGCTGCCTAAATAACAATTTTAGGACGGGTCTCTAGTCTCTGTAGGCAAGGCTCTGGGAAGGGAACGAGTGTTCTCTACATCAACAGGGTGCTTTCATAGCCTGGGTGGGAGCCTCTCCTCAGACGCTCTACAGCTAAAAGGAAACTTGACGTGAGTCCTTTCCTCAAGGTAAAGCCTAGAATAGCCCTGCCGAAGTGGAAGCTTGGAGCGGAGTCCTTGAGGCATTAGTTTCAGGTCTGTTTCCTTTTAAGGTTAGTAAGCTTTTCAGGACACCGAGGACCTCGCCTGGGCACCTTATTCCCTGGAAGACCACCGAGTACCGGCAGTCTCCACTGGGCTACTAAGAAACATCCAGGCCCGGACACCTTTCCCAGTCACTCTGTGTATTTTGTGTGTAGGCCAACACACTGCACTCTTCCTTGGAAGAGCTAGATTTCCTCAGCTCTCCAACAGCCCCAGGAAATGTGTTCTCTCACGTCCTACATATCATGCAAATCTGCCTCATTGCCCTAGGCTGAGCAGCTCTGAGAAACCAAAACTGCTTCGCATTCCTTCTACAAAGTCATACCTTAAGACCCGATCCTTACAGGAGAAAGTCAGCTTGCGTTTCTGCTGTAACCAAAGCACAGATCTTCCTCTTACACTGCAGGGTTTTAGAAGAAGCTAAGCCAGATAGCCTACCTAGAGCGCTCCTTGGGGGAGGCTGTTGGCTACACGCAGAACTCCGTGCCAAATAAACTTTATTCAAGGAAGGGACCAGTGTTTAGCTAGAGTGTATATTTACTTGGTAGAAATCACAAGTAGGTAGGCCGCGTGTTCGCTGGAAACGGTGACCTTATGGCACAAGCCTTGCTTTCCCATTTTGAATGCTCCATGCATGCTGCCTTGAAGTTACCTAAATAACAGTTTTAGGACGAGTCTTTAGTCATTGTAGGCAGGGCTCTGGGAAGGGAACGAGTGTTCTCTGCATCAACAGGGTGCTTTCATAGCCTGGGTGGGAGCCTCTCCTCAGACGCCCTAGAGATAAAGGAAACTTGACGTGAGTTCTTTCCTCCAGGTAAAGCCTTGACTAGCCCTGCCGAAGCTGAGCTTGAAGCAGTTTCCTTGTGGCATTTGTTTTAGGTCTGTTTTCTTTTAAGGTTAGTAAGCTTGTCAAGACACCGAGGACCTCTCGTGGGCACCCTATTCCCTGCAAGAGCACCGAGTACCAGCAGGCTCCACTGGGCTACTAAGAAACATCCAGGCCCGGAAACGTTTCCCAGTCACTGTGTATTTTGTGTGTAGGGCAACACACTGCACTCTTCCTTGGAAGAGCTAGATTTCCTCAGCTCTCCAACAACTCCAGGCAATGTGTTCTCTCAATTCCTATATGTCATGCAAATCTCCCTCATTGCCCTTAGGCTGAGCAGCACTGAGAAACCAAAACTGCAACGCATTCCTTCTTTAAAGTCAAACCTTAAGACCCCATCCTTACAGGAGAAAGTCGGCTTGCTTTCCTGCTGTAACCAAAGCACAGTTCTTCCTCTTACACTCCAGGGTTTTAGAAGAAGCAGAGCCCGATAGCCTACCCAGAGCGCTCCCAAGGGGAGGCGGTTGGCTACACGCAGAATTCCGTGCCACATAAACTTTATTCAAGGAAGGGACCAGTGTGTAGCTAGAGTGTATATTTACTTGGTAGAAATCACAAGGAGGTAGGCTGCATGTTCGCTGGAAACGGGGAACTTATGGCACAAGCCTTGCTTACCACTTTTGAATGCTCCCTTCAAGCTGCCTTGAAGCTACCTAAATTACAATTTTAGGACGGGTCTCTAGTGTCTGTAGGCAGGGCTCTGGGAAGGGAACGAGTGTTCTCTACATCAACAGGGTGCTTTCATTGACTGGGTAGGAGCCTCGCCTGAGACACTCTAGAGCTAAAAGGAAACTTGACGTGAGTCCTCTCCTCAAGGTAAAGCCTAGAATAGCCCTGCCGAAGTGGAAGCTTGGAGCGGAGTTCTTGAGGCATTAGTTTCAGGTCTGTTTTCTTTTAAGGTTAGTAAGCTTTTCAAGGCCCTGAGGACCTCGCCTGGGCACCCTATTCCCTGCAAGAACACCCAGTACCGGCAGGCTCCACTGGGCTACTAAGAAACATCCAGGCCCGGAAACTTTTCCCATTCACTCTTTGTATTTTGTGTGTAGGCCAACACACTACACTCTTCCTTGGAAGAGCTAGATTTCCTCAGCTCTCCAACAGCTCCAGGAAATGTGTTCTCTCACGTCCTACATATCATGCAAATCTGCCTCATTGCCCTAGGCTGACCGGCACTGAGAAACCAAAACTGCTTCACATTCCTTCTACAAAGTCATACCTTAACACCCCATCCTTACAGTCGAAAGTCGGCTTGCGTTTCTGCTGTAACCACAGCACAGTTCTTCCTCTTACACTCCAGGGTTTTAGAAGAAGCTAAGCCCGATAGCCTACCCAGAGCGATCCCTGGGGGAGGCGGTTGGCTACACGCAGAATTACGTGCCAAATAAACTTTATTCAAGGAAGGGACCGGTGTGTAGCTAGAGTGTATATTTACTTGGTAGAAATCACAAGGAGGTAGGCTGCATGTTCGCTGGAAACGGGGAACTTATGGCACAAGCCTTGCTTACCCATTTTGAATGCTCCATTCAAGCTGCCTTGAAGCTGCCTAAATAACAATTTTAGGACGGGTCTCTAGTCTCTGTAGGCAAGGCTCTGGGAAGGGAACGAGTGTTCTCTACATCAACAGGGTGCTTTCATAGCCTGGGTGGGAGCCTCTCCTCAGACGCTCTACAGCTAAAAGGAAACTTGACGTGAGTCCTTTCCTCAAGGTAAAGCCTAGAATAGCCCTGCCGAAGTGGAAGCTTGGAGCGGAGTCCTTGAGGCATTAGTTTCAGGTCTGTTTCCTTTTAAGGTTAGTAAGCTTTTCAGGACACCGAGGACCTCGCCTGGGCACCTTATTCCCTGGAAGACCACCGAGTACCGGCAGTCTCCACTGGGCTACTAAGAAACATCCAGGCCCGGACACCTTTCCCAGTCACTCTGTGTATTTTGTGTGTAGGCCAACACACTGCACTCTTCCTTGGAAGAGCTAGATTTCCTCAGCTCTCCAACAGCCCCAGGAAATGTGTTCTCTCACGTCCTACATATCATGCAAATCTGCCTCATTGCCCTAGGCTGAGCAGCTCTGAGAAACCAAAACTGCTTCGCATTCCTTCTACAAAGTCATACCTTAAGACCCGATCCTTACAGGAGAAAGTCAGCTTGCGTTTCTGCTGTAACCAAAGCACAGATCTTCCTCTTACACTGCAGGGTTTTAGAAGAAGCTAAGCCAGATAGCCTACCTAGAGCGCTCCTTGGGGGAGGCTGTTGGCTACACGCAGAACTCCGTGCCAAATAAACTTTATTCAAGGAAGGGACCAGTGTTTAGCTAGAGTGTATATTTACTTGGTAGAAATCACAAGTAGGTAGGCCGCGTGTTCGCTGGAAACGGTGACCTTATGGCACAAGCCTTGCTTTCCCATTTTGAATGCTCCATGCATGCTCCCTTGAAGTTACCTAAATAACAGTTTTAGGACGAGTCTTTAGTCATTGTAGGCAGGGCTCTGGGAAGGGAACGAGTGTTCTCTGCATCAACAGGGTGCTTTCATAGCCTGGGTGGGAGCCTCTCCTCAGACGCCCTAGAGATAAAGGAAACTTGACGTGAGTTCTTTCCTCCAGGTAAAGCCTTGACTAGCCCTGCCGAAGCTGAGCTTGAAGCAGTTTCCTTGTGGCATTTGTTTTAGGTCTGTTTTCTTTTAAGGTTAGTAAGCTTGTCAAGACACCGAGGACCTCTCGTGGGCACCCTATTCCCTGCAAGAGCACCGAGTACCAGCAGGCTCCACTGGGCTACTAAGAAACATCCAGGCCCGGAAACGTTTCCCAGTCACTGTGTATTTTGTGTGTAGGGCAACACACTGCACTCTTCCTTGGAAGAGCTAGATTTCCTCAGCTCTCCAACAACTCCAGGCAATGTGTTCTCTCAATTCCTATATGTCATGCAAATCTCCCTCATTGCCCTTAGGCTGAGCAGCACTGAGAAACCAAAACTGCAACGCATTCCTTCTTTAAAGTCAAACCTTAAGACCCCATCCTTACAGGAGAAAGTCGGCTTGCTTTCCTGCTGTAACCAAAGCACAGTTCTTCCTCTTACACTCCAGGGTTTTAGAAGAAGCAGAGCCCGATAGCCTACCCAGAGCGCTCCCAAGGGGAGGCGGTTGGCTACACGCAGAATTCCGTGCCAAATAAACTTTATTCAAGGAAGGGACCAGTGTGTAGCTAGAGTGTATATTTACTTGGTAGAAATCACAAGGAGGTAGGCTGCATGTTCGCTGGAAACGGGGAACTTATGGCACAAGCCTTGCTTACCACTTTTGAATGCTCCCTTCAAGCTGCCTTGAAGCTACCTAAATTACAATTTTAGGACGGGTCTCTAGTGTCTGTAGGCAGGGCTCTGGGAAGGGAACGAGTGTTCTCTACATCAACAGGGTGCTTTCATAGACTGGGTAGGAGCCTCGCCTGAGACACTCTAGAGCTAAAAGGAAACTTGACGTGAGTCCTCTCCTCAAGGTAAAGCCTAGAATAGCCCTGCCGAAGTGGAAGCTTGGAGCGGAGTTCTTGATTCATTAGTTTCAAGTCTGTTTTCTTTTAAGGTTAGTAAGCTTTTCAAGGCCCTGAGGACCTCGCCTGGGCACCCTATTCCCTGCAAGAACACCCAGTACCGGCAGGCTCCACTGGGCTACTAAGAAACATCCAGGCCCGGAAACTTTTCCCATTCACTCTTTGTATTTTGTGTGTAGGCCAACACACTACACTCTTCCTTGGAAGAGCTAGATTTCCTCAGCTCTCCAACAGCTCCAGGAAATGTGTTCTCTCACGTCCTACATATCATGCAAATCTGCCTCATTGCCCTAGGCTGACCGGCACTGAGAAACCAAAACTGCTTCACATTCCTTCTACAAAGTCATACCTTAACACCTCATCCTTACAGTAGAAAGTCGGCTTGCGTTTCTGCTGTAACCACAGCACAGTTCTTCCTCTTACACTCCAGGGTTTTAGAAGAAGCTAAGCCCGATAGCCTACCCAGAGCGATCCCTGGGGGAGGCGGTTGGCTACACGCAGAATTACGTGCCAAATAAACTTTATTCAAGGAAGGGACCGGTGTGTAGCTAGAGTGTATATTTACTTGGTAGAAATCACAAGGAGGTAGGCTGCATGTTCGCTGGAAACGGGGAACTTATGGCACAAGCCTTGCTTACCCATTTTGAATGCTCCATTCAAGCTGCCTTGAAGCTGCCTAAATAACAATTTTAGGACGGGTCTCTAGTCTCTGTAGGCAAGGCTCTGGGAAGGGAACGAGTGTTCTCTACATCAACAGGGTGCTTTCATAGCCTGGGTGGGAGCCTCTCCTCAGACGCTCTACAGCTAAAAGGAAACTTGACGTGAGTCCTTTCCTCAAGGTAAAGCCTAGAATAGCCCTGCCGAAGTGGAAGCTTGGAGCGGAGTCCTTGAGGCATTAGTTTCAGGTCTGTTTCCTTTTAAGGTTAGTAAGCTTTTCAGGACACCGAGGACCTCGCCTGGGCACCTTATTCCCTGGAAGACCACCGAGTACCGGCAGTCTCCACTGGGCTACTAAGAAACATCCAGGCCCGGACACCTTTCCCAGTCACTCTGTGTATTTTGTGTGTAGGCCAACACACTGCACTCTTCCTTGGAAGAGCTAGATTTCCTCAGCTCTCCAACAGCCCCAGGAAATGTGTTCTCTCACGTCCTACATATCATGCAAATCTGCCTCATTGCCCTAGGCTGAGCAGCTCTGAGAAACCAAAACTGCTTCGCATTCCTTCTACAAAGTCATACCTTAAGACCCGATCCTTACAGGAGAAAGTCAGCTTGCGTTTCTGCTGTAACCAAAGCACAGATCTTCCTCTTACACTGCAGGGTTTTAGAAGAAGCTAAGCCAGATAGCCTACCTAGAGCGCTCCTTGGGGGAGGCTGTTGGCTACACGCAGAACTCCGTGCCAAATAAACTTTATTCAAGGAAGGGACCAGTGTTTAGCTAGAGTGTATATTTACTTGGTAGAAATCACAAGTAGGTAGGCCGCGTGTTCGCTGGAAACGGTGACCTTATGGCACAAGCCTTGCTTTCCCATTTTGAATGCTCCATGCATGCTGCCTTGAAGTTACCTAAATAACAGTTTTAGGACGAGTCTTTAGTCATTGTAGGCAGGGCTCTGGGAAGGGAACGAGTGTTCTCTGCATCAACAGGGTGCTTTCATAGCCTGGGTGGGAGCCTCTCCTCAGACGCCCTAGAGATAAAGGAAACTTGACGTGAGTTCTTTCCTCCAGGTAAAGCCTTGACTAGCCCTGCCGAAGCTGAGCTTGAAGCAGTTTCCTTGTGGCATTTGTTTTAGGTCTGTTTTCTTTTAAGGTTAGTAAGCTTGTCAAGACACCGAGGACCTCTCGTGGGCACCCTATTCCCTGCAAGAGCACCGAGTACCAGCAGGCTCCACTGGGCTACTAAGAAACATCCAGGCCCGGAAACGTTTCCCAGTCACTGTGTATTTTGTGTGTAGGGCAACACACTGCACTCTTCCTTGGAAGAGCTAGATTTCCTCAGCTCTCCAACAACTCCAGGCAATGTGTTCTCTCAATTCCTATATGTCATGCAAATCTCCCTCATTGCCCTTAGGCTGAGCAGCACTGAGAAACCAAAACTGCAACGCATTCCTTCTTTAAAGTCAAACCTTAAGACCCCATCCTTACAGGAGAAAGTCGGCTTGCTTTCCTGCTGTAACCAAAGCACAGTTCTTCCTCTTACACTCCAGGGTTTTAGAAGAAGCAGAGCCCGATAGCCTACCCAGAGCGCTCCCAAGGGGAGGCGGTTGGCTACACGCAGAATTCCGTGCCAAATAAACTTTATTCAAGGAAGGGACCAGTGTGTAGCTAGAGTGTATATTTACTTGGTAGAAATCACAAGGAGGTAGGCTGCATGTTCGCTGGAAACGGGGAACTTATGGCACAAGCCTTGCTTACCACTTTTGAATGCTCCCTTCAAGCTGCCTTGAAGCTACCTAAATTACAATTTTAGGACGGGTCTCTAGTGTCTGTAGGCAGGGCTCTGGGAAGGGAACGAGTGTTCTCTACATCAACAGGGTGCTTTCATTGACTGGGTAGGAGCCTCGCCTGAGACACTCTAGAGCTAAAAGGAAACTTGACGTGAGTCCTCTCCTCAAGGTAAAGCCTAGAATAGCCCTGCCGAAGTGGAAGCTTGGAGCGGAGTTCTTGAGGCATTAGTTTCAGGTCTGTTTTCTTTTAAGGTTAGTAAGCTTTTCAAGGCCCTGAGGACCTCGCCTGGGCACCCTATTCCCTGCAAGAACACCCAGTACCGGCAGGCTCCACTGGGCTACTAAGAAACATCCAGGCCCGGAAACTTTTCCCATTCACTCTTTGTATTTTGTGTGTAGGCCAACACACTACACTCTTCCTTGGAAGAGCTAGATTTCCTCAGCTCTCCAACAGCTCCAGGAAATGTGTTCTCTCACGTCCTACATATCATGCAAATCTGCCTCATTGCCCTAGGCTGACCGGCACTGAGAAACCAAAACTGCTTCACATTCCTTCTACAAAGTCATACCTTAACACCCCATCCTTACAGTCGAAAGTCGGCTTGCGTTTCTGCTGTAACCACAGCACAGTTCTTCCTCTTACACTCCAGGGTTTTAGAAGAAGCTAAGCCCGATAGCCTACCCAGAGCGATCCCTGGGGGAGGCGGTTGGCTACACGCAGAATTACGTGCCAAATAAACTTTATTCAAGGAAGGGACCGGTGTGTAGCTAGAGTGTATATTTACTTGGTAGAAATCACAAGGAGGTAGGCTGCATGTTCGCTGGAAACGGGGAACTTATGGCACAAGCCTTGCTTACCCATTTTGAATGCTCCATTCAAGCTGCCTTGAAGCTGCCTAAATAACAATTTTAGGACGGGTCTCTAGTCTCTGTAGGCAAGGCTCTGGGAAGGGAACGAGTGTTCTCTACATCAACAGGGTGCTTTCATAGCCTGGGTGGGAGCCTCTCCTCAGACGCTCTACAGCTAAAAGGAAACTTGACGTGAGTCCTTTCCTCAAGGTAAAGCCTAGAATAGCCCTGCCGAAGTGGAAGCTTGGAGCGGAGTCCTTGAGGCATTAGTTTCAGGTCTGTTTCCTTTTAAGGTTAGTAAGCTTTTCAGGACACCGAGGACCTCGCCTGGGCACCTTATTCCCTGGAAGACCACCGAGTACCGGCAGTCTCCACTGGGCTACTAAGAAACATCCAGGCCCGGACACCTTTCCCAGTCACTCTGTGTGTTTTGTGTGTAGGCCAACACACTGCACTCTTCCTTGGAAGAGCTAGATTTCCTCAGCTCTCCAACAGCCCCAGGAAATGTGTTCTCTCACGTCCTACATATCATGCAAATCTGCCTCATTGCCCTAGGCTGAGCAGCTCTGAGAAACCAAAACTGCTTCGCATTCCTTCTACAAAGTCATACCTTAAGACCCGATCCTTACAGGAGAAAGTCAGCTTGCGTTTCTGCTGTAACCAAAGCACAGATCTTCCTCTTACACTGCAGGGTTTTAGAAGAAGCTAAGCCAGATAGCCTACCTAGAGCGCTCCTTGGGGGAGGCTGTTGGCTACACGCAGAACTCCGTGCCAAATAAACTTTATTCAAGGAAGGGACCAGTGTTTAGCTAGAGTGTATATTTACTTGGTAGAAATCACAAGTAGGTAGGCCGCGTGTTCGCTGGAAACGGTGACCTTATGGCACAAGCCTTGCTTTCCCATTTTGAATGCTCCATGCATGCTGCCTTGAAGTTACCTAAATAACAGTTTTAGGACGAGTCTTTAGTCATTGTAGGCAGGGCTCTGGGAAGGGAACGAGTGTTCTCTGCATCAACAGGGTGCTTTCATAGCCTGGGTGGGAGCCTCTCCTCAGACGCCCTAGAGATAAAGGAAACTTGACGTGAGTTCTTTCCTCCAGGTAAAGCCTTGACTAGCCCTGCCGAAGCTGAGCTTGAAGCAGTTTCCTTGTGGCATTTGTTTTAGGTCTGTTTTCTTTTAAGGTTAGTAAGCTTGTCAAGACACCGAGGACCTCTCGTGGGCACCCTATTCCCTGCAAGAGCACCGAGTACCAGCAGGCTCCACTGGGCTACTAAGAAACATCCAGGCCCGGAAACGTTTCCCAGTCACTGTGTATTTTGTGTGTAGGGCAACACACTGCACTCTTCCTTGGAAGAGCTAGATTTCCTCAGCTCTCCAACAACTCCAGGCAATGTGTTCTCTCAATTCCTATATGTCATGCAAATCTCCCTCATTGCCCTTAGGCTGAGCAGCACTGAGAAACCAAAACTGCAACGCATTCCTTCTTTAAAGTCAAACCTTAAGACCCCATCCTTACAGGAGAAAGTCGGCTTGCTTTCCTGCTGTAACCAAAGCACAGTTCTTCCTCTTACACTCCAGGGTTTTAGAAGAAGCAGAGCCCGATAGCCTACCCAGAGCGCTCCCAAGGGGAGGCGGTTGGCTACACGCAGAATTCCGTGCCAAATAAACTTTATTCAAGGAAGGGACCAGTGTGTAGCTAGAGTGTATATTTACTTGGTAGAAATCACAAGGAGGTAGGCTGCATGTTCGCTGGAAACGGGGAACTTATGGCACAAGCCTTGCTTACCACTTTTGAATGCTCCCTTCAAGCTGCCTTGAAGCTACCTAAATTACAATTTTAGGACGGGTCTCTAGTGTCTGTAGGCAGGGCTCTGGGAAGGGAACGAGTGTTCTCTACATCAACAGGGTGCTTTCATTGACTGGGTAGGAGCCTCGCCTGAGACACTCTAGAGCTAAAAGGAAACTTGACGTGAGTCCTCTCCTCAAGGTAAAGCCTAGAATAGCCCTGCCGAAGTGGAAGCTTGGAGCGGAGTTCTTGAGGCATTAGTTTCAGGTCTGTTTTCTTTTAAGGTTAGTAAGCTTTTCAAGGCCCTGAGGACCTCGCCTGGGCACCCTATTCCCTGCAAGAACACCCAGTACCGGCAGGCTCCACTGGGCTACTAAGAAACATCCAGGCCCGGAAACTTTTCCCATTCACTCTTTGTATTTTGTGTGTAGGCCAACACACTACACTCTTCCTTGGAAGAGCTAGATTTCCTCAGCTCTCCAACAGCTCCAGGAAATGTGTTCTCTCACGTCCTACATATCATGCAAATCTGCCTCATTGCCCTAGGCTGACCGGCACTGAGAAACCAAAACTGCTTCACATTCCTTCTACAAAGTCATACCTTAACACCCCATCCTTACAGTCGAAAGTCGGCTTGCGTTTCTGCTGTAACCACAGCACAGTTCTTCCTCTTACACTCCAGGGTTTTAGAAGAAGCTAAGCCCGATAGCCTACCCAGAGCGATCCCTGGGGGAGGCGGTTGGCTACACGCAGAATTACGTGCCAAATAAACTTTATTCAAGGAAGGGACCGGTGTGTAGCTAGAGTGTATATTTACTTGGTAGAAATCACAAGGAGGTAGGCTGCATGTTCGCTGGAAACGGGGAACTTATGGCACAAGCCTTGCTTACCCATTTTGAATGCTCCATTCAAGCTGCCTTGAAGCTGCCTAAATAACAATTTTAGGACGGGTCTCTAGTCTCTGTAGGCAAGGCTCTGGGAAGGGAACGAGTGTTCTCTACATCAACAGGGTGCTTTCATAGCCTGGGTGGGAGCCTCTCCTCAGACGCTCTACAGCTAAAAGGAAACTTGACGTGAGTCCTTTCCTCAAGGTAAAGCCTAGAATAGCCCTGCCGAAGTGGAAGCTTGGAGCGGAGTCCTTGAGGCATTAGTTTCAGGTCTGTTTCCTTTTAAGGTTAGTAAGCTTTTCAGGACACCGAGGACCTCGCCTGGGCACCTTATTCCCTGGAAGACCACCGAGTACCGGCAGTCTCCACTGGGCTACTAAGAAACATCCAGGCCCGGACACCTTTCCCAGTCACTCTGTGTGTTTTGTGTGTAGGCCAACACACTGCACTCTTCCTTGGAAGAGCTAGATTTCCTCAGCTCTCCAACAGCCCCAGGAAATGTGTTCTCTCACGTCCTACATATCATGCAAATCTGCCTCATTGCCCTAGGCTGAGCAGCTCTGAGAAACCAAAACTGCTTCGCATTCCTTCTACAAAGTCATACCTTAAGACCCGATCCTTACAGGAGAAAGTCAGCTTGCGTTTCTGCTGTAACCAAAGCACAGATCTTCCTCTTACACTGCAGGGTTTTAGAAGAAGCTAAGCCAGATAGCCTACCTAGAGCGCTCCTTGGGGGAGGCTGTTGGCTACACGCAGAACTCCGTGCCAAATAAACTTTATTCAAGGAAGGGACCAGTGTTTAGCTAGAGTGTATATTTACTTGGTAGAAATCACAAGTAGGTAGGCCGCGTGTTCGCTGGAAACGGTGACCTTATGGCACAAGCCTTGCTTTCCCATTTTGAATGCTCCATGCATGCTGCCTTGAAGTTACCTAAATAACAGTTTTAGGACGAGTCTTTAGTCATTGTAGGCAGGGCTCTGGGAAGGGAACGAGTGTTCTCTGCATCAACAGGGTGCTTTCATAGCCTGGGTGGGAGCCTCTCCTCAGACGCCCTAGAGATAAAGGAAACTTGACGTGAGTTCTTTCCTCCAGGTAAAGCCTTGACTAGCCCTGCCGAAGCTGAGCTTGAAGCAGTTTCCTTGTGGCATTTGTTTTAGGTCTGTTTTCTTTTAAGGTTAGTAAGCTTGTCAAGACACCGAGGACCTCTCGTGGGCACCCTATTCCCTGCAAGAGCACCGAGTACCAGCAGGCTCCACTGGGCTACTAAGAAACATCCAGGCCCGGAAACGTTTCCCAGTCACTGTGTATTTTGTGTGTAGGGCAACACACTGCACTCTTCCTTGGAAGAGCTAGATTTCCTCAGCTCTCCAACAACTCCAGGCAATGTGTTCTCTCAATTCCTATATGTCATGCAAATCTCCCTCATTGCCCTTAGGCTGAGCAGCACTGAGAAACCAAAACTGCAACGCATTCCTTCTTTAAAGTCAAACCTTAAGACCCCATCCTTACAGGAGAAAGTCGGCTTGCTTTCCTGCTGTAACCAAAGCACAGTTCTTCCTCTTACACTCCAGGGTTTTAGAAGAAGCAGAGCCCGATAGCCTACCCAGAGCGCTCCCAAGGGGAGGCGGTTGGCTACACGCAGAATTCCGTGCCAAATAAACTTTATTCAAGGAAGGGACCAGTGTGTAGCTAGAGTGTATATTTACTTGGTAGAAATCACAAGGAGGTAGGCTGCATGTTCGCTGGAAACGGGGAACTTATGGCACAAGCCTTGCTTACCACTTTTGAATGCTCCCTTCAAGCTGCCTTGAAGCTACCTAAATTACAATTTTAGGACGGGTCTCTAGTGTCTGTAGGCAGGGCTCTGGGAAGGGAACGAGTGTTCTCTACATCAACAGGGTGCTTTCATAGACTGGGTAGGAGCCTCGCCTGAGACACTCTAGAGCTAAAAGGAAACTTGACGTGAGTCCTCTCCTCAAGGTAAAGCCTAGAATAGCCCTGCCGAAGTGGAAGCTTGGAGCGGAGTTCTTGAGGCATTAGTTTCAGGTCTGTTTTCTTTTAAGGTTAGTAAGCTTTTCAAGGCCCTGAGGACCTCGCCTGGGCACCCTATTCCCTGCAAGAACACCCAGTACCGGCAGGCTCCACTGGGCTACTAAGAAACATCCAGGCCCGGAAACTTTTCCCATTCACTCTTTGTATTTTGTGTGTAGGCCAACACACTACACTCTTCCTTGGAAGAGCTAGATTTCCTCAGCTCTCCAACAGCTCCAGGAAATGTGTTCTCTCACGTCCTACATATCATGCAAATCTGCCTCATTGCCCTAGGCTGACCGGCACTGAGAAACCAAAACTGCTTCACATTCCTTCTACAAAGTCATACCTTAACACCTCATCCTTACAGTAGAAAGTCGGCTTGCGTTTCTGCTGTAACCACAGCACAGTTCTTCCTCTTACACTCCAGGGTTTTAGAAGAAGCTAAGCCCGATAGCCTACCCAGAGCGATCCCTGGGGGAGGCGGTTGGCTACACGCAGAATTACGTGCCAAATAAACTTTATTCAAGGAAGGGACCGGTGTGTAGCTAGAGTGTATATTTACTTGGTAGAAATCACAAGGAGGTAGGCTGCATGTTCGCTGGAAACGACGAACTTATGGCACAAGCCTTGCTTACCCATTTTGAATGCTCCATTCAAGCTGCCTTGAAGCTGCCTAAATAACAATTTTAGGACGGGTCTCTAGTCTCTGTAGGCAAGGCTCTGGGAAGGGAACGAGTGTTCTCTACATCAACAGGGTGCTTTCATAGCCTGGGTGGGAGCCTCTCCTCAGACGCTCTACAGCTAAAAGGAAACTTGACGTGAGTCCTTTCCTCAAGGTAAAGCCTAGAATAGCCCTGCCGAAGTGGAAGCTTGGAGCGGAGTCCTTGAGGCATTAGTTTCAGGTCTGTTTCCTTTTAAGGTTAGTAAGCTTTTCAGGACACCGAGGACCTCGCCTGGGCACCTTATTCCCTGGAAGACCACCGAGTACCGGCAGTCTCCACTGGGCTACTAAGAAACATCCAGGCCCGGACACCTTTCCCAGTCACTCTGTGTATTTTGTGTGTAGGCCAACACACTGCACTCTTCCTTGGAAGAGCTAGATTTCCTCAGCTCTCCAACAGCCCCAGGAAATGTGTTCTCTCACGTCCTACATATCATGCAAATCTGCCTCATTGCCCTAGGCTGAGCAGCTCTGAGAAACCAAAACTGCTTCGCATTCCTTCTACAAAGTCATACCTTAAGACCCGATCCTTACAGGAGAAAGTCAGCTTGCGTTTCTGCTGTAACCAAAGCACAGATCTTCCTCTTACACTGCAGGGTTTTAGAAGAAGCTAAGCCAGATAGCCTACCTAGAGCGCTCCTTGGGGGAGGCTGTTGGCTACACGCAGAACTCCGTGCCAAATAAACTTTATTCAAGGAAGGGACCAGTGTTTAGCTAGAGTGTATATTTACTTGGTAGAAATCACAAGTAGGTAGGCCGCGTGTTCGCTGGAAACGGTGACCTTATGGCACAAGCCTTGCTTTCCCATTTTGAATGCTCCATGCATGCTGCCTTGAAGTTACCTAAATAACAGTTTTAGGACGAGTCTTTAGTCATTGTAGGCAGGGCTCTGGGAAGGGAACGAGTGTTCTCTGCATCAACAGGGTGCTTTCATAGCCTGGGTGGGAGCCTCTCCTCAGACGCCCTAGAGATAAAGGAAACTTGACGTGAGTTCTTTCCTCCAGGTAAAGCCTTGACTAGCCCTGCCGAAGCTGAGCTTGAAGCAGTTTCCTTGTGGCATTTGTTTTAGGTCTGTTTTCTTTTAAGGTTAGTAAGCTTGTCAAGACACCGAGGACCTCTCGTGGGCACCCTATTCCCTGCAAGAGCACCGAGTACCAGCAGGCTCCACTGGGCTACTAAGAAACATCCAGGCCCGGAAACGTTTCCCAGTCACTGTGTATTTTGTGTGTAGGGCAACACACTGCACTCTTCCTTGGAAGAGCTAGATTTCCTCAGCTCTCCAACAACTCCAGGCAATGTGTTCTCTCAATTCCTATATGTCATGCAAATCTCCCTCATTGCCCTAGGCTGAGCAGCACTGAGAAACCAAAACTGCAACGCATTCCTTCTTTAAAGTCAAACCTTAAGACCCCATCCTTACAGGAGAAAGTCGGCTTGCTTTCCTGCTGTAACCAAAGCACAGTTCTTCCTCTTACACTCCAGGGTTTTAGAAGAAGCAGAGCCCGATAGCCTACCCAGAGCGCTCCCAAGGGGAGGCGGTTGGCTACACGCAGAATTCCGTGCCAAATAAACTTTATTCAAGGAAGGGACCAGTGTGTAGCTAGAGTGTATATTTACTTGGTAGAAATCACAAGGAGGTAGGCTGCATGTTCGCTGGAAACGGGGAACTTATGGCACAAGCCTGGCTTACCACTTTTGAATGCTCCATTCAAGCTGCCTTGAAGCTACCTAAATTACAATTTTAGGACGGGTCTCTAGTGTCTGTAGGCAGGGCTCTGGGAAGGGAACGAGTGTTCTCTACATCAACAGGGTGCTTTCATAGACTGGGTAGGAGCCTCGCCTGCGACACTCTAGAGCTAAAAGGAAACTTGACGTGAGTCCTCTCCTCAAGGTAAAGCCTAGAATAGCCCTGCCGAAGTGGAAGCTTGGAGAGGAGTTCTTGAGGCATTAGTTTCAGGTCTGTTTTCTTTTAAGGTTAGTAAGCTTTTCAAGGCCCTGAGGACCTCGCCTGGGCACCCTATTCCCTGCAAGAACACGCAGTACCGGCAGGCTCCACTGGGCTACTAAGAAACATCCAGGCCCGGAAACTTTTCCCATTCACTCTTTGTATTTTGTGTGTAGGCCAACACACTACACTCTTCCTTGGAAGAGCTAGATTTCCTCAGCTCTCCAACAGCTCCAGGAAATGTGTTCTCTCACGTCCTACATATCATGCAAATCTGCCTCATTGCCCTAGGCTGACCGGCACTGAGAAACCAAAACTGCTTCACATTCCTTCTACAAAGTCATACATTAACACCCCATCCTTACAGTAGAAAGTCGGCTTGCATTTCTGCTGTAACCACAGCACAGTTCTTCCGCTTACACTCCAGGGTTTTAGAAGAAGCTAAGCCCGATAGCCTACCCAGAGCAATCCCTGGGGGAGGCGGTTGGCTACACGCAGAATTACGTGCCAAATAAACTTTATTCAAGGAAGGGACCGGTGTGTAGCTAGAGTGTATATTTACTTGGTAGAAATCACAAGGACGTAGGCTGCATGTTCGCTGGAAACGGGGAACTTATGGCACAAGCCTTGCTTACCCATTTTGAATGCTCCATTCAAGCTGCCTTGAAGCTGCCTAAATAACAATTTTAGGACGGGTCTCTAGTCTCTGTAGGCAAGGCTCTGGGAAGGGAACGAGTGTTCTCTACATCAACAGGGTGCTTTCATAGCCTGGGTGGGAGCCTCTCCTCAGACGCTCTACAGCTAAAAGGAAACTTGACGTGAGTCCTTTCCTCAAGGTAAAGCCTAGAATAGCCCTGCCGAAGTGGAAGCTTGGAGCGGAGTCCTTGAGGCATTAGTTTCAGGTCTGTTTCCTTTTAAGGTTAGTAAGCTTTTCAGGACACCGAGGACCTCGCCTGGGCACCTTATTCCCTGGAAGACCACCGAGTACCGGCAGTCTCCACTGGGCTACTAAGAAACATCCAGGCCCGGACACCTTTCCCAGTCACTCTGTGTATTTTGTGTGTAGGCCAACACACTGCACTCTTCCTTGGAAGAGCTAGATTTCCTCAGCTCTCCAACAGCCCCAGGAAATGTGTTCTCTCACGTCCTACATATCATGCAAATCTGCCTCATTGCCCTAGGCTGAGCAGCTCTGAGAAACCAAAACTGCTTCGCATTCCTTCTACAAAGTCATACCTTAAGACCCCATCCTTACAGGAGAAAGTCAGCTTGCGTTTCTGCTGTAACCAAAGCACAGATCTTCCTCTTACACTGCAGGGTTTTAGAAGAAGCTAAGCCAGATAGCCTACCTAGAGCGCTCCTTGGGGGAGGCTGTTGGCTACACGCAGAACTCCGTGCCAAATAAACTTTATTCAAGGAAGGGACCAGTGTTTAGCTAGAGTGTATATTTACTTGGTAGAAATCACAAGTAGGTAGGCCGCGTGTTCGCTGGAAACGGTGACCTTATGGCACAAGCCTTGCTTTCCCATTTTGAATGCTCCATGCATGCTGCCTTGAAGTTACCTAAATAACAGTTTTAGGACGAGTCTTTAGTCATTGTAGGCAGGGCTCTGGGAAGGGAACGAGTGTTCTCTGCATCAACAGGGTGCTTTCATAGCCTGGGTGGGAGCCTCTCCTCAGACGCCCTAGAGATAAAGGAAACTTGACGTGAGTTCTTTCCTCCAGGTAAAGCCTTGACTAGCCCTGCCGAAGCTGAGCTTGAAGCAGTTTCCTTGTGGCATTTGTTTTAGGTCTGTTTTCTTTTAAGGTTAGTAAGCTTGTCAAGACACCGAGGACCTCTCGTGGGCACCCTATTCCCTGCAAGAGCACCGAGTACCAGCAGGCTCCACTGGGCTACTAAGAAACATCCAGGCCCGGAAACGTTTCCCAGTCACTGTGTATTTTGTGTGTAGGGCAACACACTGCACTCTTCCTTGGAAGAGCTAGATTTCCTCAGCTCTCCAACAACTCCAGGCAATGTGTTCTCTCAATTCCTATATGTCATGCAAATCTCCCTCATTGCCCTTAGGCTGAGCAGCACTGAGAAACCAAAACTGCAACGCATTCCTTCTTTAAAGTCAAACCTTAAGACCCCATCCTTACAGGAGAAAGTCGGCTTGCTTTCCTGCTGTAACCAAAGCACAGTTCTTCCTCTTACACTCCAGGGTTTTAGAAGAAGCAGAGCCCGATAGCCTACCCAGAGCGCTCCCAAGGGGAGGCGGTTGGCTACACGCAGAATTCCGTGCCAAATAAACTTTATTCAAGGAAGGGACCAGTGTGTAGCTAGAGTGTATATTTACTTGGTAGAAATCACAAGGAGGTAGGCTGCATGTTCGCTGGAAACGGGAAACTTATGGCACAAGCCTGGCTTACCACATTTGAATGCTCCATTCAAGCTGCCTTGAAGCTACCTAAATTACAATTTTAGGACGGGTCTCTAGTGTCTGTAGGCAGGGCTCTGGGAAGGGAACGAGTGTTCTCTACATCAACAGGGTGCTTTCATAGACTGGGTAGGAGCCTCGCCTGCGACACTCTAGAGCTAAAAGGAAACTTGACGTGAGTCCTCTCCTCAAGGTAAAGCCTAGAATAGCCCTGCCGAAGTGGAAGCTTGGAGAGGAGTTCTTGAGGCATTAGTTTCAGGTCTGTTTTCTTTTAAGGTTAGTAAGCTTTTCAAGGCCCTGAGGACCTCGCCTGGGCACCCTATTCCCTGCAAGAACACGCAGTACCGGCAGGCTCCACTGGGCTACTAAGAAACATCCAGGCCCGGAAACTTTTCCCATTCACTCTTTGTATTTTGTGTGTAGGCCAACACACTACACTCTTCCTTGGAAGAGCTAGATTTCCTCAGCTCTCCAACAGCTCCAGGAAATGTGTTCTCTCACGTCCTACATATCATGCAAATCTGCCTCATTGCCCTAGGCTGACCGGCACTGAGAAACCAAAACTGCTTCACATTCCTTCTACAAAGTCATACCTTAACACCCCATCCTTACAGTCGAAAGTCGGCTTGCGTTTCTGCTGTAACCACAGCACAGTTCTTCCTCTTACACTCCAGGGTTTTAGAAGAAGCTAAGCCCGATAGCCTACCCAGAGCGATCCCTGGGGGAGGCGGTTGGCTACACGCAGAATTACGTGCCAAATAAACTTTATTCAAGGAAGGGACCGGTGTGTAGCTAGAGTGTATATTTACTTGGTAGAAATCACAAGGAGGTAGGCTGCATGTTCGCTGGAAACGGGGAACTTATGGCACAAGCCTTGCTTACCCATTTTGAATGCTCCATTCAAGCTGCCTTGAAGCTGCCTAAATAACAATTTTAGGACGGGTCTCTAGTCTCTGTAGGCAAGGCTCTGGGAAGGGAACGAGTGTTCTCTACATCAACAGGGTGCTTTCATAGCCTGGGTGGGAGCCTCTCCTCAGACGCTCTACAGCTAAAAGGAAACTTGACGTGAGTCCTTTCCTCAAGGTAAAGCCTAGAATAGCCCTGCCGAAGTGGAAGCTTGGAGCGGAGTCCTTGAGGCATTAGTTTCAGGTCTGTTTCCTTTTAAGGTTAGTAAGCTTTTCAGGACACCGAGGACCTCGCCTGGGCACCTTATTCCCTGGAAGACCACCGAGTACCGGCAGTCTCCACTGGGCTACTAAGAAACATCCAGGCCCGGACACCTTTCCCAGTCACTCTGTGTATTTTGTGTGTAGGCCAACACACTGCACTCTTCCTTGGAAGAGCTAGATTTCCTCAGCTCTCCAACAGCCCCAGGAAATGTGTTCTCTCACGTCCTACATATCATGCAAATCTGCCTCATTGCCCTAGGCTGAGCAGCTCTGAGAAACCAAAACTGCTTCGCATTCCTTCTACAAAGTCATACCTTAAGACCCGATCCTTACAGGAGAAAGTCAGCTTGCGTTTCTGCTGTAACCAAAGCACAGATCTTCCTCTTACACTGCAGGGTTTTAGAAGAAGCTAAGCCAGATAGCCTACCTAGAGCGCTCCTTGGGGGAGGCTGTTGGCTACACGCAGAACTCCGTGCCAAATAAACTTTATTCAAGGAAGGGACCAGTGTTTAGCTAGAGTGTATATTTACTTGGTAGAAATCACAAGTAGGTAGGCCGCGTGTTCGCTGGAAACGGTGACCTTATGGCACAAGCCTTGCTTTCCCATTTTGAATGCTCCATGCATGCTGCCTTGAAGTTACCTAAATAACAGTTTTAGGACGAGTCTTTAGTCATTGTAGGCAGGGCTCTGGGAAGGGAACGAGTGTTCTCTGCATCAACAGGGTGCTTTCATAGCCTGGGTGGGAGCCTCTCCTCAGACGCCCTAGAGATAAAGGAAACTTGACGTGAGTTCTTTCCTCCAGGTAAAGCCTTGACTAGCCCTGCCGAAGCTGAGCTTGAAGCAGTTTCCTTGTGGCATTTGTTTTAGGTCTGTTTTCTTTTAAGGTTAGTAAGCTTGTCAAGACACCGAGGACCTCTCGTGGGCACCCTATTCCCTGCAAGAGCACCGAGTACCAGCAGGCTCCACTGGGCTACTAAGAAACATCCAGGCCCGGAAACGTTTCCCAGTCACTGTGTATTTTGTGTGTAGGGCAACACACTGCACTCTTCCTTGGAAGAGCTAGATTTCCTCAGCTCTCCAACAACTCCAGGCAATGTGTTCTCTCAATTCCTATATGTCATGCAAATCTCCCTCATTGCCCTTAGGCTGAGCAGCACTGAGAAACCAAAACTGCAACGCATTCCTTCTTTAAAGTCAAACCTTAAGACCCCATCCTTACAGGAGAAAGTCGGCTTGCTTTCCTGCTGTAACCAAAGCACAGTTCTTCCTCTTACACTCCAGGGTTTTAGAAGAAGCAGAGCCCGATAGCCTACCCAGAGCGCTCCCAAGGGGAGGCGGTTGGCTACACGCAGAATTCCGTGCCAAATAAACTTTATTCAAGGAAGGGACCAGTGTGTAGCTAGAGTGTATATTTACTTGGTAGAAATCACAAGGAGGTAGGCTGCATGTTCGCTGGAAACGGGGAACTTATGGCACAAGCCTTGCTTACCACTTTTGAATGCTCCCTTCAAGCTGCCTTGAAGCTACCTAAATTACAATTTTAGGACGGGTCTCTAGTGTCTGTAGGCAGGGCTCTGGGAAGGGAACGAGTGTTCTCTACATCAACAGGGTGCTTTCATTGACTGGGTAGGAGCCTCGCCTGAGACACTCTAGAGCTAAAAGGAAACTTGACGTGAGTCCTCTCCTCAAGGTAAAGCCTAGAATAGCCCTGCCGAAGTGGAAGCTTGGAGCGGAGTTCTTGAGGCATTAGTTTCAGGTCTGTTTTCTTTTAAGGTTAGTAAGCTTTTCAAGGCCCTGAGGACCTCGCCTGGGCACCCTATTCCCTGCAAGAACACCCAGTACCGGCAGGCTCCACTGGGCTACTAAGAAACATCCAGGCCCGGAAACTTTTCCCATTCACTCTTTGTATTTTGTGTGTAGGCCAACACACTACACTCTTCCTTGGAAGAGCTAGATTTCCTCAGCTCTCCAACAGCTCCAGGAAATGTGTTCTCTCACGTCCTACATATCATGCAAATCTGCCTCATTGCCCTAGGCTGACCGGCACTGAGAAACCAAAACTGCTTCACATTCCTTCTACAAAGTCATACCTTAACACCCCATCCTTACAGTCGAAAGTCGGCTTGCGTTTCTGCTGTAACCACAGCACAGTTCTTCCTCTTACACTCCAGGGTTTTAGAAGAAGCTAAGCCCGATAGCCTACCCAGAGCGATCCCTGAGGGAGGCGGTTGGCTACACGCAGAATTACGTGCCAAATAAACTTTATTCAAGGAAGGGACCGGTGTGTAGCTAGAGTGTATATTTACTTGGTAGAAATCACAAGGAGGTAGGCTGCATGTTCGCTGGAAACGGGGAACTTATGGCACAAGCCTTGCTTACCCATTTTGAATGCTCCATTCAAGCTGCCTTGAAGCTGCCTAAATAACAATTTTAGGACGGGTCTCTAGTCTCTGTAGGCAAGGCTCTGGGAAGGGAACGAGTGTTCTCTACATCAACAGGGTGCTTTCATAGCCTGGGTGGGAGCCTCTCCTCAGACGCTCTACAGCTAAAAGGAAACTTGACGTGAGTCCTTTCCTCAAGGTAAAGCCTAGAATAGCCCTGCCGAAGTGGAAGCTTGGAGCGGAGTCCTTGAGGCATTAGTTTCAGGTCTGTTTCCTTTTAAGGTTAGTAAGCTTTTCAGGACACCGAGGACCTCGCCTGGGCACCTTATTCCCTGGAAGACCACCGAGTACCGGCAGTCTCCACTGGGCTACTAAGAAACATCCAGGCCCGGACACCTTTCCCAGTCACTCTGTGTATTTTGTGTGTAGGCCAACACACTGCACTCTTCCTTGGAAGAGCTAGATTTCCTCAGCTCTCCAACAGCCCCAGGAAATGTGTTCTCTCACGTCCTACATATCATGCAAATCTGCCTCATTGCCCTAGGCTGAGCAGCTCTGAGAAACCAAAACTGCTTCGCATTCCTTCTACAAAGTCATACCTTAAGACCCGATCCTTACAGGAGAAAGTCAGCTTGCGTTTCTGCTGTAACCAAAGCACAGATCTTCCTCTTACACTGCAGGGTTTTAGAAGAAGCTAAGCCAGATAGCCTACCTAGAGCGCTCCTTGGGGGAGGCTGTTGGCTACACGCAGAACTCCGTGCCAAATAAACTTTATTCAAGGAAGGGACCAGTGTTTAGCTAGAGTGTATATTTACTTGGTAGAAATCACAAGTAGGTAGGCCGCGTGTTCGCTGGAAACGGTGACCTTATGGCACAAGCCTTGCTTTCCCATTTTGAATGCTCCATGCATGCTGCCTTGAAGTTACCTAAATAACAGTTTTAGGACGAGTCTTTAGTCATTGTAGGCAGGGCTCTGGGAAGGGAACGAGTGTTCTCTGCATCAACAGGGTGCTTTCATAGCCTGGGTGGGAGCCTCTCCTCAGACGCCCTAGAGATAAAGGAAACTTGACGTGAGTTCTTTCCTCCAGGTAAAGCCTTGACTAGCCCTGCCGAAGCTGAGCTTGAAGCAGTTTCCTTGTGGCATTTGTTTTAGGTCTGTTTTCTTTTAAGGTTAGTAAGCTTGTCAAGACACCGAGGACCTCTCGTGGGCACCCTATTCCCTGCAAGAGCACCGAGTACCAGCAGGCTCCACTGGGCTACTAAGAAACATCCAGGCCCGGAAACGTTTCCCAGTCACTGTGTATTTTGTGTGTAGGGCAAGACACTGCACTCTTCCTTGGAAGAGCTAGATTTCCTCAGCTCTCCAACAACTCCAGGCAATGTGTTCTCTCAATTCCTATATGTCATGCAAATCTCCCTCATTGCCCTTAGGCTGAGCAGCACTGAGAAACCAAAACTGCAACGCATTCCTTCTTTAAAGTCAAACCTTAAGACCCCATCCTTACAGGAGAAAGTCGGCTTGCTTTCCTGCTGTAACCAAAGCACAGTTCTTCCTCTTACACTCCAGGGTTTTAGAAGAAGCAGAGCCCGATAGCCTACCCAGAGCGCTCCCAAGGGGAGGCGGTTGGCTACACGCAGAATTCCGTGCCAAATAAACTTTATTCAAGGAAGGGACCAGTGTGTAGCTAGAGTGTATATTTACTTGGTAGAAATCACAAGGAGGTAGGCTGCATGTTCGCTGGAAACGGGGAACTTATGGCACAAGCCTTGCTTACCACTTTTGAATGCTCCCTTCAAGCTGCCTTGAAGCTACCTAAATTACAATTTTAGGACGGGTCTCTAGTGTCTGTAGGCAGGGCTCTGGGAAGGGAACGAGTGTTCTCTACATCAACAGGGTGCTTTCATAGACTGGGTAGGAGCCTCGCCTGAGACACTCTAGAGCTAAAAGGAAACTTGACGTGAGTCCTCTCCTCAAGGTAAAGCCTAGAATAGCCCTGCCGAAGTGGAAGCTTGGAGCGGAGTTCTTGAGGCATTAGTTTCAGGTCTGTTTTCTTTTAAGGTTAGTAAGCTTTTCAAGGCCCTGAGGACCTCGCCTGGGCACCCTATTCCCTGCAAGAACACCCAGTACCGGCAGGCTCCACTGGGCTACTAAGAAACATCCAGGCCCGGAAACTTTTCCCATTCACTCTTTGTATTTTGTGTGTAGGCCAACACACTACACTCTTCCTTGGAAGAGCTAGATTTCCTCAGCTCTCCAACAGCTCCAGGAAATGTGTTCTCTCACGTCCTACATATCATGCAAATCTGCCTCATTGCCCTAGGCTGACCGGCACTGAGAAACCAAAACTGCTTCACATTCCTTCTACAAAGTCATACCTTAACACCCCATCCTTACAGTCGAAAGTCGGCTTGCGTTTCTGCTGTAACCACAGCACAGTTCTTCCTCTTACACTCCAGGGTTTTAGAAGAAGCTAAGCCCGATAGCCTACCCAGAGCGATCCCTGGGGGAGGCGGTTGGCTACACGCAGAATTACGTGCCAAATAAACTTTATTCAAGGAAGGGACCGGTGTGTAGCTAGAGTGTATATTTACTTGGTAGAAATCACAAGGAGGTAGGCTGCATGTTCGCTGGAAACGGGGAACTTATGGCACAAGCCTTGCTTACCCATTTTGAATGCTCCATTCAAGCTGCCTTGAAGCTGCCTAAATAACAATTTTAGGACGGGTCTCTAGTCTCTGTAGGCAAGGCTCTGGGAAGGGAACGAGTGTTCTCTACATCAACAGGGTGCTTTCATAGCCTGGGTGGGAGCCTCTCCTCAGACGCTCTACAGCTAAAAGGAAACTTGACGTGAGTCCTTTCCTCAAGGTAAAGCCTAGAATAGCCCTGCCGAAGTGGAAGCTTGGAGCGGAGTCCTTGAGGCATTAGTTTCAGGTCTGTTTCCTTTTAAGGTTAGTAAGCTTTTCAGGACACCGAGGACCTCGCCTGGGCACCTTATTCCCTGGAAGACCACCGAGTACCGGCAGTCTCCACTGGGCTACTAAGAAACATCCAGGCCCGGACACCTTTCCCAGTCACTCTGTGTATTTTGTGTGTAGGCCAACACACTGCACTCTTCCTTGGAAGAGCTAGATTTCCTCAGCTCTCCAACAGCCCCAGGAAATGTGTTCTCTCACGTCCTACATATCATGCAAATCTGCCTCATTGCCCTAGGCTGAGCAGCTCTGAGAAACCAAAACTGCTTCGCATTCCTTCTACAAAGTCATACCTTAAGACCCGATCCTTACAGGAGAAAGTCAGCTTGCGTTTCTGCTGTAACCAAAGCACAGATCTTCCTCTTACACTGCAGGGTTTTAGAAGAAGCTAAGCCAGATAGCCTACCTAGAGCGCTCCTTGGGGGAGGCTGTTGGCTACACGCAGAACTCCGTGCCAAATAAACTTTATTCAAGGAAGGGACCAGTGTTTAGCTAGAGTGTATATTTACTTGGTAGAAATCACAAGTAGGTAGGCCGCGTGTTCGCTGGAAACGGTGACCTTATGGCACAAGCCTTGCTTTCCCATTTTGAATGCTCCATGCATGCTGCCTTGAAGTTACCTAAATAACAGTTTTAGGACGAGTCTTTAGTCATTGTAGGCAGGGCTCTGGGAAGGGAACGAGTGTTCTCTGCATCAACAGGGTGCTTTCATAGCCTGGGTGGGAGCCTCTCCTCAGACGCCCTAGAGATAAAGGAAACTTGACGTGAGTTCTTTCCTCCAGGTAAAGCCTTGACTAGCCCTGCCGAAGCTGAGCTTGAAGCAGTTTCCTTGTGGCATTTGTTTTAGGTCTGTTTTCTTTTAAGGTTAGTAAGCTTGTCAAGACACCGAGGACCTCTCGTGGGCACCCTATTCCCTGCAAGAGCACCGAGTACCAGCAGGCTCCACTGGGCTACTAAGAAACATCCAGGCCCGGAAACGTTTCCCAGTCACTGTGTATTTTGTGTGTAGGGCAACACACTGCACTCTTCCTTGGAAGAGCTAGATTTCCTCAGCTCTCCAACAACTCCAGGCAATGTGTTCTCTCAATTCCTATATGTCATGCAAATCTCCCTCATTGCCCTTAGGCTGAGCAGCACTGAGAAACCAAAACTGCAACGCATTCCTTCTTTAAAGTCAAACCTTAAGACCCCATCCTTACAGGAGAAAGTCGGCTTGCTTTCCTGCTGTAACCAAAGCACAGTTCTTCCTCTTACACTCCAGGGTTTTAGAAGAAGCAGAGCCCGATAGCCTACCCAGAGCGCTCCCAAGGGGAGGCGGTTGGCTACACGCAGAATTCCGTGCCAAATAAACTTTATTCAAGGAAGGGACCAGTGTGTAGCTAGAGTGTATATTTACTTGGTAGAAATCACAAGGAGGTAGGCTGCATGTTCGCTGGAAACGGGGAACTTATGGCACAAGCCTTGCTTACCACTTTTGAATGCTCCCTTCAAGCTGCCTTGAAGCTACCTAAATTACAATTTTAGGACGGGTCTCTAGTGTCTGTAGGCAGGGCTCTGGGAAGGGAACGAGTGTTCTCTACATCAACAGGGTGCTTTCATAGACTGGGTAGGAGCCTCGCCTGAGACACTCTAGAGCTAAAAGGAAACTTGACGTGAGTCCTCTCCTCAAGGTAAAGCCTAGAATAGCCCTGCCGAAGTGGAAGCTTGGAGCGGAGTTCTTGAGGCATTAGTTTCAGGTCTGTTTTCTTTTAAGGTTAGTAAGCTTTTCAAGGCCCTGAGGACCTCGCCTGGGCACCCTATTCCCTGCAAGAACACCCAGTACCGGCAGGCTCCACTGGGCTACTAAGAAACATCCAGGCCCGGAAACTTTTCCCATTCACTCTTTGTATTTTGTGTGTAGGCCAACACACTACACTCTTCCTTGGAAGAGCTAGATTTCCTCAGCTCTCCAACAGCTCCAGGAAATGTGTTCTCTCACGTCCTACATATCATGCAAATCTGCCTCATTGCCCTAGGCTGACCGGCACTGAGAAACCAAAACTGCTTCACATTCCTTCTACAAAGTCATACCTTAACACCCCATCCTTACAGTCGAAAGTCGGCTTGCGTTTCTGCTGTAACCACAGCACAGTTCTTCCTCTTACACTCCAGGGTTTTAGAAGAAGCTAAGCCCGATAGCCTACCCAGAGCGATCCCTGGGGGAGGCGGTTGGCTACACGCAGAATTACGTGCCAAATAAACTTTATTCAAGGAAGGGACCGGTGTGTAGCTAGAGTGTATATTTACTTGGTAGAAATCACAAGGAGGTAGGCTGCATGTTCGCTGGAAACGGGGAACTTATGGCACAAGCCTTGCTTACCCATTTTGAATGCTCCATTCAAGCTGCCTTGAAGCTGCCTAAATAACAATTTTAGGACGGGTCTCTAGTCTCTGTAGGCAAGGCTCTGGGAAGGGAACGAGTGTTCTCTACATCAACAGGGTGCTTTCATAGCCTGGGTGGGAGCCTCTCCTCAGACGCTCTACAGCTAAAAGGAAACTTGACGTGAGTCCTTTCCTCAAGGTAAAGCCTAGAATAGCCCTGCCGAAGTGGAAGCTTGGAGCGGAGTCCTTGAGGCATTAGTTTCAGGTCTGTTTCCTTTTAAGGTTAGTAAGCTTTTCAGGACACCGAGGACCTCGCCTGGGCACCTTATTCCCTGGAAGACCACCGAGTACCGGCAGTCTCCACTGGGCTACTAAGAAACATCCAGGCCCGGACACCTTTCCCAGTCACTCTGTGTATTTTGTGTGTAGGCCAACACACTGCACTCTTCCTTGGAAGAGCTAGATTTCCTCAGCTCTCCAACAGCCCCAGGAAATGTGTTCTCTCACGTCCTACATATCATGCAAATCTGCCTCATTGCCCTAGGCTGAGCAGCTCTGAGAAACCAAAACTGCTTCGCATTCCTTCTACAAAGTCATACCTTAAGACCCGATCCTTACAGGAGAAAGTCAGCTTGCGTTTCTGCTGTAACCAAAGCACAGATCTTCCTCTTACACTGCAGGGTTTTAGAAGAAGCTAAGCCAGATAGCCTACCTAGAGCGCTCCTTGGGGGAGGCTGTTGGCTACACGCAGAACTCCGTGCCAAATAAACTTTATTCAAGGAAGGGACCAGTGTTTAGCTAGAGTGTATATTTACTTGGTAGAAATCACAAGTAGGTAGGCCGCGTGTTCGCTGGAAACGGTGACCTTATGGCACAAGCCTTGCTTTCCCATTTTGAATGCTCCATGCATGCTGCCTTGAAGTTACCTAAATAACAGTTTTAGGACGAGTCTTTAGTCATTGTAGGCAGGGCTCTGGGAAGGGAACGAGTGTTCTCTGCATCAACAGGGTGCTTTCATAGCCTGGGTGGGAGCCTCTCCTCAGACGCCCTAGAGATAAAGGAAACTTGACGTGAGTTCTTTCCTCCAGGTAAAGCCTTGACTAGCCCTGCCGAAGCTGAGCTTGAAGCAGTTTCCTTGTGGCATTTGTTTTAGGTCTGTTTTCTTTTAAGGTTAGTAAGCTTGTCAAGACACCGAGGACCTCTCGTGGGCACCCTAGTCCCTGCAAGAGCACCGAGTACCAGCAGGCTCCACTGGGCTACTAAGAAACATCCAGGCCCGGAAACGTTTCCCAGTCACTGTGTATTTTGTGTGTAGGGCAAGACACTGCACTCTTCCTTGGAAGAGCTAGATTTCCTCAGCTCTCCAACAACTCCAGGCAATGTGTTCTCTCAATTCCTATATGTCATGCAAATCTCCCTCATTGCCCTTAGGCTGAGCAGCACTGAGAAACCAAAACTGCAACGCATTCCTTCTTTAAAGTCAAACCTTAAGACCCCATCCTTACAGGAGAAAGTCGGCTTGCTTTCCTGCTGTAACCAAAGCACAGTTCTTCCTCTTACACTCCAGGGTTTTAGAAGAAGCAGAGCCCGATAGCCTACCCAGAGCGCTCCCAAGGGGAGGCGGTTGGCTACACGCAGAATTCCGTGCCAAATAAACTTTATTCAAGGAAGGGACCAGTGTGTAGCTAGAGTGTATATTTACTTGGTAGAAATCACAAGGAGGTAGGCTGCATGTTCGCTGGAAACGGGGAACTTATGGCACAAGCCTTGCTTACCACTTTTGAATGCTCCCTTCAAGCTGCCTTGAAGCTACCTAAATTACAATTTTAGGACGGGTCTCTAGTGTCTGTAGGCAGGGCTCTGGGAAGGGAACGAGTGTTCTCTACATCAACAGGGTGCTTTCATTGACTGGGTAGGAGCCTCGCCTGCGACACTCTAGAGCTAAAAGGAAACTTGACGTGAGTCCTCTCCTCAAGGTAAAGCCTAGAATAGCCCTGCCGAAGTGGAAGCTTGGAGCGGAGTTCTTGAGGCATTAGTTTCAGGTCTGTTTTCTTTTAAGGTTAGTAAGCTTTTCAAGGCCCTGAGGACCTCGCCTGGGCACCCTATTCCCTGCAAGAACACCCAGTACCGGCAGGCTCCACTGGGCTACTAAGAAACATCCAGGCCCGGAAACTTTTCCCATTCACTCTTTGTATTTTGTGTGTAGGCCAACACACTACACTCTTCCTTGGAAGAGCTAGATTTCCTCAGCTCTCCAACAGCTCCAGGAAATGTGTTCTCTCACGTCCTACATATCATGCAAATCTGCCTCATTGCCCTAGGCTGACCGGCACTGAGAAACCAAAACTGCTTCACATTCCTTCTACAAAGTCATACCTTAACACCTCATCCTTACAGTAGAAAGTCGGCTTGCGTTTCTGCTGTAACCACAGCACAGTTCTTCCTCTTACACTCCAGGGTTTTAGAAGAAGCTAAGCCCGATAGCCTACCCAGAGCGATCCCTGGGGGAGGCGGTTGGCTACACGCAGAATTACGTGCCAAATAAACTTTATTCAAGGAAGGGACCGGTGTGTAGCTAGAGTGTATATTTACTTGGTAGAAATCACAAGGAGGTAGGCTGCATGTTCGCTGGAAACGGGGAACTTATGGCACAAGCCTTGCTTACCCATTTTGAATGCTCCATTCAAGCTGCCTTGAAGCTGCCTAAATAACAATTTTAGGACGGGTCTCTAGTCTCTGTAGGCAAGGCTCTGGGAAGGGAACGAGTGTTCTCTACATCAACAGGGTGCTTTCATAGCCTGGGTGGGAGCCTCTCCTCAGACGCTCTACAGCTAAAAGGAAACTTGACGTGAGTCCTTTCCTCAAGGTAAAGCCTAGAATAGCCCTGCCGAAGTGGAAGCTTGGAGCGGAGTCCTTGAGGCATTAGTTTCAGGTCTGTTTCCTTTTAAGGTTAGTAAGCTTTTCAGGACACCGAGGACCTCGCCTGGGCACCTTATTCCCTGGAAGACCACTGAGTACCGGCAGTCTCCACTGGGCTACTAAGAAACATCCAGGCCCGGACACCTTTCCCAGTCACTCTGTGTATTTTGTGTGTAGGCCAACACACTGCACTCTTCCTTGGAAGAGCTAGATTTCCTCAGCTCTCCAACAGCCCCAGGAAATGTGTTCTCTCACGTCCTACATATCATGCAAATCTGCCTCATTGCCCTAGGCTGAGCAGCTCTGAGAAACCAAAACTGCTTCGCATTCCTTCTACAAAGTCATACCTTAAGACCCGATCCTTACAGGAGAAAGTCAGCTTGCGTTTCTGCTGTAACCAAAGCACAGATCTTCCTCTTACACTGCAGGGTTTTAGAAGAAGCTAAGCCAGATAGCCTACCTAGAGCGCTCCTTGGGGGAGGCTGTTGGCTACACGCAGAACTCCGTGCCAAATAAACTTTATTCAAGGAAGGGACCAGTGTTTAGCTAGAGTGTATATTTACTTGGTAGAAATCACAAGTAGGTAGGCCGCGTGTTCGCTGGAAACGGTGACCTTATGGCACAAGCCTTGCTTTCCCATTTTGAATGCTCCATGCATGCTGCCTTGAAGTTACCTAAATAACAGTTTTAGGACGAGTCTTTAGTCATTGTAGGCAGGGCTCTGGGAAGGGAACGAGTGTTCTCTGCATCAACAGGGTGCTTTCATAGCCTGGGTGGGAGCCTCTCCTCAGACGCCCTAGAGATAAAGGAAACTTGACGTGAGTTCTTTCCTCCAGGTAAAGCCTTGACTAGCCCTGCCGAAGCTGAGCTTGAAGCAGTTTCTTTGTGGCATTTGTTTTAGGTCTGTTTTCTTTTAAGGTTAGTAAGCTTGTCAAGACACCGAGGACCTCTCGTGGGCACCCTATTCCCTGCAAGAGCACCGAGTACCAGCAGGCTCCACTGGGCTACTAAGAAACATCCAGGCCCGGAAACGTTTCCCAGTCACTGTGTATTTTGTGTGTAGGGCAAGACACTGCACTCTTCCTTGGAAGAGCTAGATTTCCTCAGCTCTCCAACAACTCCAGGCAATGTGTTCTCTCAATTCCTATATGTCATGCAAATCTCCCTCATTGCCCTTAGGCTGAGCAGCACTGAGAAACCAAAACTGCAACGCATTCCTTCTTTAAAGTCAAACCTTAAGACCCCATCCTTACAGGAGAAAGTCGGCTTGCTTTCCTGCTGTAACCAAAGCACAGTTCTTCCTCTTACACTCCAGGGTTTTAGAAGAAGCAGAGCCCGATAGCCTACCCAGAGCGCTCCCAAGGGGAGGCGGTTGGCTACACGCAGAATTCCGTGCCAAATAAACTTTATTCAAGGAAGGGACCAGTGTGTAGCTAGAGTGTATATTTACTTGGTAGAAATCACAAGGAGGTAGGCTGCATGTTCGCTGGAAACGGGGAACTTATGGCACAAGCCTTGCTTACCACTTTTGAATGCTCCCTTCAAGCTGCCTTGAAGCTACCTAAATTACAATTTTAGGACGGGTCTCTAGTGTCTGTAGGCAGGGCTCTGGGAAGGGAACGAGTGTTCTCTACATCAACAGGGTGCTTTCATTGACTGGGTAGGAGCCTCGCCTGCGACACTCTAGAGCTAAAAGGAAACTTGACGTGAGTCCTCTCCTCAAGGTAAAGCCTAGAATAGCCCTGCCGAAGTGGAAGCTTGGAGCGGAGTTCTTGAGGCATTAGTTTCAGGTCTGTTTTCTTTTAAGGTTAGTAAGCTTTTCAAGGCCCTGAGGACCTCGCCTGGGCACCCTATTCCCTGCAAGAACACCCAGTACCGGCAGGCTCCACTGGGCTACTAAGAAACATCCAGGCCCGGAAACTTTTCCCATTCACTCTTTGTATTTTGTGTGTAGGCCAACACACTACACTCTTCCTTGGAAGAGCTAGATTTCCTCAGCTCTCCAACAGCTCCAGGAAATGTGTTCTCTCACGTCCTACATATCATGCAAATCTGCCTCATTGCCCTAGGCTGACCGGCACTGAGAAACCAAAACTGCTTCACATTCCTTCTACAAAGTCATACCTTAACACCTCATCCTTACAGTAGAAAGTCGGCTTGCGTTTCTGCTGTAACCACAGCACAGTTCTTCCTCTTACACTCCAGGGTTTTAGAAGAAGCTAAGCCCGATAGCCTACCCAGAGCGATCCCTGGGGGAGGCGGTTGGCTACACGCAGAATTACGTGCCAAATAAACTTTATTCAAGGAAGGGACCGGTGTGTAGCTAGAGTGTATATTTACTTGGTAGAAATCACAAGGAGGTAGGCTGCATGTTCGCTGGAAACGGGGAACTTATGGCACAAGCCTTGCTTACCCATTTTGAATGCTCCATTCAAGCTGCCTTGAAGCTGCCTAAATAACAATTTTAGGACGGGTCTCTAGTCTCTGTAGGCAAGGCTCTGGGAAGGGAACGAGTGTTCTCTACATCAACAGGGTGCTTTCATAGCCTGGGTGGGAGCCTCTCCTCAGACGCTCTACAGCTAAAAGGAAACTTGACGTGAGTCCTTTCCTCAAGGTAAAGCCTAGAATAGCCCTGCCGAAGTGGAAGCTTGGAGCGGAGTCCTTGAGGCATTAGTTTCAGGTCTGTTTCCTTTTAAGGTTAGTAAGCTTTTCAGGACACCGAGGACCTCGCCTGGGCACCTTATTCCCTGGAAGACCACCGAGTACCGGCAGTCTCCACTGGGCTACTAAGAAACATCCAGGCCCGGACACCTTTCCCAGTCACTCTGTGTATTTTGTGTGTAGGCCAACACACTGCACTCTTCCTTGGAAGAGCTAGATTTCCTCAGCTCTCCAACAGCCCCAGGAAATGTGTTCTCTCACGTCCTACATATCATGCAAATCTGCCTCATTGCCCTAGGCTGAGCAGCTCTGAGAAACCAAAACTGCTTCGCATTCCTTCTACAAAGTCATACCTTAAGACCCCATCCTTACAGGAGAAAGTCAGCTTGCGTTTCTGCTGTAACCAAAGCACAGATCTTCCTCTTACACTGCAGGGTTTTAGAAGAAGCTAAGCCAGATAGCCTACCTAGAGCGCTCCTTGGGGGAGGCTGTTGGCTACACGCAGAACTCCGTGCCAAATAAACTTTATTCAAGGAAGGGACCAGTGTTTAGCTAGAGTGTATATTTACTTGGTAGAAATCACAAGTAGGTAGGCCGCGTGTTCGCTGGAAACGGTGACCTTATGGCACAAGCCTTGCTTTCCCATTTTGAATGCTCCATGCATGCTGCCTTGAAGTTACCTAAATAACAGTTTTAGGACGAGTCTTTAGTCATTGTAGGCAGGGCTCTGGGAAGGGAACGAGTGTTCTCTGCATCAACAGGGTGCTTTCATAGCCTGGGTGGGAGCCTCTCCTCAGACGCCCTAGAGATAAAGGAAACTTGACGTGAGTTCTTTCCTCCAGGTAAAGCCTTCACTAGCCCTGCCGAAGCTGAGCTTGAAGCAGTTTCCTTGTGGCATTTGTTTTAGGTCTGTTTTCTTTTAAGGTTAGTAAGCTTGTCAAGACACCGAGGACCTCTCGTGGGCACCCTATTCCCTGCAAGAACACCGAGTACCAGCAGGCTCCAATGGGCTACTAAGAAACATCCAGGCCCGGAAACGTTTCCCAGTCACTGTGTATTTTGTGTGTAGGGCAACACACTGCACTCTTCCTTGGAAGAGCTAGATTTCCTCAGCTCTCCAACAACTCCAGGCAATGTGTTCTCTCAATCCCTATATGTCATGCAAATCTCCCTCATTGCCCTTAGGCTGAGCAGCACTGAGAAACCAAAACTGCAACGCATTCCTTCTTTAAAGTCAAACCTTAAGACCCCATCCTTACAGGAGAAAGTCGGCTTGCTTTCCTGCTGTAACCAAAGCACAGTTCTTCCTCTTACACTCCAGGGTTTTAGAAGAAGCAGAGCCCGATAGCCTACCCAGAGCGCTCCCAAGGGGAGGCGGTTGGCTACACGCAGAATTCCGTGCCAAATAAACTTTATTCAAGGAAGGGACCAGTGTGTAGCTAGAGTGTATATTTACTTGGTAGAAATCACAAGGAGGTAGGCTGCATGTTCGCTGGAAACGGGGAACTTATGGCACAAGCCTTGCTTACCACTTTTGAATGCTCCCTTCAAGCTGCCTTGAAGCTACCTAAATTACAATTTTAGGACGGGTCTCTAGTGTCTGTAGGCAGGGCTCTGGGAAGGGAACGAGTGTTCTCTACATCAACAGGGTGCTTTCATTGACTGGGTAGGAGCCTCGCCTGAGACACTCTAGAGCTAAAAGGAAACTTGACGTGAGTCCTCTCCTCAAGGTAAAGCCTAGAATAGCCCTGCCGAAGTGGAAGCTTGGAGAGGAGTTCTTGAGGCATTAGTTTCAGGTCTGTTTTCTTTTAAGGTTAGTAAGCTTTTCAAGGCCCTGAGGACCTCGCCTGGGCACCCTATTCCCTGCAAGAACACCCAGTACCGGCAGGCTCCACTGGGCTACTAAGAAACATCCAGGCCCGGAAACTTTTCCCATTCACTCTTTGTATTTTGTGTGTAGGCCAACACACTACACTCTTCCTTGGAAGAGCTAGATTTCCTCAGCTCTCCAACAGCTCCAGGAAATGTGTTCTCTCACGTCCTACATATCATGCAAATCTGCCTCATTGCCCTAGGCTGACCGGCACTGAGAAACCAAAACTGCTTCACATTCCTTCTACAAAGTCATACCTTAACACCTCATCCTTACAGTAGAAAGTCGGCTTGCGTTTCTGCTGTAACCACAGCACAGTTCTTCCTCTTACACTCCAGGGTTTTAGAAGAAGCTAAGCCCGATAGCCTACCCAGAGCGATCCCTGGGGGAGGCGGTTGGCTACACGCAGAATTACGTGCCAAATAAACTTTATTCAAGGAAGGGACCGGTGTGTAGCTAGAGTGTATATTTACTTGGTAGAAATCACAAGGAGGTAGGCTGCATGTTCGCTGGAAACGGGGAACTTATGGCACAAGCCTTGCTTACCCATTTTGAATGCTCCATTCAAGCTGCCTTGAAGCTGCCTAAATAACAATTTTAGGACGGGTCTCTAGTCTCTGTAGGCAAGGCTCTGGGAAGGGAACGAGTGTTCTCTACATCAACAGGGTGCTTTCATAGCCTGGGTGGGAGCCTCTCCTCAGACGCTCTACAGCTAAAAGGAAACTTGACGTGAGTCCTTTCCTCAAGGTAAAGCCTAGAATAGCCCTGCCGAAGTGGAAGCTTGGAGCGGAGTCCTTGAGGCATTAGTTTCAGGTCTGTTTCCTTTTAAGGTTAGTAAGCTTTTCAGGACACCGAGGACCTCGCCTGGGCACCTTATTCCCTGGAAGACCACCGAGTACCGGCAGTCTCCACTGGGCTACTAAGAAACATCCAGGCCCGGACACCTTTCCCAGTCACTCTGTGTATTTTGTGTGTAGGCCAACACACTGCACTCTTCCTTGGAAGAGCTAGATTTCCTCAGCTCTCCAACAGCCCCAGGAAATGTGTTCTCTCACGTCCTACATATCATGCAAATCTGCCTCATTGCCCTAGGCTGAGCAGCTCTGAGAAACCAAAACTGCTTCGCATTCCTTCTACAAAGTCATACCTTAAGACCCCATCCTTACAGGAGAAAGTCAGCTTGCGTTTCTGCTGTAACCAAAGCACAGATCTTCCTCTTACACTGCAGGGTTTTAGAAGAAGCTAAGCCAGATAGCCTACCTAGAGCGCTCCTTGGGGGAGGCTGTTGGCTACACGCAGAACTCCGTGCCAAATAAACTTTATTCAAGGAAGGGACCAGTGTTTAGCTAGAGTGTATATTTACTTGGTAGAAATCACAAGTAGGTAGGCCGCGTGTTCGCTGGAAACGGTGACCTTATGGCACAAGCCTTGCTTTCCCATTTTGAATGCTCCATGCATGCTGCCTTGAAGTTACCTAAATAACAGTTTTAGGACGAGTCTTTAGTCATTGTAGGCAGGGCTCTGGGAAGGGAACGAGTGTTCTCTGCATCAACAGGGTGCTTTCATAGCCTGGGTGGGAGCCTCTCCTCAGACGCCCTAGAGATAAAGGAAACTTGACGTGAGTTCTTTCCTCCAGGTAAAGCCTTGACTAGCCCTGCCGAAGTTGAGCTTGAAGCAGTTTCCTTGTGGCATTTGTTTTAGGTCTGTTTTCTTTTAAGGTTAGTAAGCTTGTCAAGACACCGAGGACCTCTCGTGGGCACCCTATTCCCTGCAAGAGCACCGAGTACCAGCAGGCTCCACTGGGCTACTAAGAAACATCCAGGCCCGGAAACGTTTCCCAGTCACTGTGTATTTTGTGTGTAGGGCAAGACACTGCACTCTTCCTTGGAAGAGCTAGATTTCCTCAGCTCTCCAACAACTCCAGGCAATGTGTTCTCTCAATTCCTATATGTCATGCAAATCTCCCTCATTGCCCTCAGGCTGAGCAGCACTGAGAAACCAAAACTGCAACGCATTCCTTCTTTAAAGTCAAACCTTAAGACCCCATCCTTACAGGAGAAAGTCGGCTTGCTTTCCTGCTGTAACCAAAGCACAGTTCTTCCTCTTACACTCCAGGGTTTTAGAAGAAGCAGAGCCCGATAGCCTACCCAGAGCGCTCCCAAGGGGAGGCGGTTGGCTACACGCAGAATTCCGTGCCAAATAAACTTTATTCAAGGAAGGGACCAGTGTGTAGCTAGAGTGTATATTTACTTGGTAGAAATCACAAGGAGGTAGGCTGCATGTTCGCTGGAAACGGGGAACTTATGGCACAAGCCTTGCTTACCACTTTTGAATGCTCCCTTCAAGCTGCCTTGAAGCTACCTAAATTACAATTTTAGGACGGGTCTCTAGTGTCTGTAGGCAGGGCTCTGGGAAGGGAACGAGTGTTCTCTACATCAACAGGGTGCTTTCATTGACTGGGTAGGAGCCTCGCCTGAGACACTCTAGAGCTAAAAGGAAACTTGACGTGAGTCCTCTCCTCAAGGTAAAGCCTAGAATAGCCCTGCCGAAGTGGAAGCTTGGAGAGGAGTTCTTGAGGCATTAGTTTCAGGTCTGTTTTCTTTTAAGGTTAGTAAGCTTTTCAAGGCCCTGAGGACCTCGCCTGGGCACCCTATTCCCTGCAAGAACACCCAGTACCGGCAGGCTCCACTGGGCTACTAAGAAACATCCAGGCCCGGAAACTTTTCCCATTCACTCTTTGTATTTTGTGTGTAGGCCAACACACTACACTCTTCCTTGGAAGAGCTAGATTTCCTCAGCTCTCCAACAGCTCCAGGAAATGTGTTCTCTCACGTCCTACATATCATGCAAATCTGCCTCATTGCCCTAGGCTGACCGGCACTGAGAAACCAAAACTGCTTCACATTCCTTCTACAAAGTCATACCTTAACACCTCATCCTTACAGTAGAAAGTCGGCTTGCGTTTCTGCTGTAACCACAGCACAGTTCTTCCTCTTACACTCCAGGGTTTTAGAAGAAGCTAAGCCCGATAGCCTACCCAGAGCGATCCCTGGGGGAGGCGGTTGGCTACACGCAGAATTACGTGCCAAATAAACTTTATTCAAGGAAGGGACCGGTGTGTAGCTAGAGTGTATATTTACTTGGTAGAAATCACAAGGAGGTAGGCTGCATGTTCGCTGGAAACGGGGAACTTATGGCACAAGCCTTGCTTACCCATTTTGAATGCTCCATTCAAGCTGCCTTGAAGCTGCCTAAATAACAATTTTAGGACGGGTCTCTAGTCTCTGTAGGCAAGGCTCTGGGAAGGGAACGAGTGTTCTCTACATCAACAGGGTGCTTTCATAGCCTGGGTGGGAGCCTCTCCTCAGACGCTCTACAGCTAAAAGGAAACTTGACGTGAGTCCTTTCCTCAAGGTAAAGCCTAGAATAGCCCTGCCGAAGTGGAAGCTTGGAGCGGAGTCCTTGAGGCATTAGTTTCAGGTCTGTTTCCTTTTAAGGTTAGTAAGCTTTTCAGGACACCGAGGACCTCGCCTGGGCACCTTATTCCCTGGAAGACCACCGAGTACCGGCAGTCTCCACTGGGCTACTAAGAAACATCCAGGCCCGGACACCTTTCCCAGTCACTCTGTGTATTTTGTGTGTAGGCCAACACACTGCACTCTTCCTTGGAAGAGCTAGATTTCCTCAGCTCTCCAACAGCCCCAGGAAATGTGTTCTCTCACGTCCTACATATCATGCAAATCTGCCTCATTGCCCTAGGCTGAGCAGCTCTGAGAAACCAAAACTGCTTCGCATTCCTTCTACAAAGTCATACCTTAAGACCCCATCCTTACAGGAGAAAGTCAGCTTGCGTTTCTGCTGTAACCAAAGCACAGATCTTCCTCTTACACTGCAGGGTTTTAGAAGAAGCTAAGCCAGATAGCCTACCTAGAGCGCTCCTTGGGGGAGGCTGTTGGCTACACGCAGAACTCCGTGCCAAATAAACTTTATTCAAGGAAGGGACCAGTGTTTAGCTAGAGTGTATATTTACTTGGTAGAAATCACAAGTAGGTAGGCCGCGTGTTCGCTGGAAACGGTGACCTTATGGCACAAGCCTTGCTTTCCCATTTTGAATGCTCCATGCATGCTGCCTTGAAGTTACCTAAATAACAGTTTTAGGACGAGTCTTTAGTCATTGTAGGCAGGGCTCTGGGAAGGGAACGAGTGTTCTCTGCATCAACAGGGTGCTTTCATAGCCTGGGTGGGAGCCTCTCCTCAGACGCCCTAGAGATAAAGGAAACTTGACGTGAGTTCTTTCCTCCAGGTAAAGCCTTGACTAGCCCTGCCGAAGCTGAGCTTGAAGCAGTTTCCTTGTGGCATTTGTTTTAGGTCTGTTTTCTTTTAAGGTTAGTAAGCTTGTCAAGACACCGAGGACCTCTCGTGGGCACCCTATTCCCTGCAAGAGCACCGAGTACCAGCAGGCTCCACTGGGCTACTAAGAAACATCCAGGCCCGGAAACGTTTCCCAGTCACTGTGTATTTTGTGTGTAGGGCAAGACACTGCACTCTTCCTTGGAAGAGCTAGATTTCCTCAGCTCTCCAACAACTCCAGGCAATGTGTTCTCTCAATTCCTATATGTCATGCAAATCTCCCTCATTGCCCTCAGGCTGAGCAGCACTGAGAAACCAAAACTGCAACGCATTCCTTCTTTAAAGTCAAACCTTAAGACCCCATCCTTACAGGAGAAAGTCGGCTTGCTTTCCTGCTGTAACCAAAGCACAGTTCTTCCTCTTACACTCCAGGGTTTTAGAAGAAGCAGAGCCCGATAGCCTACCCAGAGCGCTCCCAAGGGGAGGCGGTTGGCTACACGCAGAATTCCGTGCCAAATAAACTTTATTCAAGGAAGGGACCAGTGTGTAGCTAGAGTGTATATTTACTTGGTAGAAATCACAAGGAGGTAGGCTGCATGTTCGCTGGAAACGGGGAACTTATGGCACAAGCCTTGCTTACCACTTTTGAATGCTCCCTTCAAGCTGCCTTGAAGCTACCTAAATTACAATTTTAGGACGGGTCTCTAGTGTCTGTAGGCAGGGCTCTGGGAAGGGAACGAGTGTTCTCTACATCAACAGGGTGCTTTCATTGACTGGGTAGGAGCCTCGCCTGAGACACTCTAGAGCTAAAAGGAAACTTGACGTGAGTCCTCTCCTCAAGGTAAAGCCTAGAATAGCCCTGCCGAAGTGGAAGCTTGGAGCGGAGTTCTTGAGGCATTAGTTTCAGGTCTGTTTTCTTTTAAGGTTAGTAAGCTTTTCAAGGCCCTGAGGACCTCGCCTGGGCACCCTATTCCCTGCAAGAACACCCAGTACCGGCAGGCTCCACTGGGCTACTAAGAAACATCCAGGCCCGGAAACTTTTCCCATTCACTCTTTGTATTTTGTGTGTAGGCCAACACACTACACTCTTCCTTGGAAGAGCTAGATTTCCTCAGCTCTCCAACAGCTCCAGGAAATGTGTTCTCTCACGTCCTACATATCATGCAAATCTGCCTCATTGCCCTAGGCTGACCGGCACTGAGAAACCAAAACTGCTTCACATTCCTTCTACAAAGTCATACCTTAACACCTCATCCTTACAGTAGAAAGTCGGCTTGCGTTTCTGCTGTAACCACAGCACAGTTCTTCCTCTTACACTCCAGGGTTTTAGAAGAAGCTAAGCCCGATAGCCTACCCAGAGCGATCCCTGGGGGAGGCGGTTGGCTACACGCAGAATTACGTGCCAAATAAACTTTATTCAAGGAAGGGACCGGTGTGTAGCTAGAGTGTATATTTACTTGGTAGAAATCACAAGGAGGTAGGCTGCATGTTCGCTGGAAACGGGGAACTTATGGCACAAGCCTTGCTTACCCATTTTGAATGCTCCATTCAAGCTGCCTTGAAGCTGCCTAAATAACAATTTTAGGACGGGTCTCTAGTCTCTGTAGGCAAGGCTCTGGGAAGGGAACGAGTGTTCTCTACATCAACAGGGTGCTTTCATAGCCTGGGTGGGAGCCTCTCCTCAGACGCTCTACAGCTAAAAGGAAACTTGACGTGAGTTCTTTCCTCAAGGTAAAGCCTAGAATAGCCCTGCCGAAGTGGAAGCTTGGAGCGGAGTCCTTGAGGCATTAGTTTCAGGTCTGTTTCCTTTTAAGGTTAGTAAGCTTTTCAGGACACCGAGGACCTCGCCTGGGCACCTTATTCCCTGGAAGACCACCGAGTACCGGCAGTCTCCACTGGGCTACTAAGAAACATCCAGGCCCGGACACCTTTCCCAGTCACTCTGTGTATTTTGTGTGTAGGCCAACACACTGCACTCTTCCTTGGAAGAGCTAGATTTCCTCAGCTCTCCAACAGCCCCAGGAAATGTGTTCTCTCACGTCCTACATATCATGCAAATCTGCCTCATTGCCCTAGGCTGAGCAGCTCTGAGAAACCAAAACTGCTTCGCATTCCTTCTACAAAGTCATACCTTAAGACCCGATCCTTACAGGAGAAAGTCAGCTTGCGTTTCTGCTGTAACCACAGCACAGTTCTTCCTCTTACACTGCAGGGTTTTAGAAGAAGCTAAGCCAGATAGCCTACCTAGAGCGCTCCTTGGGGGAGGCGGTTGGCTACACGCAGAACTCCGTGCCAAATAAACTTTATTCAAGGAAGGGACCAGTGTTTAGCTAGAGTGTATATTTACTTGGTAGAAATCACAAGTAGGTAGGCCGTGTGTTCGCTGGAAACGGTGACCTTATGGCACAAGCCTTGCTTTCCCATTTTGAATGCTCCATGCATGCTGCCTTGAAGTTACCTAAATAACAGTTTTAGGACGAGTCTTTAGTCATTGTAGGCAGGGCTCTGGGAAGGGAACGAGTGTTCTCTGCATCAACAGGGTGCTTTCATAGCCTGGGTGGGAGCCTCTCCTCAGACGCCCTAGAGATAAAGGAAACTTGACGTGAGTTCTTTCCTCCAGGTAAAGCCTTGACTAGCCCTGCCGAAGCTGAGCTTGAAGCAGTTTCCTTGTGGCATTTGTTTTAGGTCTGTTTTCTTTTAAGGTTAGTAAGCTTGTCAAGACACCGAGGACCTCTCGTGGGCACCCTATTCCCTGCAAGAGCACCGAGTACCAGCAGGCTCCACTGGGCTACTAAGAAACATCCAGGCCCGGAAACGTTTCCCAGTCACTGTGTATTTTGTGTGTAGGGCAACACACTGCACTCTTCCTTGGAAGAGCTAGATTTCCTCAGCTCTCCAACAACTCCAGGAAATGTGTTCTCTCAATTCCTATATGTCATGCAAATCTCCCTCATTGCCCTTAGGCTGAGCAGCACTGAGAAACCAAAACTGCAACGCATTCCTTCTTTAAAGTCAAACCTTAAGACCCCATCCTTACAGGAGAAAGTCGGCTTGCTTTCCTGCTGTAACCAAAGCACAGTTCTTCCTCTTACACTCCAGGGTTTTAGAAGAAGCAGAGCCCGATAGCCTACCCAGAGCGCTCCCAAGGGGAGGCGGTTGGCTACACGCAGAACTCCGTGCCAAATAAACTTTATTCAAGGAAGGGACCGGTGTGTAGCTAGAGTGTATATTTACTTGGTAGAAATCACAAGGAGGTAGGCTGCATGTTCGCTGGAAACGGGGAACTTATGGCACAAGCCTTGCTTACCACTTTTGAATGCTCCCTTCAAGCTGCCTTGAAGCTGCCTAAATAACAATTTTAGGACGGGTCTCTAGTCTCTGTAGGCAGGGCTCTGGGAAGGGAACGAGTGTTCTCTACATCAACAGGGTGCTTTCATAGCCTGGGTGGGAGCCTCTCCTCAGACGCTCTACAGCTAAAAGGAAACTTGACGTGAGTCCTTTCCTCAAGGTAAAGCCTAGAATAGCCCTGCCGAAGTGGAAGCTTGGAGCGGAGTCCTTGAGGCATTAGTTTCAGGTCTGTTTCCTTTTAAGGTTAGTAAGCTTTTCAGGACACCGAGGACCTCGCCTGGGCACCTTATTCCCTGGAAGACCACCGAGTACCGGCAGTCTCCACTGGGCTACTAAGAAACATCCAGGCCCGGACACCTTTCCCAGTCACTCTGTGTATTTTGTGTGTAGGCCAACACACTGCACTCTTCCTTGGAAGAGCTAGATTTCCTCAGCTCTCCAACAGCCCCAGGAAATGTGTTCTCTCACGTCCTACATATCATGCAAATCTGCCTCATTGCCCTAGGCTGAGCAGCTCTGAGAAACCAAAACTGCTTCGCATTCCTTCTACAAAGTCATACCTTAAGACCCCATCCTTACAGGAGAAAGTCAGCTTGCGTTTCTGCTGTAACCACAGCACAGTTCTTCCTCTTACACTGCAGGGTTTTAGAAGAAGCTAAGCCAGATAGCCTACCTAGAGCGCTCCTTGGGGGAGGCGGTTGGCTACACGCAAAACTCCGTGCCAAATAAACTTTATTCAAGGAAGGGACCAGTGTTTAGCTAGAGTGTATATTTACTTGGTAGAAATCACAAGTAGGTAGGCCGTGTGTTCGCTGGAAACGGTGACCTTATGGCACAAGCCTTGCTTTCCCATTTTGAATGCTCCATGCATGCTGCCTTGAAGTTACCTAAATAACAGTTTTAGGACGAGTCTTTAGTCATTGTAGGCAGGGCTCTGGGAAGGGAACGAGTGTTCTCTGCATCAACAGGGTGCTTTCATAGCCTGGGTGGGAGCCTCTCCTCAGACGCCCTAGAGATAAAGGAAACTTGACGTGAGTTCTTTCCTCCAGGTAAAGCCTTGACTAGCCCTGCCGAAGCTGAGCTTGAAGCAGTTTCCTTGTGGCATTTGTTTTAGGTCTGTTTTCTTTTAAGGTTAGTAAGCTTGTCAAGACACCGAGGACCTCTCGTGGGCACCCTATTCCCTGCAAGAGCACCGAGTACCAGCAGGCTCCACTGGGCTACTAAGAAACATCCAGGCCCGGAAACGTTTCCCAGTCACTGTGTATTTTGTGTGTAGGGCAACACACTGCACTCTTCCTTGGAAGAGCTAGATTTCCTCAGCTCTCCAACAACTCCAGGAAATGTGTTCTCTCAATTCCTATATGTCATGCAAATCTCCCTCATTGCCCTTAGGCTGAGCAGCACTGAGAAACCAAAACTGCAACGCATTCCTTCTTTAAAGTCAAACCTTAAGACCCCATCCTTACAGGAGAAAGTCGGCTTGCTTTCCTGCTGTAACCAAAGCACAGTTCTTCCTCTTACACTCCAGGGTTTTAGAAGAAGCAGAGCCCGATAGCCTACCCAGAGCGCTCCCAAGGGGAGGCGGTTGGCTACACGCAGAACTCCGTGCCAAATAAACTTTATTCAAGGAAGGGACCGGTGTGTAGCTAGAGTGTATATTTACTTGGTAGAAATCACAAGGAGGTAGGCTGCATGTTCGCTGGAAACGGGGAACTTATGGCACAAGCCTTGCTTACCACTTTTGAATGCTCCCTTCAAGCTGCCTTGAAGCTGCCTAAATAACAATTTTAGGACGGGTCTCTAGTCTCTGTAGGCAGGGCTCTGGGAAGGGAACGAGTGTTCTCTACATCAACAGGGTGCTTTCATAGCCTGGGTGGGAGCCTCTCCTCAGACGCTCTACAGCTAAAAGGAAACTTGACGTGAGTCCTTTCCTCAAGGTAAAGCCTAGAATAGCCCTGCCGAAGTGGAAGCTTGGAGCGGAGTCCTTGAGGCATTAGTTTCAGGTCTGTTTCCTTTTAAGGTTAGTAAGCTTTTCAGGACACCGAGGACCTCGCCTGGGCACCTTATTCCCTGGAAGACCACCGAGTACCGGCAGTCTCCACTGGGCTACTAAGAAACATCCAGGCCCGGACACCTTTCCCAGTCACTCTGTGTATTTTGTGTGTAGGCCAACACACTGCACTCTTCCTTGGAAGAGCTAGATTTCCTCAGCTCTCCAACAGCCCCAGGAAATGTGTTCTCTCACGTCCTACATATCATGCAAATCTGCCTCATTGCCCTAGGCTGAGCAGCTCTGAGAAACCAAAACTGCTTCGCATTCCTTCTACAAAGTCATACCTTAAGACCCCATCCTTACAGGAGAAAGTCAGCTTGCGTTTCTGCTGTAACCACAGCACAGTTCTTCCTCTTACACTGCAGGGTTTTAGAAGAAGCTAAGCCAGATAGCCTACCTAGAGCGCTCCTTGGGGGAGGCGGTTGGCTACACGCAAAACTCCGTGCCAAATAAACTTTATTCAAGGAAGGGACCAGTGTTTAGCTAGAGTGTATATTTACTTGGTAGAAATCACAAGTAGGTAGGCCGTGTGTTCGCTGGAAACGGTGACCTTATGGCACAAGCCTTGCTTTCCCATTTTGAATGCTCCATGCATGCTGCCTTGAAGTTACCTAAATAACAGTTTTAGGACGAGTCTTTAGTCATTGTAGGCAGGGCTCTGGGAAGGGAACGAGTGTTCTCTGCATCAACAGGGTGCTTTCATAGCCTGGGTGGGAGCCTCTCCTCAGACGCCCTAGAGATAAAGGAAACTTGACGTGAGTTCTTTCCTCCAGGTAAAGCCTTGACTAGCCCTGCCGAAGCTGAGCTTGAAGCAGTTTCCTTGTGGCATTTGTTTTAGGTCTGTTTTCTTTTAAGGTTAGTAAGCTTGTCAAGACACCGAGGACCTCTCGTGGGCACCCTATTCCCTGCAAGAGCACCGAGTACCAGCAGGCTCCACTGGGCTACTAAGAAACATCCAGGCCCGGAAACGTTTCCCAGTCACTGTGTATTTTGTGTGTAGGGCAACACACTGCACTCTTCCTTGGAAGAGCTAGATTTCCTCAGCTCTCCAACAACTCCAGGAAATGTGTTCTCTCAATTCCTATATGTCATGCAAATCTCCCTCATTGCCCTTAGGCTGAGCAGCACTGAGAAACCAAAACTGCAACGCATTCCTTCTTTAAAGTCAAACCTTAAGACCCCATCCTTACAGGAGAAAGTCGGCTTGCTTTCCTGCTGTAACCAAAGCACAGTTCTTCCTCTTACACTCCAGGGTTTTAGAAGAAGCAGAGCCCGATAGCCTACCCAGAGCGCTCCCAAGGGGAGGCGGTTGGCTACACGCAGAACTCCGTGCCAAATAAACTTTATTCAAGGAAGGGACCGGTGTTTAGCTAGAGTGTATATTTACTTGGTAGAAATCACAAGGAGGTAGGCTGCATGTTCGCTGGAAACGGGGAACTTATGGCACAAGCCTTGCTTACCACTTTTGAATGCTCCCTTCAAGCTGCCTTGAAGCTGCCTAAATAACAATTTTAGGACGGGTCTCTAGTCTCTGTAGGCAGGGCTCTGGGAAGGGAACGAGTGTTCTCTACATCAACAGGGTGCTTTCATAGCCTGGGTGGGAGCCTCTCCTCAGACGCTCTACAGCTAAAAGGAAACTTGACGTGAGTCCTTTCCTCAAGGTAAAGCCTAGAATAGCCCTGCCGAAGTGGAAGCTTGGAGCGGAGTCCTTGAGGCATTAGTTTCAGGTCTGTTTCCTTTTAAGGTTAGTAAGCTTTTCAGGACACCGAGGACCTCGCCTGGGCACCTTATTCCCTGGAAGACCACCGAGTACCGGCAGTCTCCACTGGGCTACTAAGAAACATCCAGGCCCGGACACCTTTCCCAGTCACTCTGTGTATTTTGTGTGTAGGCCAACACACTGCACTCTTCCTTGGAAGAGCTAGATTTCCTCAGCTCTCCAACAGCCCCAGGAAATGTGTTCTCTCACGTCCTACATATCATGCAAATCTGCCTCATTGCCCTCGGGTGAGCAGCTCTGAGAAACCAAAGCTGCTTCGCATTCCTTCTACAAAGTCATACCTTAAGACCCCATCCTTACAGGAGAAAGTCAGCTTGCGTTTCTGCTGTAACCACAGCACAGTTCTTCCTCTTACACTGCAGGGTTTTAGAAGAAGCTAAGCCAGATAGCCTACCTAGAGCGCTCCTTGGGGGAGGCGGTTGGCTACACGCAGAACTCCGTGCCAAATAAACTTTATTCAAGGAAGGGACCAGTGTTTAGCTAGAGTGTATATTTACTTGGTAGAAATCACAAGGACGTAGGCTGCATGTTCGCTGGAAACGGTGAACTTATGGCACAAGCCTTGCTTACCCATTTTGAATGCTCCCTTCAAGCTGCCTTGAAGCTGCCTAAATAACAATTTTAGGACGGGTCTCTAGTCTCTGTAGGCAGGGCTCTGGGAAGGGAACGAGTGTTCTCTACATCAACAGGGTGCTTTCATAGCCTGGGTGGGAGCCTCTCCTCAGACGCTCTACAGCTAAAAGGAAACTTGACGTGAGTCCTTTCCTCAAGGTAAAGCCTAGAATAGCCCTGCCGAAGTGGAAGCTTGGAGCGGAGTCCTTGAGGCATTAGTTTCAGGTCTGTTTCCTTTTAAGGTTAGTAAGCTTTTCAGGACACCGAGGACCTCGCCTGGGCACCTTATTCCCTGGAAGACCACCGAGTACCGGCAGTCTCCACTGGGCTACTAAGAAACATCCAGGCCCGGACACCTTTCCCAGTCACTCTGTGTATTTTGTGTGTAGGCCAACACACTGCACTCTTCCTTGGAAGAGCTAGATTTCCTCAGCTCTCCAACAGCCCCAGGAAATGTGTTCTCTCACGTCCTACATATCATGCAAATCTGCCTCATTGCCCTAGGCTGAGCAGCTCTGAGAAACCAAAACTGCTTCGCATTCCTTCTACAAAGTCATACCTTAAGACCCCATCCTTACAGGAGAAAGTCAGCTTGCGTTTCTGCTGTAACCACAGCACAGTTCTTCCTCTTACACTGCAGGGTTTTAGAAGAAGCTAAGCCAGATAGCCTACCTAGAGCGCTCCTTGGGGGAGGCTGTTGGCTACACGCAGAACTCCGTGCCAAATAAACTTTATTCAAGGAAGGGACCAGTGTTTAGCTAGAGTGTATATTTACTTGGTAGAAATCACAAGTAGGTAGGCCGCGTGTTCGCTGGAAACGGTGACCTTATGGCACAAGCCTTGCTTTCCCATTTTGAATGCTCCATGCATGCTGCCTTGAAGTTACCTAAATAACAGTTTTAGGACGAGTCTTTAGTCATTGTAGGCAGGGCTCTGGGAAGGGAACGAGTGTTCTCTGCATCAACAGGGTGCTTTCATAGCCTGGGTGGGAGCCTCTCCTCAGACGCCCTAGAGATAAAGGAAACTTGACGTGAGTTCTTTCCTCCAGGTAAAGCCTTGACTAGCCCTGCCGAAGCTGAGCTTGAAGCAGTTTCCTTGTGGCATTTGTTTTAGGTCTGTTTTCTTTTAAGGTTAGTAAGCTTGTCAAGACACCGAGGACCTCTCGTGGGCACCCTATTCCCTGCAAGAGCACCGAGTACCAGCAGGCTCCACTGGGCTACTAAGAAACATCCAGGCCCGGAAACGTTTCCCAGTCACTGTGTATTTTGTGTGTAGGGCAACACACTGCACTCTTCCTTGGAAGAGCTAGATTTCCTCAGCTCTCCAACAACTCCAGGAAATGTGTTCTCTCAATTCCTATATGTCATGCAAATCTCCCTCATTGCCCTTAGGCTGAGCAGCACTGAGAAACCAAAACTGCAACGCATTCCTTCTTTAAAGTCAAACCTTAAGACCCCATCCTTACAGGAGAAAGTCGGCTTGCTTTCCTGCTGTAACCAAAGCACAGTTCTTCCTCTTACACTCCAGGGTTTTAGAAGAAGCAGAGCCCGATAGCCTACCCAGAGCGCTCCCAAGGGGAGGCGGTTGGCTACACGCAGAACTCCGTGCCAAATAAACTTTATTCAAGGAAGGGACCGGTGTGTAGCTAGAGTGTATATTTACTTGGTAGAAATCACAAGGAGGTAGGCTGCATGTTCGCTGGAAACGGGGAACTTATGGCACAAGCCTTGCTTACCACTTTTGAATGCTCCCTTCAAGCTGCCTTGAAGCTGCCTAAATAACAATTTTAGGACGGGTCTCTAGTCTCTGTAGGCAGGGCTCTGGGAAGGGAACGAGTGTTCTCTACATCAACAGGGTGCTTTCATAGCCTGGGTGGGAGCCTCTCCTCAGTCGCTCTACAGCTAAAAGGAAACTTGACGTGAGTCCTTTCCTCAAGGTAAAGCCTAGAATAGCCCTGCCGAAGTGGAAGCTTGGAGCGGAGTCCTTGAGGCATTAGTTTCAGGTCTGTTTCCTTTTAAGGTTAGTAAGCTTTTCAGGACACCGAGGACCTCGCCTGGGCACCTTATTCCCTGGAAGACCACCGAGTACCGGCAGTCTCCACTGGGCTACTAAGAAACATCCAGGCCCGGACACCTTTCCCAGTCACTCTGTGTATTTTGTGTGTAGGCCAACACACTGCACTCTTCCTTGGAAGAGCTAGATTTCCTCAGCTCTCCAACAGCCCCAGGAAATGTGTTCTCTCACGTCCTACATATCATGCAAATCTGCCTCATTGCCCTAGGCTGAGCAGCTCTGAGAAACCAAAACTGCTTCGCATTCCTTCTACAAAGTCATACCTTAAGACCCCATCCTTACAGGAGAAAGTCAGCTTGCGTTTCTGCTGTAACCACAGCACAGTTCTTCCTCTTACACTGCAGGGTTTTAGAAGAAGCTAAGCCAGATAGCCTACCTAGAGCGCTCCTTGGGGGAGGCGGTTGGCTACACGCAGAACTCCGTGCCAAATAAACTTTATTCAAGGAAGGGACCAGTGTTTAGCTAGAGTGTATATTTACTTGGTAGAAATCACAAGTAGGTAGGCCGTGTGTTCGCTGGAAACGGTGACCTTATGGCACAAGCCTTGCTTTCCCATTTTGAATGCTCCATGCATGCTGCCTTGAAGTTACCTAAATAACAGTTTTAGGACGAGTCTTTAGTCATTGTAGGCAGGGCTCTGGGAAGGGAACGAGTGTTCTCTGCATCAACAGGGTGCTTTCATAGCCTGGGTGGGAGCCTCTCCTCAGACGCCCTAGAGATAAAGGAAACTTGACGTGAGTTCTTTCCTCCAGGTAAAGCCTTGACTAGCCCTGCCGAAGCTGAGCTTGAAGCAGTTTCCTTGTGGCATTTGTTTTAGGTCTGTTTTCTTTTAAGGTTAGTAAGCTTGTCAAGACACCGAGGACCTCTCGTGGGCACCCTATTCCCTGCAAGAGCACCGAGTACCAGCAGGCTCCACTGGGCTACTAAGAAACATCCAGGCCCGGAAACGTTTCCCAGTCACTGTGTATTTTGTGTGTAGGGCAACACACTGCACTCTTCCTTGGAAGAGCTAGATTTCCTCAGCTCTCCAACAACTCCAGGAAATGTGTTCTCTCAATTCCTATATGTCATGCAAATCTCCCTCATTGCCCTTAGGCTGAGCAGCACTGAGAAACCAAAACTGCAACGCATTCCTTCTTTAAAGTCAAACCTTAAGACCCCATCCTTACAGGAGAAAGTCGGCTTGCTTTCCTGCTGTAACCAAAGCACAGTTCTTCCTCTTACACTCCAGGGTTTTAGAAGAAGCAGAGCCCGATAGCCTACCCAGAGCGCTCCCAAGGGGAGGCGGTTGGCTACACGCAGAACTCCGTGCCAAATAAACTTTATTCAAGGAAGGGACCGGTGTGTAGCTAGAGTGTATATTTACTTGGTAGAAATCACAAGGAGGTAGGCTGCATGTTCGCTGGAAACGGGGAACTTATGGCACAAGCCTTGCTTACCACTTTTGAATGCTCCCTTCAAGCTGCCTTGAAGCTGCCTAAATAACAATTTTAGGACGGGTCTCTAGTCTCTGTAGGCAGGGCTCTGGGAAGGGAACGAGTGTTCTCTACATCAACAGGGTGCTTTCATAGCCTGGGTGGGAGCCTCTCCTCAGTCGCTCTACAGCTAAAAGGAAACTTGACGTGAGTCCTTTCCTCAAGGTAAAGCCTAGAATAGCCCTGCCGAAGTGGAAGCTTGGAGCGGAGTCCTTGAGGCATTAGTTTCAGGTCTGTTTCCTTTTAAGGTTAGTAAGCTTTTCAGGACACCGAGGACCTCGCCTGGGCACCTTATTCCCTGGAAGACCACCGAGTACCGGCAGTCTCCACTGGGCTACTAAGAAACATCCAGGCCCGGACACCTTTCCCAGTCACTCTGTGTATTTTGTGTGTAGGCCAACACACTGCACTCTTCCTTGGAAGAGCTAGATTTCCTCAGCTCTCCAACAGCCCCAGGAAATGTGTTCTCTCACGTCCTACATATCATGCAAATCTGCCTCATTGCCCTAGGCTGAGCAGCTCTGAGAAACCAAAACTGCTTCGCATTCCTTCTACAAAGTCATACCTTAAGACCCCATCCTTACAGGAGAAAGTCAGCTTGCGTTTCTGCTGTAACCACAGCACAGTTCTTCCTCTTACACTGCAGGGTTTTAGAAGAAGCTAAGCCAGATAGCCTACCTAGAGCGCTCCTTGGGGGAGGCGGTTGGCTACACGCAGAACTCCGTGCCAAATAAACTTTATTCAAGGAAGGGACCAGTGTTTAGCTAGAGTGTATATTTACTTGGTAGAAATCACAAGTAGGTAGGCCGTGTGTTCGCTGGAAACGGTGACCTTATGGCACAAGCCTTGCTTTCCCATTTTGAATGCTCCATGCATGCTGCCTTGAAGTTACCTAAATAACAGTTTTAGGACGAGTCTTTAGTCATTGTAGGCAGGGCTCTGGGAAGGGAACGAGTGTTCTCTGCATCAACAGGGTGCTTTCATAGCCTGGGTGGGAGCCTCTCCTCAGACGCCCTAGAGATAAAGGAAACTTGACGTGAGTTCTTTCCTCCAGGTAAAGCCTTGACTAGCCCTGCCGAAGCTGAGCTTGAAGCAGTTTCCTTGTGGCATTTGTTTTAGGTCTGTTTTCTTTTAAGGTTAGTAAGCTTGTCAAGACACCGAGGACCTCTCGTGGGCACCCTATTCCCTGCAAGAGCACCGAGTACCAGCAGGCTCCACTGGGCTACTAAGAAACATCCAGGCCCGGAAACGTTTCCCAGTCACTGTGTATTTTGTGTGTAGGGCAACACACTGCACTCTTCCTTGGAAGAGCTAGATTTCCTCAGCTCTCCAACAACTCCAGGAAATGTGTTCTCTCAATTCCTATATGTCATGCAAATCTCCCTCATTGCCCTTAGGCTGAGCAGCACTGAGAAACCAAAACTGCAACGCATTCCTTCTTTAAAGTCAAACCTTAAGACCCCATCCTTACAGGAGAAAGTCGGCTTGCTTTCCTGCTGTAACCAAAGCACAGTTCTTCCTCTTACACTCCAGGGTTTTAGAAGAAGCAGAGCCCGATAGCCTACCCAGAGCGCTCCCAAGGGGAGGCGGTTGGCTACACGCAGAACTCCGTGCCAAATAAACTTTATTCAAGGAAGGGACCGGTGTGTAGCTAGAGTGTATATTTACTTGGTAGAAATCACAAGGAGGTAGGCTGCATGTTCGCTGGAAACGGGGAACTTATGGCACAAGCCTTGCTTACCACTTTTGAATGCTCCCTTCAAGCTGCCTTGAAGCTGCCTAAATAACAATTTTAGGACGGGTCTCTAGTCTCTGTAGGCAGGGCTCTGGGAAGGGAACGAGTGTTCTCTACATCAACAGGGTGCTTTCATAGCCTGGGTGGGAGCCTCTCCTCAGACGCTCTACAGCTAAAAGGAAACTTGACGTGAGTCCTTTCCTCAAGGTAAAGCCTAGAATAGCCCTGCCGAAGTGGAAGCTTGGAGCGGAGTCCTTGAGGCATTAGTTTCAGGTCTGTTTCCTTTTAAGGTTAGTAAGCTTTTCAGGACACCGAGGACCTCGCCTGGGCACCTTATTCCCTGGAAGACCACCGAGTACCGGCAGTCTCCACTGGGCTACTAAGAAACATCCAGGCCCGGACACCTTTCCCAGTCACTCTGTGTATTTTGTGTGTAGGCCAACACACTGCACTCTTCCTTGGAAGAGCTAGATTTCCTCAGCTCTCCAACAGCCCCAGGAAATGTGTTCTCTCACGTCCTACATATCATGCAAATCTGCCTCATTGCCCTAGGCTGAGCAGCTCTGAGAAACCAAAACTGCTTCGCATTCCTTCTACAAAGTCATACCTTAAGACCCCATCCTTACAGGAGAAAGTCAGCTTGCGTTTCTGCTGTAACCACAGCACAGTTCTTCCTCTTACACTGCAGGGTTTTAGAAGAAGCTAAGCCAGATAGCCTACCTAGAGCGCTCCTTGGGGGAGGCGGTTGGCTACACGCAAAACTCCGTGCCAAATAAACTTTATTCAAGGAAGGGACCAGTGTTTAGCTAGAGTGTATATTTACTTGGTAGAAATCACAAGTAGGTAGGCCGTGTGTTCGCTGGAAACGGTGACCTTATGGCACAAGCCTTGCTTTCCCATTTTGAATGCTCCATGCATGCTGCCTTGAAGTTACCTAAATAACAGTTTTAGGACGAGTCTTTAGTCATTGTAGGCAGGGCTCTGGGAAGGGAACGAGTGTTCTCTGCATCAACAGGGTGCTTTCATAGCCTGGGTGGGAGCCTCTCCTCAGACGCCCTAGAGATAAAGGAAACTTGACGTGAGTTCTTTCCTCCAGGTAAAGCCTTGACTAGCCCTGCCGAAGCTGAGCTTGAAGCAGTTTCCTTGTGGCATTTGTTTTAGGTCTGTTTTCTTTTAAGGTTAGTAAGCTTGTCAAGACACCGAGGACCTCTCGTGGGCACCCTATTCCCTGCAAGAGCACCGAGTACCAGCAGGCTCCACTGGGCTACTAAGAAACATCCAGGCCCGGAAACGTTTCCCAGTCACTGTGTATTTTGTGTGTAGGGCAACACACTGCACTCTTCCTTGGAAGAGCTAGATTTCCTCAGCTCTCCAACAACTCCAGGAAATGTGTTCTCTCAATTCCTATATGTCATGCAAATCTCCCTCATTGCCCTTAGGCTGAGCAGCACTGAGAAACCAAAACTGCAACGCATTCCTTCTTTAAAGTCAAACCTTAAGACCCCATCCTTACAGGAGAAAGTCGGCTTGCTTTCCTGCTGTAACCAAAGCACAGTTCTTCCTCTTACACTCCAGGGTTTTAGAAGAAGCAGAGCCCGATAGCCTACCCAGAGCGCTCCCAAGGGGAGGCGGTTGGCTACACGCAGAATTCCGTGCCAAATAAACTTTATTCAAGGAAGGGACCGGTGTGTAGCTAGAGTGTATATTTACTTGGTAGAAATCACAAGGACGTAGGCTGCATGTTCGCTGGAAACGGTGAACTTATGGCACAAGCCTTGCTTACCCATTTTGAATGCTCCCTTCAAGCTGCCTTGAAGCTGCCTAAATAACAATTTTAGGACGGGTCTCTAGTCTCTGTAGGCAGGGCTCTGGGAAGGGAACGAGTGTTCTCTACATCAACAGGGTGCTTTCATAGCCTGGGTGGGAGCCTCTCCTCAGACGCTCTACAGCTAAAAGGAAACTTGACGTGAGTCCTTTCCTCAAGGTAAAGCCTAGAATAGCCCTGCCGAAGTGGAAGCTTGGAGCGGAGTCCTTGAGGCATTAGTTTCAGGTCTGTTTCCTTTTAAGGTTAGTAAGCTTTTCAGGACACCGAGGACCTCGCCTGGGCACCTTATTCCCTGGAAGACCACCGAGTACCGGCAGTCTCCACTGGGCTACTAAGAAACATCCAGGCCCGGACACCTTTCCCAGTCACTCTGTGTATTTTGTGTGTAGGCCAACACACTGCACTCTTCCTTGGAAGAGCTAGATTTCCTCAGCTCTCCAACAGCCCCAGGAAATGTGTTCTCTCACGTCCTACATATCATGCAAATCTGCCTCATTGCCCTCGGGTGAGCAGCTCTGAGAAACCAAAGCTGCTTCGCATTCCTTCTACAAAGTCATACCTTAAGACCCCATCCTTACAGGAGAAAGTCAGCTTGCGTTTCTGCTGTAACCACAGCACAGTTCTTCCTCTTACACTCCAGGGTTTTAGAAGAAGCTAAGCCAGATAGCCTACCTAGAGCGCTCCTTGGGGGAGGCGGTTGGCTACACGCAGAACTCCGTGCCAAATAAACTTTATTCAAGGAAGGGACCAGTGTTTAGCTAGAGTGTATATTTACTTGGTAGAAATCACAAGTAGGTAGGCCGCGTGTTCGCTGGAAACGGTGACCTTATGGCACAAGCCTTGCTTTCCCATTTTGAATGCTCCATGCATGCTGCCTTGAAGTTACCTAAATAACAGTTTTAGGACGAGTCTTTAGTCATTGTAGGCAGGGCTCTGGGAAGGGAACGAGTGTTCTCTGCATCAACAGGGTGCTTTCATAGCCTGGGTGGGAGCCTCTCCTCAGACGCCCTAGAGATAAAGGAAACTTGACGTGAGTTCTTTCCTCCAGGTAAAGCCTTGACTAGCCCTGCCGAAGCTGAGCTTGAAGCAGTTTCCTTGTGGCATTTGTTTTAGGTCTGTTTTCTTTTAAGGTTAGTAAGCTTGTCAAGACACCGAGGACCTCTCGTGGGCACCCTATTCCCTGCAAGAGCACCGAGTACCAGCAGGCTCCACTGGGCTACTAAGAAACATCCAGGCCCGGAAACGTTTCCCAGTCACTGTGTATTTTGTGTGTAGGGCAACACACTGCACTCTTCCTTGGAAGAGCTAGATTTCCTCAGCTCTCCAACAACTCCAGGAAATGTGTTCTCTCAATTCCTATATGTCATGCAAATCTCCCTCATTGCCCTTAGGCTGAGCAGCACTGAGAAACCAAAACTGCAACGCATTCCTTCTTTAAAGTCAAACCTTAAGACCCCATCCTTACAGGAGAAAGTCGGCTTGCTTTCCTGCTGTAACCAAAGCACAGTTCTTCCTCTTACACTCCAGGGTTTTAGAAGAAGCAGAGCCCGATAGCCTACCCAGAGCGCTCCCAAGGGGAGGCGGTTGGCTACACGCAGAACTCCGTGCCAAATAAACTTTATTCAAGGAAGGGACCGGTGTGTAGCTAGAGTGTATATTTACTTGGTAGAAATCACAAGGAGGTAGGCTGCATGTTCGCTGGAAACGGGGAACTTATGGCACAAGCCTTGCTTACCACTTTTGAATGCTCCATTCAAGCTGCCTTGAAGCTGCCTAAATAACAATTTTAGGACGGGTCTCTAGTCTCTGTAGGCAAGGCTCTGGGAAGGGAACGAGTGTTCTCTACATCAACAGGGTGCTTTCATAGCCTGGGTGGGAACCTCTCCTCAGACGCTCTACAGCTAAAAGGAAACTTGACGTGAGTCCTTTCCTCAAGGTAAAGCCTAGAATAGCCCTGCCGAAGTGGAAGCTTGGAGCGGAGACCTTGAGGCATTAGTTTCAGGTCTGTTTCCTTTTAAGGTTAGTAAGCTTTTCAGGACACCGAGGACCTCGCCTGGGCACCTTATTCCCTGGAAGACCACCGAGTACCGGCAGTCTCCACTGGGCTACTAAGAAACATCCAGGCCCGGACACCTTTCCCAGTCACTCTGTGTATTTTGTGTGTAGGCCAACACACTGCACTCTTCCTTGGAAGAGCTAGATTTCCTCAGCTCTCCAACAGCCCCAGGAAATGTGTTCTCTCACGTCCTACATATCATGCAAATCTGCCTCATTGCCCTAGGCTGAGCAGCTCTGAGAAACCAAAACTGCTTCGCATTCCTTCTACAAAGTCATACCTTAAGACCCCATCCTTACAGGAGAAAGTCAGCTTGCGTTTCTGCTGTAACCAAAGCACAGATCTTCCTCTTACACTGCAGGGTTTTAGAAGAAGCTAAGCCAGATAGCCTACCTAGAGCGCTCCTTGGGGGAGGCTGTTGGCTACACGCAGAACTCCGTGCCAAATAAACTTTATTCAAGGAAGGGACCAGTGTTTAGCTAGAGTGTATATTTACTTGGTAGAAATCACAAGTAGGTAGGCCGCGTGTTCGCTGGAAACGGTGACCTTATGGCACAAGCCTTGCTTTCCCATTTTGAATGCTCCATGCATGCTGCCTTGAAGTTACCTAAATAACAGTTTTAGGACGAGTCTTTAGTCATTGTAGGCAGGGCTCTGGGAAGGGAACGAGTGTTCTCTGCATCAACAGGGTGCTTTCATAGCCTGGGTGGGAGCCTCTCCTCAGACGCCCTAGAGATAAAGGAAACTTGACGTGAGTTCTTTCCTCCAGGTAAAGCCTTGACTAGCCCTGCCGAAGCTGAGCTTGAAGCAGTTTCCTTGTGGCATTTGTTTTAGGTCTGTTTTCTTTTAAGGTTAGTAAGCTTGTCAAGACACCGAGGACCTCTCGTGGGCACCCTATTCCCTGCAAGAGCACCGAGTACCAGCAGGCTCCACTGGGCTACTAAGAAACATCCAGGCCCGGAAACGTTTCCCAGTCACTGAGTATTTTGTGTGTAGGGCAACACACTGCACTCTTCCTTGGAAGAGCTAGATTTCCTCAGCTCTCCAACAACTCCAGGAAATGTGTTCTCTCAATTCCTATATGTCATGCAAATCTCCCTCATTGCCCTTAGGCTGAGCAGCACTGAGAAACCAAAACTGCAACGCATTCCTTCTTTAAAGTCAAACCTTAAGACCTCATCCTTACAGGAGAAAGTCGGCTTGCTTTCCTGCTGTAACCAAAGCACAGTTCTTCCTCTTACACTCCAGGGTTTTAGAAGAAGCAGAGCCCGATAGCCTACCCAGAGCGCTCCCAAGGGGAGGCGGTTGGCTACACGCAGAATTCCGTGCCAAATAAACTTTATTCAAGGAAGGGACCAGTGTGTAGCTAGAGTGTATATTTACTTGGTAGAAATCACAAGGAGGTAGGCTGCATGTTCGCTGGAAACGGGGAACTTATGGCACAAGCCTGGCTTACCACTTTTGAATGCTCCCTTCAAGCTGCCTTGAAGCTACCTAAATTACAATTTTAGGACGGGTCTCTAGTGTCTGTAGGCAGGGCTCTGGGAAGGGAACGAGTGTTCTCTACATCAACAGGGTGCTTTCATAGACTGGGTAGGAGCCTCGCCTGAGACACTCTAGAGCTAAAAGGAAACTTGACGTGAGTCCTCTCCTCAAGGTAAAGCCTAGAATAGCCCTGCCGAAGTGGAAGCTTGGAGCGGAGTTCTTGAGGCATTAGTTTCAGGTCTGTTTTCTTTTAAGGTTAGTAAGCTTTTCAAGGCCCTGAGGACCTCGCCTGGGCACCCTATTCCCTGCAAGAACACCCAGTACCGGCAGGCTCCACTGGGCTACTAAGAAACATCCAGGCCCGGAAACTTTTCCCATTCACTCTTTGTATTTTGTGTGTAGGCCAACACACTACACTCTTCCTTGGAAGAGCTAGATTTCCTCAGCTCTCCAACAGCTCCAGGAAATGTGTTCTCTCACGTCCTACATATCATGCAAATCTGCCTCATTGCCCTAGGCTGACCGGCACTGAGAAACCAAAACTGCTTCACATTCCTTCTACAAAGTCATACCTTAACACCTCATCCTTACAGTAGAAAGTCGGCTTGCGTTTCTGCTGTAACCACAGCACAGTTCTTCCTCTTACACTCCAGGGTTTTAGAAGAAGCTAAGCCCGATAGCCTACCCAGAGCGATCCCTGGGGGAGGCGGTTGGCTACACGCAGAATTACGTGCCAAATAAACTTTATTCAAGGAAGGGACCGGTGTGTAGCTAGAGTGTATATTTACTTGGTAGAAATCACAAGGAGGTAGGCTGCATGTTCGCTGGAAACGGGGAACTTATGGCACAAGCCTTGCTTACCCATTTTGAATGCTCCATTCAAGCTGCCTTGAAGCTGCCTAAATAACAATTTTAGGACGGGTCTCTAGTCTCTGTAGGCAAGGCTCTGGGAAGGGAACGAGTGTTCTCTACATCAACAGGGTGCTTTCATAGCCTGGGTGGGAGCCTCTCCTCAGACGCTCTACAGCTAAAAGGAAACTTGACGTGAGTCCTTTCCTCAAGGTAAAGCCTAGAATAGCCCTGCCGAAGTGGAAGCTTGGAGCGGAGTCCTTGAGGCATTAGTTTCAGGTCTGTTTCCTTTTAAGGTTAGTAAGCTTTTCAGGACACCGAGGACCTCGCCTGGGCACCTTATTCCCTGGAAGACCACCGAGTACCGGCAGTCTCCACTGGGCTACTAAGAAACATCCAGGCCCGGACACCTTTCCCAGTCACTCTGTGTATTTTGTGTGTAGGCCAACACACTGCACTCTTCCTTGGAAGAGCTAGATTTCCTCAGCTCTCCAACAGCCCCAGGAAATGTGTTCTCTCACGTCCTACATATCATGCAAATCTGCCTCATTGCCCTAGGCTGAGCAGCTCTGAGAAACCAAAACTGCTTCGCATTCCTTCTACAAAGTCATACCTTAAGACCCCATCCTTACAGGAGAAAGTCAGCTTGCGTTTCTGCTGTAACCAAAGCACAGATCTTCCTCTTACACTGCAGGGTTTTAGAAGAAGCTAAGCCAGATAGCCTACCTAGAGCGCTCCTTGGGGGAGGCTGTTGGCTACACGCAGAACTCCGTGCCAAATAAACTTTATTCAAGGAAGGGACCAGTGTTTAGCTAGAGTGTATATTTACTTGGTAGAAATCACAAGTAGGTAGACCGCGTGTTCGCTGGAAACGGTGACCTTATGGCACAAGCCTTGCTTTCCCATTTTGAATGCTCCATGCATGCTGCCTTGAAGTTACCTAAATAACAGTTTTAGGACGAGTCTTTAGTCATTGTAGGCAGGGCTCTGGGAAGGGAACGAGTGTTCTCTGCATCAACAGGGTGCTTTCATAGCCTGGGTGGGAGCCTCTCCTCAGACGCCCTAGAGATAAAGGAAACTTGACGTGAGTTCTTTCCTCCAGGTAAAGCCTTGACTAGCCCTGCCGAAGCTGAGCTTGAAGCAGTTTCCTTGTGGCATTTGTGTTAGGTCTGTTTTCTTTTAAGGTTAGTAAGCTTGTCAAGACACCGAGGACCTCTCGTGGGCACCCTATTCCCTGCAAGAGCACCGAGTACCAGCAGGCTCCACTGGGCTACTAAGAAACATCCAGGCCCGGAAACGTTTCCCAGTCACTGTGTATTTTGTGTGTAGGGCAACACACTGCACTCTTCCTTGGAAGAGCTAGATTTCCTCAGCTCTCCAACAACTCCAGGCAATGTGTTCTCTCAATTCCTATATGTCATGCAAATCTCCCTCATTGCCCTAGGCTGAGCAGCACTGAGAAACCAAAACTGCAACGCATTCCTTCTTTAAAGTCCAACCTTAAGACCCCATCCTTACAGGAGAAAGTCGGCTTGCTTTCCTGCTGTAACCAAAGCACAGTTCTTCCTCTTACACTCCAGGGTTTTAGAAGAAGCAGAGCCCGATAGCCTACCCAGAGCGCTCCCAAGGGGAGGCGGTTGGCTACACGCAGAATTCCGTGCCAAATAAACTTTATTCAAGGAAGGGACCAGTGTGTAGCTAGAGTGTATATTTACTTGGTAGAAATCACAAGGAGGTAGGCTGCATGTTCGCTGGAAACGGGGAACTTATGGCACAAGCCTGGCTTACCACTTTTGAATGCTCCATTCAAGCTGCCTTGAAGCTACCTAAATTACAATTTTAGGACGGGTCTCTAGTGTCTGTAGGCAGGGCTCTGGGAAGGGAACGAGTGTTCTCTACATCAACAGGGTGCTTTCATAGACTGGGTAGGAGCCTCGCCTGCGACACTCTAGAGCTAAAAGGAAACTTGACGTGAGTCCTCTCCTCAAGGTAAAGCCTAGAATAGCCCTGCCGAAGTGGAAGCTTGGAGAGGAGTTCTTGAGGCATTAGTTTCAGGTCTGTTTTCTTTTAAGGTTAGTAAGCTTTTCAAGGCCCTGAGGACCTCGCCTGGGCACCCTATTCCCTGCAAGAACACCCAGTACCGGCAGGCTCCACTGGGCTACTAAGAAACATCCAGGCCCGGAAACTTTTCCCATTCACTCTTTGTATTTTGTGTGTAGGCCAACACACTACACTCTTCCTTGGAAGAGCTAGATTTCCTCAGCTCTCCAACAGCTCCAGGAAATGTGTTCTCTCACGTCCTACATATCATGCAAATCTGCCTCATTGCCCTAGGCTGACCGGCACTGAGAAACCAAAACTGCTTCACATTCCTTCTACAAAGTCATACCTTAACACCCCATCCTTACAGTAGAAAGTCGGCTTGCGTTTCTGCTGTAACCACAGCACAGTTCTTCCTCTTACACTCCAGGGTTTTAGAAGAAGCTAAGCCCGATAGCCTACCCAGAGCGATCCCTGGGGGAGGCGGTTGGCTACACGCAGAATTACGTGCCAAATAAACTTTATTCAAGGAAGGGACCGGTGTGTAGCTAGAGTGTATATTTACTTGGTAGAAATCACAAGGAGGTAGGCTGCATGTTCGCTGGAAACGGGGAACTTATGGCACAAGCCTTGCTTACCCATTTTGAATGCTCCATTCAAGCTGCCTTGAAGCTGCCTAAATAACAATTTTAGGACGGGTCTCTAGTCTCTGTAGGCAAGGCTCTGGGAAGGGAACGAGTGTTCTCTGCATCAACAGGGTGCTTTCATACCCTGGGTGGGAGCCTCTCCTCAGACGCCCTAGAGATAAAGGTAACTTGACGTGAGTTCTTTCCTCCAGGTAAAGCCTTGACTAGCCCTGCCGAAGCTGAGCTTGAAGCAGTTTCCTTGTGGCATTTGTGTTAGGTCTGTTTTCTTTTAAGGTTAGTAAGCTTGTCAAGACACCGAGGACCTCTCGTGGGCACCCTATTCCCTGCAAGAGCACCGAGTACCAGCAGGCTCCACTGGGCTACTAAGAAACATCCAGGCCCGGAAAATTTCCCAGTCACTGTGTATTTTGTGTGTAGGGCAACACACTGCACTCTTCCTTGGAAGAGCTAGATTTCCTCAGCTCTCCAACAACTCCAGGCAATGTGTTCTCTCAATTCCTATATGTCATGCAAATCTCCCTCATTGCCCTAGGCTGAGCAGCACTGAGAAACCAAAACTGCAACGCATTCCTTCTTTAAAGTCAAACCTTAAGACCCCATCCTTACAGGAGAAAGTCGGCTTGCTTTCCTGCTGTAACCAAAGCACAGTTCTTCCTCTTACACTCCAGGGTTTTAGAAGAAGCAGAGCCCGATAGCCTACCCAGAGCGCTCCCAAGGGGAGGCGGTTGGCTACACGCAGAATTCCGTGCCAAATAAACTTTATTCAAGGAAGGGACCAGTGTGTAGCTAGAGTGTATATTTACTTGGTAGAAATCACAAGGAGGTAGGCTGCATGTTCGCTGGAAACGGGGAACTTATGGCACAAGCCTGGCTTACCACTTTTGAATGCTCCATTCAAGCTGCCTTGAAGCTACCTAAATTACAATTTTAGGACGGGTCTCTAGTGTCTGTAGGCAGGGCTCTGGGAAGGGAACGAGTGTTCTCTACATCAACAGGGTGCTTTCATAGACTGGGTAGGAGCCTCGCCTGCGACACTCTAGAGCTAAAAGGAAACCTGACGTGAGTCCTCTCCTCAAGGTAAAGCCTAGAATAGCCCTGCCGAAGTGGAAGCTTGGAGAGGAGTTCTTGAGGCATTAGTTTCAGGTCTGTTTTCTTTTAAGGTTAGTAACCTTTTCAAGGCCCTGAGGACCTCGCCTGGGCACCCTATTCCCTGCAAGAACACCCAGTACCGGCAGGCTCCACTGGGCTACTAAGAAACATCCAGGCCCGGAAACTTTTCCCATTCACTCTTTGTATTTTGTGTGTAGGCCAACACACTACACTCTTCCTTGGAAGAGCTAGATTTCCTCAGCTCTCCAACAGCTCCAGGAAATGTGTTCTCTCACGTCCTACATATCATGCAAATCTGCCTCATTGCCCTAGGCTGACCGGCACTGAGAAACCAAAACTGCTTCACATTCCTTCTACAAAGTCATACCTTAACACCCCATCCTTACAGTAGAAAGTCGGCTTGCGTTTCTGCTGTAACCACAGCACAGTTCTTCCTCTTACACTCCAGGGTTTTAGAAGAAGCTAAGCCCGATAGCCTACCCAGAGCGATCCCTGGTGGAGGCGGTTGGCTACACGCAGAATTACGTGCCAAATAAACTTTATTCAAGGAAGGGACCGGTGTGTAGCTAGAGTGTATATTTACTTGGTAGAAATCACAAGGACGTAGGCTGCATGTTCGCTGGAAACGGGGAACTTATGGCACAAGCCTTGCTTACCCATTTTGAATGCTCCATTCAAGCTGCCTTGAAGCTGCCTAAATAACAATTTTAGGACGGGTCTCTAGTCTCTGTAGGCAAGGCTCTGGGAAGGGAACGAGTGTTCTCTACATCAACAGGGTGCTTTCATAGCCTGGGTGGGAGCCTCTCCTCAGACGCTCTACAGCTAAAAGGAAACTTGACGTGAGTCCTTTCCTCAAGGTAAAGCCTAGAATAGCCCTGCCGAAGTGGAAGCTTGGAGCGGAGTCCTTGAGGCATTAGTTTCAGGTCTGTTTCCTTTTAAGGTTAGTAAGCTTTTCAGGACACCGAGGACCTCGCCTGGGCACCTTATTCCCTGGAAGACCACCGAGTACCGGCAGTCTCCACTGGGCTACTAAGAAACATCCAGGCCCGGACACCTTTCCCAGTCACTCTGTGTATTTTGTGTGTAGGCCAACACACTGCACTCTTCCTTGGAAGAGCTAGATTTCCTCAGCTCTCCAACAGCCCCAGGAAATGTGTTCTCTCACGTCCTACATATCATGCAAATCTGCCTCATTGCCCTAGGCTGAGCAGCTCTGAGAAACCAAAACTGCTTCGCATTCCTTCTACAAAGTCATACCTTAAGACCCGATCCTTACAGGAGAAAGTCAGCTTGCGTTTCTGCTGTAACCAAAGCACAGATCTTCCTCTTACACTGCAGGGTTTTAGAAGAAGCTAAGCCAGATAGCCTACCTAGAGCGCTCCTTGGGGGAGGCTGTTGGCTACACGCAGAACTCCGTGCCAAATAAACTTTATTCAAGGAAGGGACCAGTGTTTAGCTAGAGTGTATATTTACTTGGTAGAAATCACAAGTAGGTAGACCGCGTGTTCGCTGGAAACGGTGACCTTATGGCACAAGCCTTGCTTTCCCATTTTGAATGCTCCATGCATGCTGCCTTGAAGTTACCTAAATAACAGTTTTAGGACGAGTCTTTAGTCATTGTAGGCAGGGCTCTGGGAAGGGAACGAGTGTTCTCTGCATCAACAGGGTGCTTTCATAGCCTGGGTGGGAGCCTCTCCTCAGACGCCCTAGAGATAAAGGAAACTTGACGTGAGTTCTTTCCTCCAGGTAAAGCCTTGACTAGCCCTGCCGAAGCTGAGCTTGAAGCAGTTTCCTTGTGGCATTTGTTTTAGGTCTGTTTTCTTTTAAGGTTAGTAAGCTTGTCAAGACACCGAGGATCTCTCGTGGGCACCCTATTCCCTGCAAGAGCACCGAGTACCAGCAGGCTCCACTGGGCTACTAAGAAACATCCAGGCCCGGAAACGTTTCCCAGTCACTGTGTATTTTGTGTGTAGGGCAACACACTGCACTCTTCCTTGGAAGAGCTAGATTTCCTCAGCTCTCCAACAACTCCAGGAAATGTGTTCTCTCAATTCCTATATGTCATGCAAATCTCCCTCATTGCCCTTAGGCTGAGCAGCACTGAGAAACCAAAACTGCAACGCATTCCTTCTTTAAAGTCAAACCTTAAGACCCCATCCTTACAGGAGAAAGTCGGCTTGCTTTCCTGCTGTAACCAAAGCACAGTTCTTCCTCTTACACTCCAGGGTTTTAGAAGAAGCAGAGCCCGATAGCCTACCCAGAGCGCTCCCAAGGGGAGGCGGTTGGCTACACGCAGAATTCCGTGCCAAATAAACTTTATTCAAGGAAGGGACCGGTGTGTAGCTAGAGTGTATATTTACTTGGTAGAAATCACAAGGACGTAGGCTGCATGTTCGCTGGAAACGGGGAACTTATGGCACAAGCCTTGCTTACCCATTTTGAATGCTCCATTCAAGCTGCCTTGAAGCTGCCTAAATAACAATTTTAGGACGGGTCTCTAGTCTCTGTAGGCAAGGCTCTGGGAAGGGAACGAGTGTTCTCTACATCAACAGGGTGCTTTCATAGCCTGGGTGGGAGCCTCTCCTCAGACGCTCTACAGCTAAAAGGAAACTTGACGTGAGTCCTTTCCTCAAGGTAAAGCCTAGAATAGCCCTGCCGAAGTGGAAGCTTGGAGCGGAGTCCTTGAGGCATTAGTTTCAGGTCTGTTTCCTTTTAAGGTTAGTAAGCTTTTCAGGACACCGAGGACCTCGCCTGGGCACCTTATTCCCTGGAAGACCACCGAGTACCGGCAGTCTCCACTGGGCTACTAAGAAACATCAAGGCCCGGACACCTTTCCCAGTCACTCTGTGTATTTTGTGTGTAGGCCAACACACTGCACTCTTCCTTGGAAGAGCTAGATTTCTTCAGCTCTCCAACAGCCCCAGGAAATGTGTTCTCTCACGTCCTACATATCATGCAAATCTGCCTCATTGCCCTAGGCTGAGCAGCTCTGAGAAACCAAAACTGCTTCGCATTCCTTCTACAAAGTCATACCTTAAGACCCGATCCTTACAGGAGAAAGTCAGCTTGCGTTTCTGCTGTAACCAAAGCACAGATCTTCCTCTTACACTGCAGGGTTTTAGAAGAAGCTAAGCCAGATAGCCTACCTAGAGCGCTCCTTGGGGGAGGCTGTTGGCTACACGCAGAACTCCGTGCCAAATAAACTTTATTCAAGGAAGGGACCAGTGTTTAGCTAGAGTGTATATTTACTTGGTAGAAATCACAAGTAGGTAGACCGCGTGTTCGCTGGAAACGGTGACCTTATGGCACAAGCCTTGCTTTCCCATTTTGAATGCTCCATGCATGCTGCCTTGAAGTTACCTAAATAACAGTTTTAGGACGAGTCTTTAGTCATTGTAGGCAGGGCTCTGGGAAGGGAACGAGTGTTCTCTGCATCAACAGGGTGCTTTCATACCCTGGGTGGGAGCCTCTCCTCAGACGCCCTAGAGATAAAGGTAACTTGACGTGAGTTCTTTCCTCCAGGTAAAGCCTTGACTAGCCCTGCCGAAGCTGAGCTTGAAGCAGTTTCCTTGTGGCATTTGTGTTAGGTCTCTTTTCTTTTAAGGTTAGTAAGCTTGTCAAGACACCGAGGACCTCTCGTGGGCACCCTATTCCCTGCAAGAGCACCGAGTACCAGCAGGCTCCACTGGGCTACTAAGAAACATCCAGGCCCGGAAACGTTTCCCAGTCACTGAGTATTTTGTGTGTAGGGCAACACACTGCACTCTTCCTTGGAAGAGCTAGATTTCCTCAGCTCTCCAACAACTCAAGGCAATGTGTTCTCTCAATTCCTATATGTCATGCAAATCTCCCTCATTGCCCTAGGCTGAGCAGCACTGAGAAACCAAAACTGCAACGCATTCCTTCTTTAAAGTCAAACCTTAAGACCCCATCCTTACAGGAGAAAGTCGGCTTGCTTTCCTGCTGTAACCAAAGCACAGTTCTTCCTCTTACACTCCAGGGTTTTAGAAGAAGCAGAGCCCGATAGCCTACCCAGAGCGCTCCCAAGGGGAGGCGGTTGGCTACACGCAGAATTCCGTGCCAAATAAACTTTATTCAAGGAAGGGACCAGTGTGTAGCTAGAGTGTATATTTACTTGGTAGAAATCACAAGGAGGTAGGCTGCATGTTCGCTGGAAACGGGGAACTTATGGCACAAGCCTGGCTTACCACTTTTGAATGCTCCATTCAAGCTGCCTTGAAGCTACCTAAATTACAATTTTAGGACGGGTCTCTAGTGTCTGTAGGCAGGGCTCTGGGAAGGGAACGAGTGTTCTCTACATCAACAGGGTGCTTTCATAGACTGGGTAGGAGCCTCGCCTGCGACACTCTAGAGCTAAAAGGAAACTTGACGTGAGTCCTCTCCTCAAGGTAAAGCCTAGAATAGCCCTGCCGAAGTGGAAGCTTGGAGAGGAGTTCTTGAGGCATTAGTTTCAGGTCTGTTTTCTTTTAAGGTTAGTAAGCTTTTCAAGGCCCTGAGGACCTCGCCTGGGCACCCTATTCCCTGCAAGAACACCCAGTACCGGCAGGCTCCACTGGGCTACTAAGAAACATCCAGGCCCGGAAACTTTTCCCATTCACTCTTTGTATTTTGTGTGTAGGCCAACACACTACACTCTTCCTTGGAAGAGCTAGATTTCCTCAGCTCTCCAACAGCTCCAGGAAATGTGTTCTCTCACGTCCTACATATCATGCAAATCTGCCTCATTGCCCTAGGCTGACCGGCACTGAGAAACCAAAACTGCTTCACATTCCTTCTACAAAGTCATACCTTAACACCCCATCCTTACAGTAGAAAGTCGGCTTGCGTTTCTGCTGTAACCACAGCACAGTTCTTCCTCTTACACTCCAGGGTTTTAGAAGAAGCTAAGCCCGATAGCCTACCCAGAGCGATCCCTGGGGGAGGCGGTTGGCTACACGCAGAATTACGTGCCAAATAAACTTTATTCAAGGAAGGGACCGGTGTGTAGCTAGAGTGTATATTTACTTGGTAGAAATCACAAGGAGGTAGGCTGCATGTTCGCTGGAAACGGGGAACTTATGGCACAAGCCTTGCTTACCCATTTTGAATGCTCCATTCAAGCTGCCTTGAAGCTGCCTAAATAACAATTTTAGGACGGGTCTCTAGTCTCTGTAGGCAAGGCTCTGGGAAGGGAACGAGTGTTCTCTACATCAACAGGGTGCTTTCATAGCCTGGGTGGGAGCCTCTCCTCAGACGCTCTACAGCTAAAAGGAAACTTGACGTGAGTCATTTCTTCAAGGTAAAGCCTAGAATAGCCCTGCCGAAGTGGAAGCTTGGAGCGGAGTCCTTGAGGCATTAGTTTCAGGTCTGTTTCCTTTTAAGGTTAGTAAGCTTTTCAGGACACCGAGGACCTCGCCTGGGCACCTTATTCCCTGGAAGACCACCGAGTACCGGCAGTCTCCACTGGGCTACTAAGAAACATCCAGGCCCGGACACCTTTGCCAGTCACTCTGTGTATTTTGTGTGTAGGCCAACACACTGCACTCTTCCTTGGAAGAGCTAGATTTCCTCAGCTCTCCAACAGCCCCAGGAAATGTGTTCTCTCACGTCCTACATATCATGCAAATCTGCCTCATTGCCCTAGGCTGAGCAGCTCTGAGAAACCAAAACTGCTTCGCATTCCTTCTACAAAGTCATACCTTAAGACCCCATCCTTACAGGAGAAAGTCAGCTTGCGTTTCTGCTGTAACCAAAGCACAGATCTTCCTCTTACACTGCAGGGTTTTAGAAGAAGCTAAGCCAGATAGCCTACCTAGAGCGCTCCTTGGGGGAGGCTGTTGGCTACACGCAGAACTCCGTGCCAAATAAACTTTATTCAAGGAAGGGACCAGTGTTTAGCTAGAGTGTATATTTACTTGGTAGAAATCACAAGTAGGTAGGCCGCGTGTTCGCTGGAAACGGTGACCTTATGGCACAAGCCTTGCTTTCCCATTTTGAATGCTCCATGCATGCTGCCTTGAAGTTACCTAAATAACAGTTTTAGGACGAGTCTTTAGTCATTGTAGGCAGGGCTCTGGGAAGGGAACGAGTGTTCTCTGCATCAACAGGGTGCTTTCATAGCCTGGGTGGGAGCCTCTCCTCAGACGCCCTAGAGATAAAGGAAACTTGACGTGAGTTCTTTCCTCCAGGTAAAGCCTTGACTAGCCCTGCCGAAGCTGAGCTTGAAGCAGTTTCCTTGTGGCATTTGTTTTAGGTCTGTTTTCTTTTAAGGTTAGTAAGCTTGTCAAGACACCGAGGACCTCTCGTGGGCACCCTATTCCCTGCAAGAGCACCGAGTACCAGCAGGCTCCACTGGGCTACTAAGAAACATCCAGGCCCGGAAACGTTTCCCAGTCACTGTGTATTTTGTGTGTAGGGCAACACACTGCACTCTTCCTTGGAAGAGCTAGATTTCCTCAGCTCTCCAACAACTCCAGGAAATGTGTTCTCTCAATTCCTATATGTCATGCAAATCTCCCTCATTGCCCTTAGGCTGAGCAGCACTGAGAAACCAAAACTGCAACGCATTCCTTCTTTAAAGTCAAACCTTAAGACCCCATCCTTACAGGAGAAAGTCGGCTTGCTTTCCTGCTGTAACCAAAGCACAGTTCTTCCTCTTACACTCCAGGGTTTTAGAAGAAGCAGAGCCCGATAGCCTACCCAGAGCGCTCCCAAGGGGAGGCGGCTGGCTACACGCAGAATTCCGTGGAAAATAAACTTTATTCAAGGAAGGGACCAGTGTGTAGCTAGAGTGTATATATACTTGGTAGAAATCACAAGGAGGTAGGCTGCATGTTCGCTGGAAACGGGGAACTTATGGCACAAGCCTGGCTTACCACTTTTGAATGCTCCCTTCAAGCTGCCTTGAAGCTACCTAAATTACAATTTTAGGACGGGTCTCTAGTGTCTGTAGGCAGGGCTCTGGGAAGGGAACGAGTGTTCTCTACATCAACAGGGTGCTTTCATAGACTGGGTAGGAGCCTCGCCTGAGACACTCTAGAGCTAAAAGGAAACTTGACGTGAGTCCTCTCCTCAAGGTAAAGCCTAGAATAGCACTGCCGAAGTGGAAGCTTGGAGCGGAGTTCTTGAGGCATTAGTTTCAGGTCTGTTTTCTTTTAAGGTTAGTAAGCTTTTCAAGGCCCTGAGGACCTCGCCTGGGCACCCTATTCCCTGCAAGAACACCCAGTACCGGCAGGCTCCACTGGGCTACTAAGAAACATCCAGGCCCGGAAACTTTTCCCATTCACTCTTTGTATTTTGTGTGTAGGCCAACACACTACACTCTTCCTTGGAAGAGCTAGATTTCCTCAGCTCTCCAACAGCTCCAGGAAATGTGTTCTCTCACGTCCTACATATCATGCAAATCTGCCTCATTGCCCTAGGCTGACCGGCACTGAGAAACCAAAACTGCTTCACATTCCTTCTACAAAGTCATACCTTAACACCCCATCCTTACAGTAGAAAGTCGGCTTGCGTTTCTGCTGTAAACACAGCACAGTTCTTCCTCTTACACTCCAGGGTTTTAGAAGAAGCTAAGCCCGATAGCCTACCCAGAGCGATCCCTGGGGGAGGCGGTTGGCTACACGCAGAATTACGTGCCAAATAAACTTTATTCAAGGAAGGGACCAGTGTGTAGCTAGAGTGTATATTTACTTGGTAGAAATCACAAGGAGGTAGGCTGCATGTTCGCTGGAAACGGGGAACTTATGGCACAAGCCTTGCTTACCCATTTTGAATGCTCCATTCAAGCTGCCTTGAAGCTGCCTAAATAACAATTTTAGGACGGGTATCTAGTCTCTGTAGGCAAGGCTCTGGGAAGGGAACGAGTGTTCTCTACATCAACAGGGTGCTTTCATAGCCTGGGTGGGAGCCTCTCCTCAGACGCTCTACAGCTAAAAGGAAACTTGACGTGAGTCCTTTCCTCAAGGTAAAGCCTAGAATAGCCCTGCCGAAGTGGAAGCTTGGAGCGGAGTCCTTGAGGCATTAGTTTCAGGTCTGTTTCCTTTTAAGGTTAGTAAGCTTTTCAGGACACCGAGGACCTCGCCTGGGCACCTTATTCCCTGGAAGACCACCGAGTACCGGCAGTCTCCACTGGGCTACTAAGAAACATCCAGGCCCGGACACCTTTCCCAGTCACTCTGTGTATTTTGTGTGTAGGCCAACACCCTGCACTCTTCCTTGGAAGAGCTAGATTTCCTCAGCTCTCCAACAGCCCCAGGAAATGTGTTCTCTCACGTCCTACATATCATGCAAATCTGCCTCATTGCCCTAGGCTGAGCAGCTCTGAGAAACCAAAACTGCTTCGCATTCCTTCTACAAAGTCATACCTTAAGACCCGATCCTTACAGGAGAAAGTCAGCTTGCGTTTCTGCTGTAACCAAAGCACAGATCTTCCTCTTACACTGCAGGGTTTTAGAAGAAGCTAAGCCAGATAGCCTACCTAGAGCGCTCCTTGGGGGAGGCTGTTGGCTACACGCAGAACTCCGTGCCAAATAAACTTTATTCAAGGAAGGGACCAGTGTTTAGCTAGAGTGTATATTTACTTGGTAGAAATCACAAGTAGGTAGGCCGCGTGTTCGCTGGAAACGGTGACCTTATGGCACAAGCCTTGCTTTCCCATTTTGAATGCTCCATGCATGCTGCCTTGAAGTTACCTAAATAACAGTTTTAGGACGAGTCTTTAGTCATTGTAGGCAGGGCTCTGGGAAGGGAACGAGTGTTCTCTGCATCAACAGGGTGCTTTCATAGCCTGGGTGGGAGCCTCTCCTCAGACGCCCTAGAGATAAAGGAAACTTGACGTGAGTTCTTTCCTCCAGGTAAAGCCTTGACTAGCCCTGCCGAAGCTGAGCTTGAAGCAGTTTCCTTGTGGCATTTGTTTTAGGTCTGTTTTCTTTTAAGGTTAGTAAGCTTGTCAAGACACCGAGGACCTCTCGTGGGCACCCTATTCCCTGCAAGAGCACCGAGTACCAGCAGGCTCCACTGGGCTACTAAGAAACATCCAGGCCCGGAAACGTTTCCCAGTCACTGTGTATTTTGTGTGTAGGGCAACACACTGCACTCTTCCTTGGAAGAGCTAGATTTCCTCAGCTCTCCAACAACTCCAGGAAATGTGTTCTCTCAATTCCTATATGTCATGCAAATCTCCCTCATTGCCCTTAGGCTGAGCAGCACTGAGAAACCAAAACTGCAACGCATTCCTTCTTTAAAGTCAAACCTTAAGACCCCATCCTTACAGGAGAAAGTCGGCTTGCTTTCCTGCTGTAACCAAAGCACAGTTCTTCCTCTTACACTCCAGGGTTTTAGAAGAAGCAGAGCCCGATAGCCTACCCAGAGCGCTCCCAAGGGGAGGCGGCTGGCTACACGCAGAATTCCGTGGCAAATAAACTTTATTCAAGGAAGGGACCAGTGTGTAGCTAGAGTGTATATATACTTGGTAGAAATCACAAGGAGGTAGGCTGCATGTTCGCTGGAAACGGGGAACTTATGGCACAAGCCTGGCTTACCACTTTTGAATGCTCCCTTCAAGCTGCCTTGAAGCTACCTAAATTACAATTTTAGGACGGGTCTCTAGTGTCTGTAGGCAGGGCTCTGGGAAGGGAACGAGTGTTCTCTACATCAACAGGGTGCTTTCATAGACTGGGTAGGAGCCTCGCCTGAGACACTCTAGAGCTAAAAGGAAACTTGACGTGAGTCCTCTCCTCAAGGTAAAGCCTAGAATAGCACTGCCGAAGTGGAAGCTTGGAGCGGAGTTCTTGAGGCATTAGTTTCAGGTCTGTTTTCTTTTAAGGTTAGTAAGCTTTTCAAGGCCCTGAGGACCTCGCCTGGGCACCCTATTCCCTGCAAGAACACCCAGTACCGGCAGGCTCCACTGGGCTACTAAGAAACATCCAGGCCCGGAAACTTTTCCCATTCACTCTTTGTATTTTGTGTGTAGGCCAACACACTACACTCTTCCTTGGAAGAGCTAGATTTCCTCAGCTCTCCAACAGCTCCAGGAAATGTGTTCTCTCACGTCCTACATATCATGCAAATCTGCCTCATTGCCCTAGGCTGACCGGCACTGAGAAACCAAAACTGCTTCACATTCCTTCTACAAAGTCATACCTTAACACCCCATCCTTACAGTAGAAAGTCGGCTTGCGTTTCTGCTGTAAACACAGCACAGTTCTTCCTCTTACACTCCAGGGTTTTAGAAGAAGCTAAGCCCGATAGCCTACCCAGAGCGATCCCTGGGGGAGGCGGTTGGCTACACGCAGAATTACGTGCCAAATAAACTTTATTCAAGGAAGGGACAAGTGTGTAGCTAGAGTGTATATTTACTTGGTAGAAATCACAAGGAGGTAGGCTGCATGTTCGCTGGAAACGGGGAACTTATGGCACAAGCCTTGCTTACCCATTTTGAATGCTCCATTCAAGCTGCCTTGAAGCTGCCTAAATAACAATTTTAGGACGGGTATCTAGTCTCTGTAGGCAAGGCTCTGGGAAGGGAACGAGTGTTCTCTACATCAACAGGGTGCTTTCATAGCCTGGGTGGGAGCCTCTCCTCAGACGCTCTACAGCTAAAAGGAAACTTGACGTGAGTCCTTTCCTCAAGGTAAAGCCTAGAATAGCCCTGCCGAAGTGGAAGCTTGGAGCGGAGTCCTTGAGGCATTAGTTTCAGGTCTGTTTCCTTTTAAGGTTAGTAAGCTTTTCAGGACACCGAGGACCTCGCCTGGGCACCTTATTCCCTGGAAGACCACCGAGTACCGGCAGTCTCCACTGGGCTACTAAGAAACATCCAGGCCCGGACACCTTTCCCAGTCACTCTGTGTATTTTGTGTGTAGGCCAACACCCTGCACTCTTCCTTGGAAGAGCTAGATTTCCTCAGCTCTCCAACAGCCCCAGGAAATGTGTTCTCTCACGTCCTACATATCATGCAAATCTGCCTCATTGCCCTAGGCTGAGCAGCTCTGAGAAACCAAAACTGCTTCGCATTCCTTCTACAAAGTCATACCTTAAGACCCGATCCTTACAGGAGAAAGTCAGCTTGCGTTTCTGCTGTAACCAAAGCACAGATCTTCCTCTTACACTGCAGGGTTTTAGAAGAAGCTAAGCCAGATAGCCTACCTAGAGCGCTCCTTGGGGGAGGCTGTTGGCTACACGCAGAACTCCGTGCCAAATAAACTTTATTCAAGGAAGGGACCAGTGTTTAGCTAGAGTGTATATTTACTTGGTAGAAATCACAAGTAGGTAGGCCGCGTGTTCGCTGGAAACGGTGACCTTATGGCACAAGCCTTGCTTTCCCATTTTGAATGCTCCATGCATGCTGCCTTGAAGTTACCTAAATAACAGTTTTAGGACGAGTCTTTAGTCATTGTAGGCAGGGCTCTGGGAAGGGAACGAGTGTTCTCTGCATCAACAGGGTGCTTTCATAGCCTGGGTGGGAGCCTCTCCTCAGACGCCCTAGAGATAAAGGTAACTTGACGTGAGTTCTTTCCTCCAGGTAAAGCCTTGACTAGCCCTGCCGAAGCTGAGCTTGAAGCAGTTTCCTTGTGGCATTTGTGTTAGGTCTGTTTTCTTTTAAGGTTAGTAAGCTTTTCAAGACACCGAGGACCTCTCGTGAGCAACCTATTCCCTGCAAGAGCACCGAGTACCAGCAGGCTCCACTGGGCTACTAAGAAACATCCAGGCCCGGAAACGTTTCCCAGTCACTGTGTATTTTGTGTGTAGGGCAACACACTGCACTCTTCCTTGGAAGAGCTAGATTTCCTCAGCTCTCCAACAACTCCAGGAAATGTGTTCTCTCAATTCCTATATGTCATGCAAATCTCCCTCATTGCCCTTAGGCTGAGCAGCACTGAGAAACCAAAACTGCAACGCATTCCTTCTTTAAAGTCAAACCTTAAGACCCCATCCTTACAGGAGAAAGTCGGCTTGCTTTCCTGCTGTAACCAAAGCACAGTTCTTCCTCTTACACTCCAGGGTTTTAGAAGAAGCAGAGCCCGATAGCCTACCCAGAGCGCTCCCAAGGGGAGGCGGTTGGCTACACGCAGAATTCCGTGCCAAATAAACTTTATTCAAGGAAGGGACCAGTGTGTAGCTAGAGTGTATATTTACTTGGTAGAAATCACAAGGAGGTAGGCTGCATGTTCGCTGGAAACGGGGAACTTATGGCACAAGCCTTGCTTACCACTTTTGAATGCTCCCTTCAAGCTGCCTTGAAGCTACCTAAATTACAATTTTAGGACGGGTCTCTAGTGTCTGTAGGCAGGGCTCTGGGAAGGGAACGAGTGTTCTCTACATCAACAGGGTGCTTTCATAGACTGGGTAGGAGCCTCGCCTGAGACACTCTAGAGCTAAAAGGAAACTTGACGTGAGTCCTCTCCTCAAGGTAAAGCCTAGAATAGCCCTGCCGAAGTGGAAGCTTGGAGCGGAGTTCTTGAGGCATTAGTTTCAGGTCTGTTTTCTTTTAAGGTTAGTAAGCTTTTCAAGGCCCTGAGGACCTCGCCTGGGCACCCTATTCCCTGCAAGAACACCCAGTACCGGCAGGCTCCACTGGGCTACTAAGAAACATCCAGGCCCGGAAACTTTTCCCATTCACTCTTTGTATTTTGTGTGTAGGCCAACACACTACACTCTTCCTTGGAAGAGCTAGATTTCCTCAGCTCTCCAACAGCTCCAGGAAATGTGTTCTCTCACGTCCTACATATCATGCAAATCTGCCTCATTGCCCTAGGCTGACCGGCACTGAGAAACCAAAACTGCTTCACATTCCTTCTACAAAGTCATACCTTAACACCTCATCCTTACAGTAGAAAGTCGGCTTGCGTTTCTGCTGTAACCACAGCACAGTTCTTCCTCTTACACTCCAGGGTTTTAGAAGAAGCTAAGCCCGATAGCCTACCCAGAGCGATCCCTGGGGGAGGCGGTTGGCTACACGCAGAATTACGTGCCAAATAAACTTTATTCAAGGAAGGGACCGGTGTGTAGCTAGAGTGTATATTTACTTGGTAGAAATCACAAGGAGGTAGGCTGCATGTTCCCTGGAAACGGGGAACTGATGGCACAAGCCTTGCTTACCCATTTTGAATGCTCCATTCAAGCTGCCTTGAAGCTGCCTAAATAACAATTTTAGGACGGGTCTCTAGTCTCTGTAGGCAAGGCTCTGGGAAGGGAACGAGTGTTCTCTACATCAACAGGGTGCTTTCATAGCCTGGGTGGGAACCTCTCCTCAGACGCTCTACAGCTAAAAGGAAACTTGACGTGAGTCCTTTCCTCAAGGTAAAGCCTAGAATAGCCCTGCCGAAGTGGAAGCTTGGAGCGGAGTCCTTGAGGCATTAGTTTCAGGTCTGTTTCCTTTTAAGGTTAGTAAGCTTTTCAGGACACCGAGGACCTCGCCTGGGCACCTTATTCCCTGGAAGACCACCGAGTACCGGCAGTCTCCACTGGGCTACTAAGAAACATCCAGGCCCGGACACCTTTCCCAGTCACTCTGTGTATTTTGTGTGTAGGCCAACACACTGCACTCTTCCTTGGAAGAGCTAGATTTCCTCAGCTCTCCAACAGCCCCAGGAAATGTGTTCTCTCACGTCCTACATATCATGCAAATCTGCCTCATTGCCCTAGGCTGAGCAGCTCTGAGAAACCAAAACTGCTTCGCATTCCTTCTACAAAGTCATACCTTAAGACCCCATCCTTACAGGAGAAAGTCAGCTTGCGTTTCTGCTGTAACCAAAGCACAGATCTTCCTCTTACACTGCAGGGTTTTAGAAGAAGCTAAGCCAGATAGCCTACCTAGAGCGCTCCTTGGGGGAGGCTGTTGGCTACACGCAGAACTCCGTGCCAAATAAACTTTATTCAAGGAAGGGACCAGTGTTTAGCTAGAGTGTATATTTACTTGGTAGAAATCACAAGTAGGTAGGCCGCGTGTTCGCTGGAAACGGTGACCTTATGGCACAAGCCTTGCTTTCCCATTTTGAATGCTCCATGCATGCTGCCTTGAAGTTACCTAAATAACAGTTTTAGGACGAGTCTTTAGTCATTGTAGGCAGGGCTCTGGGAAGGGAACGAGTGTTCTCTGCATCAACAGGGTGCTTTCATAGCCTGGGTGGGAGCCTCTCCTCAGACGCCCTAGAGATAAAGGAAACTTGACGTGAGTTCTTTCCTCCAGGTAAAGCCTTGACTAGCCCTGCCGAAGCTGAGCTTGAAGCAGTTTCCTTGTGGCATTTGTTTTAGGTCTGTTTTCTTTTAAGGTTAGTAAGCTTGTCAAGACACCGAGGACCTCTCGTGGGCACCCTATTCCCTGCAAGAGCACCGAGTACCAGCAGGCTCCACTGGGCTACTAAGAAACATCCAGGCCCGGAAACGTTTCCCAGTCACTGAGTATTTTGTGTGTAGGGCAACACACTGCACTCTTCCTTGGAAGAGCTAGATTTCCTCAGCTCTCCAACAACTCCAGGAAATGTGTTCTCTCAATTCCTATATGTCATGCAAATCTCCCTCATTGCCCTTAGGCTGAGCAGCACTGAGAAACCAAAACTGCAACGCATTCCTTCTTTAAAGTCAAACCTTAAGACCTCATCCTTACAGGAGAAAGTCGGCTTGCTTTCCTGCTGTAACCAAAGCACAGTTCTTCCTCTTACACTCCAGGGTTTTAGAAGAAGCAGAGCCCGATAGCCTACCCAGAGCGCTCCCAAGGGGAGGCGGTTGGCTACACGCAGAATTCCGTGCCAAATAAACTTTATTCAAGGAAGGGACCAGTGTGTAGCTAGAGTGTATATTTACTTGGTAGAAATCACAAGGAGGTAGGCTGCATGTTCGCTGGAAACGGGGAACTTATGGCACAAGCCTGGCTTACCACTTTTGAATGCTCCCTTCAAGCTGCCTTGAAGCTACCTAAATTACAATTTTAGGACGGGTCTCTAGTGTCTGTAGGCAGGGCTCTGGGAAGGGAACGAGTGTTCTCTACATCAACAGGGTGCTTTCATAGACTGGGTAGGAGCCTCGCCTGAGACACTCTAGAGCTAAAAGGAAACTTGACGTGAGTCCTCTCCTCAAGGTAAAGCCTAGAATAGCCCTGCCGAAGTGGAAGCTTGGAGCGGAGTTCTTGAGGCATTAGTTTCAGGTCTGTTTTCTTTTAAGGTTAGTAAGCTTTTCAAGGCCCTGAGGACCTCGCCTGGGCACCCTATTCCCTGCAAGAACACCCAGTACCGGCAGGCTCCACTGGGCTACTAAGAAACATCCAGGCCCGGAAACTTTTCCCATTCACTCTTTGTATTTTGTGTGTAGGCCAACACACTACACTCTTCCTTGGAAGAGCTAGATTTCCTCAGCTCTCCAACAGCTCCAGGAAATGTGTTCTCTCACGTCCTACATATCATGCAAATCTGCCTCATTGCCCTAGGCTGACCGGCACTGAGAAACCAAAACTGCTTTACATTCCTTCTACAAAGTCATACCTTAACACCTCATCCTTACAGTAGAAAGTCGGCTTGCGTTTCTGCTGTAACCACAGCACAGTTCTTCCTCTTACACTCCAGGGTTTTAGAAGAAGCTAAGCCCGATAGCCTACCCAGAGCGATCCCTGGGGGAGGCGGTTGGCTACACGCAGAATTACGTGCCAAATAATCTTTATTCAAGGAAGGGACCGGTGTGTAGCTAGAGTGTATATTTACTTGGTAGAAATCACAAGGAGGTAGGCTGCATGTTCGCTGGAAACGGGGAACTTATGGCACAAGCCTTGCTTACCCATTTTGAATGCTCCATTCAAGCTGCCTTGAAGCTGCCTAAATAACAATTTTAGGACGGGTCTCTAGTCTCTGTAGGCAAGGCTCTGGGAAGGGAACGAGTGTTCTCTACATCAACAGGGTGCTTTCATAGCCTGGGTGGGAGCCTCTCCTCAGACGCTCTACAGCTAAAAGGAAACTTGACGTGAGTCCTTTCCTCAAGGTAAAGCCTAGAATAGCCCTGCCGAAGTGGAAGCTTGGAGCGGAGTCCTTGAGGCATTAGTTTCAGGTCTGTTTCCTTTTAAGGTTAGTAAGCTTTTCAGGACACCGAGGACCTCGCCTGGGCACCTTATTCCCTGGAAGACCACCGAGTACCGGCAGTCTCCACTGGGCTACTAAGAAACATCCAGGCCCGGACACCTTTCCCAGTCACTCTGTGTATTTTGTGTGTAGGCCAACACACTGCACTCTTCCTTGGAAGAGCTAGATTTCCTCAGCTCTCCAACAGCCCCAGGAAATGTGTTCTCTCACGTCCTACATATCATGCAAATCTGCCTCATTGCCCTAGGCTGAGCAGCTCTGAGAAACCAAAACTGCTTCGCATTCCTTCTACAAAGTCATACCTTAAGACCCCATCCTTACAGGAGAAAGTCAGCTTGCGTTTCTGCTGTAACCAAAGCACAGATCTTCCTCTTACACTGCAGGGTTTTAGAAGAAGCTAAGCCAGATAGCCTACCTAGAGCGCTCCTTGGGGGAGGCTGTTGGCTACACGCAGAACTCCGTGCCAAATAAACTTTATTCAAGGAAGGGACCAGTGTTTAGCTAGAGTGTATATTTACTTGGTAGAAATCACAAGTAGGTAGACCGCGTGTTCGCTGGAAACGGTGACCTTATGGCACAAGCCTTGCTTTCCCATTTTGAATGCTCCATGCATGCTGCCTTGAAGTTACCTAAATAACAGTTTTAGGACGAGTCTTTAGTCATTGTAGGCAGGGCTCTGGGAAGGGAACGAGTGTTCTCTGCATCAACAGGGTGCTTTCATACCCTGGGTGGGAGCCTCTCCTCAGACGCCCTAGAGATAAAGGAAACTTGACGTGAGTTCTTTCCTCCAGGTAAAGCCTTGACTAGCCCTGCCGAAGCTGAGCTTGAAGCAGTTTCCTTGTGGCATTTGTGTTAGGTCTGTTTTCTTTTAAGGTTAGTAAGCTTGTCAAGACACCGAGGACCTCTCGTGGGCACCCTATTCCCTGCAAGAGCACCGAGTACCAGCAGGCTCCACTGGGCTACTAAGAAACATCCAGGCCCGGAAACGTTTCCCAGTCACTGTGTATTTTGTGTGTAGGGCAACACACTGCACTCTTCCTTGGAAGAGCTAGATTTCCTCAGCTCTCCAACAACTCCAGGCAATGTGTTCTCTCAATTCCTATATGTCATGCAAATCTCCCTCATTGCCCTAGGCTGAGCAGCACTGAGAAACCAAAACTGCAACGCATTCCTTCTTTAAAGTCCAACCTTAAGACCCCATCCTTACAGGAGAAAGTCGGCTTGCTTTCCTGCTGTAACCAAAGCACAGTTCTTCCTCTTACACTCCAGGGTTTTAGAAGAAGCAGAGCCCGATAGCCTACCCAGAGCGCTCCCAAGGGGAGGCGGTTGGCTACACGCAGAATTCCGTGCCAAATAAACTTTATTCAAGGAAGGGACCAGTGTGTAGCTAGAGTGTATATTTACTTGGTAGAAATCACAAGGAGGTAGGCTGCATGTTCGCTGGAAACGGGGAACTTATGGCACAAGCCTGGCTTACCACTTTTGAATGCTCCATTCAAGCTGCCTTGAAGCTACCTAAATTACAATTTTAGGACGGGTCTCTAGTGTCTGTAGGCAGGGCTCTGGGAAGGGAACGAGTGTTCTCTACATCAACAGGGTGCTTTCATAGACTGGGTAGGAGCCTCGCCTGCGACACTCTAGAGCTAAAAGGAAACTTGACGTGAGTCCTCTCCTCAAGGTAAAGCCTAGAATAGCCCTGCCGAAGTGGAAGCTTGGAGAGGAGTTCTTGAGGCATTAGTTTCAGGTCTGTTTTCTTTTAAGGTTAGTAAGCTTTTCAAGGCCCTGAGGACCTCGCCTGGGCACCCTATTCCCTGCAAGAACACCCAGTACCGGCAGGCTCCACTGGGCTACTAAGAAACATCCAGGCCCGGAAACTTTTCCCATTCACTCTTTGTATTTTGTGTGTAGGCCAACACACTACACTCTTCCTTGGAAGAGCTAGATTTCCTCAGCTCTCCAACAGCTCCAGGAAATGTGTTCTCTCACGTCCTACATATCATGCAAATCTGCCTCATTGCCCTAGGCTGACCGGCACTGAGAAACCAAAACTGCTTCACATTCCTTCTACAAAGTCATACCTTAACACCCCATCCTTACAGTAGAAAGTCGGCTTGCGTTTCTGCTGTAACCACAGCACAGTTCTTCCTCTTACACTCCAGGGTTTTAGAAGAAGCTAAGCCCGATAGCCTACCCAGAGCGATCCCTGGGGGAGGCGGTTGGCTACACGCAGAATTCCGTGCCAAATAAACTTTATTCAAGGAAGGGACCAGTGTGTAGCTAGAGTGTATATTTACTTGGTAGAAATCACAAGGAGGTAGGCTGCATGTTCGCTGGAAACGGGGAACTTATGGCACAAGCCTGGCTTACCACTTTTGAATGCTCCATTCAAGCTGCCTTGAAGCTACCTAAATTACAATTTTAGGACGGGTCTCTAGTGTCTGTAGGCAGGGCTCTGGGAAGGGAACGAGTGTTCTCTACATCAACAGGGTGCTTTCATAGACTGGGTAGGAGCCTCGCCTGCGACACTCTAGAGCTAAAAGGAAACTTGACGTGAGTCCTCTCCTCAAGGTAAAGCCTAGAATAGCCCTGCCGAAGTGGAAGCTTGGAGAGGAGTTCTTGAGGCATTAGTTTCAGGTCTGTTTTCTTTTAAGGTTAGTAAGCTTTTCAAGGCCCTGAGGACCTCGCCTGGGCACCCTATTCCCTGCAAGAACACCCAGTACCGGCAGGCTCCACTGGGCTACTAAGAAACATCCAGGCCCGGAAACTTTTCCCATTCACTCTTTGTATTTTGTGTGTAGGCCAACACACTACACTCTTCCTTGGAAGAGCTAGATTTCCTCAGCTCTCCAACAGCTCCAGGAAATGTGTTCTCTCACGTCCTACATATCATGCAAATCTGCCTCATTGCCCTAGGCTGACCGGCACTGAGAAACCAAAACTGCTTCACATTCCTTCTACAAAGTCATACCTTAACACCCCATCCTTACAGTAGAAAGTCGGCTTGCGTTTCTGCTGTAACCACAGCACAGTTCTTCCTCTTACACTCCAGGGTTTTAGAAGAAGCTAAGCCCGATAGCCTACCCAGAGCGATCCCTGGGGGAGGCGGTTGGCTACACGCAGAATTACGTGCCAAATAAACTTTATTCAAGGAAGGGACCGGTGTGTAGCTAGAGTGTATATTTACTTGGTAGAAATCACAAGGAGGTAGGCTGCATGTTCGCTGGAAACGGGGAACTTATGGCACAAGCCTTGCTTACCCATTTTGAATGCTCCATTCAAGCTGCCTTGAAGCTGCCTAAATAACAATTTTAGGACGGGTATCTAGTCTCTGTAGGCAAGGCTCTGGGAAGGGAACGAGTGTTCTCTACATCAACAGGGTGCTTTCATAGCCTGGGTGGGAGCCTCTCCTCAGACGCTCTACAGCTAAAAGGAAACTTGACGTGAGTCCTTTCCTCAAGGTAAAGCCTAGAATAGCCCTGCCGAAGTGGAAGCTTGGAGCGGAGTCCTTGAGGCATTAGTTTCAGGTCTGTTTCCTTTTAAGGTTAGTAAGCTTTTCAGGACACCGAGGACCTCGCCTGGGCACCTTATTCCCTGGAAGACCACCGAGTACCGGCAGTCTCCACTGGGCTACTAAGAAACATCCAGGCCCGGACACCTTTCCCAGTCACTCTGTGTATTTTGTGTGTAGGCCAACACACTGCACTCTTCCTTGGAAGAGCTAGATTTCTTCAGCTCTCCAACAGCCCCAGGAAATGTGTTCTCTCACGTCCTACATATCATGCAAATCTGCCTCATTGCCCTAGGCTGAGCAGCTCTGAGAAACCAAAACTGCTTCGCATTCCTTCTACAAAGTCATACCTTAAGACCCCATCCTTACAGGAGAAAGTCAGCTTGCGTTTCTGCTGTAACCAAAGCACAGATCTTCCTCTTACACTGCAGGGTTTTAGAAGAAGCTAAGCCAGATAGCCTACCTAGAGCGCTCCTTGGGGGAGGCTGTTGGCTACACGCAGAACTCCGTGCCAAATAAACTTTATTCAAGGAAGGGACCAGTGTTTAGCTAGAGTGTATATTTACTTGGTAGAAATCACAAGTAGGTAGACCGCGTGTTCGCTGGAAACGGTGACCTTATGGCACAAGCCTTGCTTTCCCATTTTGAATGCTCCATGCATGCTGCCTTGAAGTTACCTAAATAACAGTTTTAGGACGAGTCTTTAGTCATTGTAGGCAGGGCTCTGGGAAGGGAACGAGTGTTCTCTGCATCAACAGGGTGCTTTCATACCCTGGGTGGGAGCCTCTCCTCAGACGCCCTAGAGATAAAGGTAACTTGACGTGAGTTCTTTCCTCCAGGTAAAGCCTTGACTAGCCCTGCCGAAGCTGAGCTTGAAGCAGTTTCCTTGTGGCATTTGTGTTAGGTCTGTTTTCTTTTAAGGTTAGTAAGCTTGTCAAGACACCGAGGACCTCTCGTGGGCACCCTATTCCCTGCAAGTGCACCGAGTACCAGCAGGCTCCACTGGGCTACTAAGAAACATCCAGGCCCGGAAAATTTCCCAGTCACTGTGTATTTTGTGTGTAGGGCAACACACTGCACTCTTCCTTGGAAGAGCTAGATTTCCTCAGCTCTCCAACAACTCCAGGCAATGTGTTCTCTCAATTCCTATATGTCATGCAAATCTCCCTCATTGCCCTAGGCTGAGCAGCACTGAGAAACCAAAACTGCAACGCATTCCTTCTTTAAAGTCAAACCTTAAGACCCCATCCTTACAGGAGAAAGTCGGCTTGCTTTCCTGCTGTAACCAAAGCACAGTTCTTCCTCTTACACTCCAGGGTTTTAGAAGAAGCAGAGCCCGATAGCCTACCCAGAGCGCTCCCAAGGGGAGGCGGTTGGCTACACGCAGAATTCCGTGCCAAATAAACTTTATTCAAGGAAGGGACCAGTGTGTAGCTAGAGTGTATATTTACTTGGTAGAAATCACAAGGAGGTAGGCTGCATGTTCGCTGGAAACGGGGAACTTATGGCACAAGCCTGGCTTACCACTTTTGAATGCTCCATTCAAGCTGCCTTGAAGCTACCTAAATTACAATTTTAGGACGGGTCTCTAGTGTCTGTAGGCAGGGCTCTGGGAAGGGAACGAGTGTTCTCTACATCAACAGGGTGCTTTCATAGACTGGGTAGGAGCCTCGCCTGCGACACTCTAGAGCTAAAAGGAAACCTGACGTGAGTCCTCTCCTCAAGGTAAAGCCTAGAATAGCCCTGCCGAAGTGGAAGCTTGGAGAGGAGTTCTTGAGGCATTAGTTTCAGGTCTGTTTTCTTTTAAGGTTAGTAAGCTTTTCAAGGCCCTGAGGACCTCGCCTGGGCACCCTATTCCCTGCAAGAACACCCAGTACCGGCAGGCTCCACTGGGCTACTAAGAAACATCCAGGCCCGGAAACTTTTCCCATTCACTCTTTGTATTTTGTGTGTAGGCCAACACACTACACTCTTCCTTGGAAGAGCTAGATTTCCTCAGCTCTCCAACAGCTCCAGGAAATGTGTTCTCTCACGTCCTACATATCATGCAAATCTGCCTCATTGCCCTAGGCTGACCGGCACTGAGAAACCAAAACTGCTTCACATTCCTTCTACAAAGTCATACCTTAACACCCCATCCTTACAGTAGAAAGTCGGCTTGCGTTTCTGCTGTAACCACAGCACAGTTCTTCCTCTTACACTCCAGGGTTTTAGAAGAAGCTAAGCCCGATAGCCTACCCAGAGCGATCCCTGGTGGAGGCGGTTGGCTACACGCAGAATTACGTGCCAAATAAACTTTATTCAAGGAAGGGACCGGTGTGTAGCTAGAGTGTATATTTACTTGGTAGAAATCACAAGGACGTAGGCTGCATGTTCGCTGGAAACGGGGAACTTATGGCACAAGCCTTGCTTACCCATTTTGAATGCTCCATTCAAGCTGCCTTGAAGCTGCCTAAATAACAATTTTAGGACGGGTCTCTAGTCTCTGTAGGCAAGGCTCTGGGAAGGGAACGAGTGTTCTCTACATCAACAGGGTGCTTTCATAGCCTGGGTGGGAGCCTCTCCTCAGACGCTCTACAGCTAAAAGGAAACTTGACGTGAGTCCTTTCCTCAAGGTAAAGCCTAGAATAGCCCTGCCGAAGTGGAAGCTTGGAGCGGAGTCCTTGAGGCATTAGTTTCAGGTCTGTTTCCTTTTAAGGTTAGTAAGCTTTTCAGGACACCGAGGACCTCGCCTGGGCACCTTATTCCCTGGAAGACCACCGAGTACCGGCAGTCTCCACTGGGCTACTAAGAAACATCCAGGCCCGGACACCTTTCCCAGTCACTCTGTGTATTTTGTGTGTAGGCCAACACACTGCACTCTTCCTTGGAAGAGCTAGATTTCCTCAGCTCTCCAACAGCCCCAGGAAATGTGTTCTCTCACGTCCTACATATCATGCAAATCTGCCTCATTTCCCTAGGCTGATCAGCTCTGAGAAACCAAAACTGCTTCGCATTCCTTCTACAAAGTCATACCTTAAGACCCGATCCTTACAGGAGAAAGTCAGCTTGCGTTTCTGCTGTAACCAAAGCACAGATCTTCCTCTTACACTGCAGGGTTTTAGAAGAAGCTAAGCCAGATAGCCTACCTAGAGCGCTCCTTGGGGGAGGCTGTTGGCTACACGCAGAACTCCGTGCCAAATAAACTTTATTCAAGGAAGGGACCAGTGTTTAGCTAGAGTGTATATTTACTTGGTAGAAATCACAAGTAGGTAGACCGCGTGTTCGCTGGAAACGGTGACCTTATGGCACAAGCCTTGCTTTCCCATTTTGAATGCTCCATGCATGCTGCCTTGAAGTTACCTAAATAACAGTTTTAGGACGAGTCTTTAGTCATTGTAGGCAGGGCTCTGGGAAGGGAACGAGTGTTCTCTGCATCAACAGGGTGCTTTCATAGCCTGGGTGGGAGCCTCTCCTCAGACGCCCTAGAGATAAAGGAAACTTGACGTGAGTTCTTTCCTCCAGGTAAAGCCTTGACTAGCCCTGCCGAAGCTGAGCTTGAAGCAGTTTCCTTGTGGCATTTGTTTTAGGTCTGTTTTCTTTTAAGGTTAGTAAGCTTGTCAAGACACCGAGGACCTCTCGTGGGCACCCTATTCCCTGCAAGAGCACCGAGTACCAGCAGGCTCCACTGGGCTACTAAGAAACATCCAGGCCCGGAAACGTTTCCCAGTCACTGTGTATTTTGTGTGTAGGGCAACACACTGCACTCTTCCTTGGAAGAGCTAGATTTCCTCAGCTCTCCAACAACTCCAGGAAATGTGTTCTCTCAATTCCTATATGTCATGCAAATCTCCCTCATTGCCCTTAGGCTGAGCAGCACTGAGAAACCAAAACTGCAACGCATTCCTTCTTTAAAGTCAAACCTTAAGACCCCATCCTTACAGGAGAAAGTCGGCTTGCTTTCCTGCTGTAACCAAAGCACAGTTCTTCCTCTTACACTCCAGGGTTTTAGAAGAAGCAGAGCCCGATAGCCTACCCAGAGCGCTCCCAAGGGGAGGCGGTTGGCTACACGCAGAATTCCGTGCCAAATAAACTTTATTCAAGGAAGGGACCGGTGTGTAGCTAGAGTGTATATTTACTTGGTAGAAATCACAAGGACGTAGGCTGCATGTTCGCTGGAAACGGGGAACTTATGGCACAAGCCTTGCTTACCCATTTTGAATGCTCCATTCAAGCTGCCTTGAAGCTGCCTAAATAACAATTTTAGGACGGGTCTCTAGTCTCTGTAGGCAAGGCTCTGGGAAGGGAACGAGTGTTCTCTACATCAACAGGGTGCTTTCATAGCCTGGGTGGGAGCCTCTCCTCAGACGCTCTACAGCTAAAAGGAAACTTGACGTGAGTCCTTTCCTCAAGGTAAAGCCTAGAATAGCCCTGCCGAAGTGGAAGCTTGGAGCGGAGTCCTTGAGGCATTAGTTTCAGGTCTGTTTCCTTTTAAGGTTAGTAAGCTTTTCAGGACACCGAGGACCTCGCCTGGGCACCTTATTCCCTGGAAGACCACCGAGTACCGGCAGTCTCCACTGGGCTACTAAGAAACATCCAGGCCCGGACACCTTTCCCAGTCACTCTGTGTATTTTGTGTGTAGGCCAACACACTGCACTCTTCCTTGGAAGAGCTAGATTTCTTCAGCTCTCCAACAGCCCCAGGAAATGTGTTCTCTCACGTCCTACATATCATGCAAATCTGCCTCATTGCCCTAGGCTGAGCAGCTCTGAGAAACCAAAACTGCTTCGCATTCCTTCTACAAAGTCATACCTTAAGACCCGATCCTTACAGGAGAAAGTCAGCTTGCGTTTCTGCTGTAACCAAAGCACAGATCTTCCTCTTACACTGCAGGGTTTTAGAAGAAGCTAAGCCAGATAGCCTACCTAGAGCGCTCCTTGGGGGAGGCTGTTGGCTACACGCAGAACTCCGTGCCAAATAAACTTTATTCAAGGAAGGGACCAGTGTTTAGCTAGAGTGTATATTTACTTGGTAGAAATCACAAGTAGGTAGACCGCGTGTTCGCTGGAAACGGTGACCTTATGGCACAAGCCTTGCTTTCCCATTTTGAATGCTCCATGCATGCTGCCTTGAAGTTACCTAAATAACAGTTTTAGGACGAGTCTTTAGTCATTGTAGGCAGGGCTCTGGGAAGGGAACGAGTGTTCTCTGCATCAACAGGGTGCTTTCATACCCTGGGTGGGAGCCTCTCCTCAGACGCCCTAGAGATAAAGGTAACTTGACGTGAGTTCTTTCCTCCAGGTAAAGCCTTGACTAGCCCTGCCGAAGCTGAGCTTGAAGCAGTTTCCTTGTGGCATTTGTGTTAGGTCTCTTTTCTTTTAAGGTTAGTAAGCTTGTCAAGACACCGAGGACCTCTCGTGGGCACCCTATTCCCTGCAAGAGCACCGAGTACCAGCAGGCTCCACTGGGCTACTAAGAAACATCCAGGCCCGGAAAATTTCCCAGTCACTGTGTATTTTGTGTGTAGGGCAACACACTGCACTCTTCCTTGGAAGAGCTAGATTTCCTCAGCTCTCCAACAACTCCAGGCAATGTGTTCTCTCAATTCCTATATGTCATGCAAATCTCCCTCATTGCCCTAGGCTGAGCAGCACTGAGAAACCAAAACTGCAACGCATTCCTTCTTTAAAGTCAAACCTTAAGACCCCATCCTTACAGGAGAAAGTCGGCTTGCTTTCCTGCTGTAACCAAAGCACAGTTCTTCCTCTTACACTCCAGGGTTTTAGAAGAAGCAGAGCCCGATAGCCTACCCAGAGCGCTCCCAAGGGGAGGCGGTTGGCTACACGCAGAATTCCGTGCCAAATAAACTTTATTCAAGGAAGGGACCAGTGTGTAGCTAGAGTGTATATTTACTTGGTAGAAATCACAAGGAGGTAGGCTGCATGTTCGCTGGAAACGGGGAACTTATGGCACAAGCCTGGCTTACCACTTTTGAATGCTCCATTCAAGCTGCCTTGAAGCTACCTAAATTACAATTTTAGGACGGGTCTCTAGTGTCTGTAGGCAGGGCTCTGGGAAGGGAACGAGTGTTCTCTACATCAACAGGGTGCTTTCATAGACTGGGTAGGAGCCTCGCCTGCGACACTCTAGAGCTAAAAGGAAACCTGACGTGAGTCCTCTCCTCAAGGTAAAGCCTAGAATAGCCCTGCCGAAGTGGAAGCTTGGAGAGGAGTTCTTGAGGCATTAGTTTCAGGTCTGTTTTCTTTTAAGGTTAGTAAGCTTTTCAAGGCCCTGAGGACCTCGCCTGGGCACCCTATTCCCTGCAAGAACACCCAGTACCGGCAGGCTCCACTGGGCTACTAAGAAACATCCAGGCCCGGAAACTTTTCCCATTCACTCTTTGTATTTTGTGTGTAGGCCAACACACTACACTCTTCCTTGGAAGAGCTAGATTTCCTCAGCTCTCCAACAGCTCCAGGAAATGTGTTCTCTCACGTCCTACATATCATGCAAATCTGCCTCATTGCCCTAGGCTGACCGGCACTGAGAAACCAAAACTGCTTCACATTCCTTCTACAAAGTCATACCTTAACACCCCATCCTTACAGTAGAAAGTCGGCTTGCGTTTCTGCTGTAACCACAGCACAGTTCTTCCTCTTACACTCCAGGGTTTTAGAAGAAGCTAAGCCCGATAGCCTACCCAGAGCGATCCCTGGGGGAGGCGGTTGGCTACACGCAGAATTACGTGCCAAATAAACTTTATTCAAGGAAGGGACCGGTGTGTAGCTAGAGTGTATATTTACTTGGTAGAAATCACAAGGACGTAGGCTGCATGTTCGCTGGAAACGGGGAACTTATGGCACAAGCCTTGCTTACCCATTTTGAATGCTCCATTCAAGCTGCCTTGAAGCTGCCTAAATAACAATTTTAGGACGGGTCTCTAGTCTCTGTAGGCAAGGCTCTGGGAAGGGAACGAGTGTTCTCTACATCAACAGGGTGCTTTCATAGCCTGGGTGGGAGCCTCTCCTCAGACGCTCTACAGCTAAAAGGAAACTTGACGTGAGTCCTTTCCTCAAGGTAAAGCCTAGAATAGCCCTGCCGAAGTGGAAGCTTGGAGCGGAGTCCTTGAGGCATTAGTTTCAGGTCTGTTTCCTTTTAAGGTTAGTAAGCTTTTCAGGACACCGAGGACCTCGCCTGGGCACCTTATTCCCTGGAAGACCACCGAGTACCGGCAGTCTCCACTGGGCTACTAAGAAACATCCAGGCCCGGACACCTTTCCCAGTCACTCTGTGTATTTTGTGTGTAGGCCAACACACTGCACTCTTCCTTGGAAGAGCTAGATTTCCTCAGCTCTCCAACAGCCCCAGGAAATGTGTTCTCTCACGTCCTACATATCATGCAAATCTGCCTCATTGCCCTAGGCTGATCAGCTCTGAGAAACCAAAACTGCTTCGCATTCCTTCTACAAAGTCATACCTTAAGACCCGATCCTTACAGGAGAAAGTCAGCTTGCGTTTCTGCTGTAACCAAAGCACAGATCTTCCTCTTACACTGCAGGGTTTTAGAAGAAGCTAAGCCAGATAGCCTACCTAGAGCGCTCCTTGGGGGAGGCTGTTGGCTACACGCAGAACTCCGTGCCAAATAAACTTTATTCAAGGAAGGGACCAGTGTTTAGCTAGAGTGTATATTTACTTGGTAGAAATCACAAGTAGGTAGACCGCGTGTTCGCTGGAAACGGTGACCTTATGGCACAAGCCTTGCTTTCCCATTTTGAATGCTCCATGCATGCTGCCTTGAAGTTACCTAAATAACAGTTTTAGGACGAGTCTTTAGTCATTGTAGGCAGGGCTCTGGGAAGGGAACGAGTGTTCTCTGCATCAACAGGGTGCTTTCATAGCCTGGGTGGGAGCCTCTCCTCAGACGCCCTAGAGATAAAGGAAACTTGACGTGAGTTCTTTCCTCCAGGTAAAGCCTTGACTAGCCCTGCCGAAGCTGAGCTTGAAGCAGTTTCCTTGTGGCATTTGTTTTAGGTCTGTTTTCTTTTAAGGTTAGTAAGCTTGTCAAGACACCGAGGACCTCTCGTGGGCACCCTATTCCCTGCAAGAGCACCGAGTACCAGCAGGCTCCACTGGGCTACTAAGAAACATCCAGGCCCGGAAACGTTTCCCAGTCACTGTGTATTTTGTGTGTAGGGCAACACACTGCACTCTTCCTTGGAAGAGCTAGATTTCCTCAGCTCTCCAACAACTCCAGGAAATGTGTTCTCTCAATTCCTATATGTCATGCAAATCTCCCTCATTGCCCTTAGGCTGAGCAGCACTGAGAAACCAAAACTGCAACGCATTCCTTCTTTAAAGTCAAACCTTAAGACCCCATCCTTACAGGAGAAAGTCGGCTTGCTTTCCTGCTGTAACCAAAGCACAGTTCTTCCTCTTACACTCCAGGGTTTTAGAAGAAGCAGAGCCCGATAGCCTACCCAGAGCGCTCCCAAGGGGAGGCGGTTGGCTACACGCAGAATTCCGTGCCAAATAAACTTTATTCAAGGAAGGGACCGGTGTGTAGCTAGAGTGTATATTTACTTGGTAGAAATCACAAGGACGTAGGCTGCATGTTCGCTGGAAACGGGGAACTTATGGCACAAGCCTTGCTTACCCATTTTGAATGCTCCATTCAAGCTGCCTTGAAGCTGCCTAAATAACAATTTTAGGACGGGTCTCTAGTCTCTGTAGGCAAGGCTCTGGGAAGGGAACGAGTGTTCTCTACATCAACAGGGTGCTTTCATAGCCTGGGTGGGAGCCTCTCCTCAGACGCTCTACAGCTAAAAGGAAACTTGACGTGAGTCCTTTCCTCAAGGTAAAGCCTAGAATAGCCCTGCCGAAGTGGAAGCTTGGAGCGGAGTCCTTGAGGCATTAGTTTCAGGTCTGTTTCCTTTTAAGGTTAGTAAGCTTTTCAGGACACCGAGGACCTCGCCTGGGCACCTTATTCCCTGGAAGACCACCGAGTACCGGCAGTCTCCACTGGGCTACTAAGAAACATCCAGGCCCGGACACCTTTCCCAGTCACTCTGTGTATTTTGTGTGTAGGCCAACACACTGCACTCTTCCTTGGAAGAGCTAGATTTCTTCAGCTCTCCAACAGCCCCAGGAAATGTGTTCTCTCACGTCCTACATATCATGCAAATCTGCCTCATTGCCCTAGGCTGAGCAGCTCTGAGAAACCAAAACTGCTTCGCATTCCTTCTACAAAGTCATACCTTAAGACCCGATCCTTACAGGAGAAAGTCAGCTTGCGTTTCTGCTGTAACCAAAGCACAGATCTTCCTCTTACACTGCAGGGTTTTAGAAGAAGCTAAGCCAGATAGCCTACCTAGAGCGCTCCTTGGGGGAGGCTGTTGGCTACACGCAGAACTCCGTGCCAAATAAACTTTATTCAAGGAAGGGACCAGTGTTTAGCTAGAGTGTATATTTACTTGGTAGAAATCACAAGTAGGTAGACCGCGTGTTCGCTGGAAACGGTGACCTTATGGCACAAGCCTTGCTTTCCCATTTTGAATGCTCCATGCATGCTGCCTTGAAGTTACCTAAATAACAGTTTTAGGACGAGTCTTTAGTCATTGTAGGCAGGGCTCTGGGAAGGGAACGAGTGTTCTCTGCATCAACAGGGTGCTTTCATAGCCTGGGTGGGAGCCTCTCCTCAGACGCCCTAGAGATAAAGGAAACTTGACGTGAGTTCTTTCCTCCAGGTAAAGCCTTGACTAGCCCTGCCGAAGCTGAGCTTGAAGCAGTTTCCTTGTGGCATTTGTTTTAGGTCTGTTTTCTTTTAAGGTTAGTAAGCTTGTCAAGACACCGAGGACCTCTCGTGGGCACCCTATTCCCTGCAAGAGCACCGAGTACCAGCAGGCTCCACTGGGCTACTAAGAAACATCCAGGCCCGGAAACGTTTCCCAGTCACTGTGTATTTTTTGTGTAGGGCAACACACTGCACTCTTCCTTGGAAGAGCTAGATTTCCTCAGCTCTCCAACAACTCCAGGAAATGTGTTCTCTCAATTCCTATATGTCATGCAAATCTCCCTCATTGCCCTTAGGCTGAGCAGCACTGAGAAACCAAAACTGCAACGCATTCCTTCTTTAAAGTCAAACCTTAAGACCCCATCCTTACAGGAGAAAGTCGGCTTGCTTTCCTGCTGTAACCAAAGCACAGTTCTTCCTCTTACACTCCAGGGTTTTAGAAGAAGCAGAGCCCGATAGCCTACCCAGAGCGCTCCCAAGGGGAGGCGGTTGGCTACACGCAGAATTCCGTGCCAAATAAACTTTATTCAAGGAAGGGACCGGTGTGTAGCTAGAGTGTATATTTACTTGGTAGAAATCACAAGGACGTAGGCTGCATGTTCGCTGGAAACGGGGAACTTATGGCACAAGCCTTGCTTACCCATTTTGAATGCTCCATTCAAGCTGCCTTGAAGCTGCCTAAATAACAATTTTAGGACGGGTCTCTAGTCTCTGTAGGCAAGGCTCTGGGAAGGGAACGAGTGTTCTCTACATCAACAGGGTGCTTTCATAGCCTGGGTGGGAGCCTCTCCTCAGACGCTCTACAGCTAAAAGGAAACTTGACGTGAGTCCTTTCCTCAAGGTAAAGCCTAGAATAGCCCTGCCGAAGTGGAAGCTTGGAGCGGAGTCCTTGAGGCATTAGTTTCAGGTCTGTTTCCTTTTAAGGTTAGTAAGCTTTTCAGGACACCGAGGACCTCGCCTGGGCACCTTATTCCCTGGAAGACCACCGAGTACCGGCAGTCTCCACTGGGCTACTAAGAAACATCCAGGCCCGGACACCTTTCCCAGTCACTCTGTGTATTTTGTGTGTAGGCCAACACACTGCACTCTTCCTTGGAAGAGCTAGATTTCTTCAGCTCTCCAACAGCCCCAGGAAATGTGTTCTCTCACGTCCTACATATCATGCAAATCTGCCTCATTGCCCTAGGCTGAGCAGCTCTGAGAAACCAAAACTGCTTCGCATTCCTTCTACAAAGTCATACCTTAAGACCCGATCCTTACAGGAGAAAGTCAGCTTGCGTTTCTGCTGTAACCAAAGCACAGATCTTCCTCTTACACTGCAGGGTTTTAGAAGAAGCTAAGCCAGATAGCCTACCTAGAGCGCTCCTTGGGGGAGGCTGTTGGCTACACGCAGAACTCCGTGCCAAATAAACTTTATTCAAGGAAGGGACCAGTGTTTAGCTAGAGTGTATATTTACTTGGTAGAAATCACAAGTAGGTAGACCGCGTGTTCGCTGGAAACGGTGACCTTATGGCACAAGCCTTGCTTTCCCATTTTGAATGCTCCATGCATGCTGCCTTGAAGTTACCTAAATAACAGTTTTAGGACGAGTCTTTAGTCATTGTAGGCAGGGCTCTGGGAAGGGAACGAGTGTTCTCTGCATCAACAGGGTGCTTTCATAGCCTGGGTGGGAGCCTCTCCTCAGACGCCCTAGAGATAAAGGTAACTTGACGTGAGTTCTTTCCTCCAGGTAAAGCCTTGACTAGCCCTGCCGAAGCTGAGCTTGAAGCAGTTTCCTTGTGGCATTTGTGTTAGGTCTGTTTTCTTTTAAGGTTAGTAAGCTTTTCAAGACACCGAGGACCTCTCGTGAGCAACCTATTCCCTGCAAGAGCACCGAGTACCAGCAGGCTCCACTGGGCTACTAAGAAACATCCAGGCCCGGAAACGTTTCCCAGTCACTGTGTATTTTGTGTGTAGGGCAACACACTGCACTCTTCCTTGGAAGAGCTAGATTTCCTCAGCTCTCCAACAACTCCAGGAAATGTGTTCTCTCAATTCCTATATGTCATGCAAATCTCCCTCATTGCCCTTAGGCTGAGCAGCACTGAGAAACCAAAACTGCAACGCATTCCTTCTTTAAAGTCAAACCTTAAGACCCCATCCTTACAGGAGAAAGTCGGCTTGCTTTCCTGCTGTAACCAAAGCACAGTTCTTCCTCTTACACTCCAGGGTTTTAGAAGAAGCAGAGCCCGATAGCCTACCCAGAGCGCTCCCAAGGGGAGGCGGTTGGCTACACGCAGAATTCCGTGCCAAATAAACTTTATTCAAGGAAGGGACCAGTGTGTAGCTAGAGTGTATATTTACTTGGTAGAAATCACAAGGAGGTAGGCTGCATGTTCGCTGGAAACGGGGAACTTATGGCACAAGCCTTGCTTACCACTTTTGAATGCTCCCTTCAAGCTGCCTTGAAGCTACCTAAATTACAATTTTAGGACGGGTCTCTAGTGTCTGTAGGCAGGGCTCTGGGAAGGGAACGAGTGTTCTCTACATCAACAGGGTGCTTTCATAGACTGGGTAGGAGCCTCGCCTGAGACACTCTAGAGCTAAAAGGAAACTTGACGTGAGTCCTCTCCTCAAGGTAAAGCCTAGAATAGCCCTGCCGAAGTGGAAGCTTGGAGCGGAGTTCTTGAGGCATTAGTTTCAGGTCTGTTTTCTTTTAAGGTTAGTAAGCTTTTCAAGGCCCTGAGGACCTCGCCTGGGCACCCTATTCCCTGCAAGAACACCCAGTACCGGCAGGCTCCACTGGGCTACTAAGAAACATCCAGGCCCGGAAACTTTTCCCATTCACTCTTTGTATTTTGTGTGTAGGCCAACACACTACACTCTTCCTTGGAAGAGCTAGATTTCCTCAGCTCTCCAACAGCCCCAGGAAATGTGTTCTCTCACGTCCTACATATCATGCAAATCTGCCTCATTGCCCTAGGCTGACCGGCACTGAGAAACCAAAACTGCTTCACATTCCTTCTACAAAGTCATACCTTAACACCTCATCCTTACAGTAGAAAGTCGGCTTGCGTTTCTGCTGTAACCACAGCACAGTTCTTCCTCTTACACTCCAGGGTTTTAGAAGAAGCTAAGCCCGATAGCCTACCCAGAGCGATCCCTGGGGGAGGCGGTTGGCTACACGCAGAATTACGTGCCAAATAAACTTTATTCAAGGAAGGGACCGGTGTGTAGCTAGAGTGTATATTTACTTGGTAGAAATCACAAGGAGGTAGGCTGCATGTTCCCTGGAAACGGGGAACTGATGGCACAAGCCTTGCTTACCCATTTTGAATGCTCCATTCAAGCTGCCTTGAAGCTGCCTAAATAACAATTTTAGGACGGGTCTCTAGTCTCTGTAGGCAAGGCTCTGGGAAGGGAACGAGTGTTCTCTACATCAACAGGGTGCTTTCATAGCCTGGGTGGGAACCTCTCCTCAGACGCTCTACAGCTAAAAGGAAACTTGACGTGAGTCCTTTCCTCAAGGTAAAGCCTAGAATAGCCCTGCCGAAGTGGAAGCTTGGAGCGGAGTCCTTGAGGCATTAGTTTCAGGTCTGTTTCCTTTTAAGGTTAGTAAGCTTTTCAGGACACCGAGGACCTCGCCTGGGCACCTTATTCCCTGGAAGACCACCGAGTACCGGCAGTCTCCACTGGGCTACTAAGAAACATCCAGGCCCGGACACCTTTCCCAGTCACTCTGTGTATTTTCTGTGTAGGCCAACACACTGCACTCTTCCTTGGAAGAGCTAGATTTCCTCAGCTCTCCAACAGCCCCAGGAAATGTGTTCTCTCACGTCCTACATATCATGCAAATCTGCCTCATTGCCCTAGGCTGAGCAGCTCTGAGAAACCAAAACTGCTTCGCATTCCTTCTACAAAGTCATACCTTAAGACCCCATCCTTACAGGAGAAAGTCAGCTTGCGTTTCTGCTGTAACCAAAGCACAGATCTTCCTCTTACACTGCAGGGTTTTAGAAGAAGCTAAGCCAGATAGCCTACCTAGAGCGCTCCTTGGGGGAGGCTGTTGGCTACACGCAGAACTCCGTGCCAAATAAACTTTATTCAAGGAAGGGACCAGTGTTTAGCTAGAGTGTATATTTACTTGGTAGAAATCACAAGTAGGTAGGCCGCGTGTTCGCTGGAAACGGTGACCTTATGGCACAAGCCTTGCTTTCCCATTTTGAATGCTCCATGCATGCTGCCTTGAAGTTACCTAAATAACAGTTTTAGGACGAGTCTTTAGTCATTGTAGGCAGGGCTCTGGGAAGGGAACGAGTGTTCTCTGCATCAACAGGGTGCTTTCATAGCCTGGGTGGGAGCCTCTCCTCAGACGCCCTAGAGATAAAGGAAACTTGACGTGAGTTCTTTCCTCCAGGTAAAGCCTTGACTAGCCCTGCCGAAGCTGAGCTTGAAGCAGTTTCCTTGTGGCATTTGTTTTAGGTCTGTTTTCTTTTAAGGTTAGTAAGCTTGTCAAGGCACCGAGGACCTCTCGTGGGCACCCTATTCCCTGCAAGAGCACCGAGTACCAGCAGGCTCCACTGGGCTACTAAGAAACATCCAGGCCCGGAAACGTTTCCCAGTCACTGAGTATTTTGTGTGTAGGGCAACACACTGCACTCTTCCTTGGAAGAGCTAGATTTCCTCAGCTCTCCAACAACTCCAGGAAATGTGTTCTCTCAATTCCTATATGTCATGCAAATCTCCCTCATTGCCCTTAGGCTGAGCAGCACTGAGAAACCAAAACTGCAACGCATTCCTTCTTTAAAGTCAAACCTTAAGACCTCATCCTTACAGGAGAAAGTCGGCTTGCTTTCCTGCTGTAACCAAAGCACAGTTCTTCCTCTTACACTCCAGGGTTTTAGAAGAAGCAGAGCCCGATAGCCTACCCAGAGCGCTCCCAAGGGGAGGCGGTTGGCTACACGCAGAATTCCGTGCCAAATAAACTTTATTCAAGGAAGGGACCAGTGTGTAGCTAGAGTGTATATTTACTTGGTAGAAATCACAAGGAGGTAGGCTGCATGTTCGCTGGAAACGGGGAACTTATGGCACAAGCCTGGCTTACCACTTTTGAATGCTCCCTTCAAGCTGCCTTGAAGCTACCTAAATTACAATTTTAGGACGGGTCTCTAGTGTCTGTAGGCAGGGCTCTGGGAAGGGAACGAGTGTTCTCTACATCAACAGGGTGCTTTCATAGACTGGGTAGGAGCCTCGCCTGAGACACTCTAGAGCTAAAAGGAAACTTGACGTGAGTCCTCTCCTCAAGGTAAAGCCTAGAATAGCCCTGCCGAAGTGGAAGCTTGGAGCGGAGTTCTTGAGGCATTAGTTTCAGGTCTGTTTTCTTTTAAGGTTAGTAAGCTTTTCAAGGCCCTGAGGACCTCGCCTGGGCACCCTATTCCCTGCAAGAACACCCAGTACCGGCAGGCTCCACTGGGCTACTAAGAAACATCCAGGCCCGGAAACTTTTCCCATTCACTCTTTGTATTTTGTGTGTAGGCCAACACACTACACTCTTCCTTGGAAGAGCTAGATTTCCTCAGCTCTCCAACAGCTCCAGGAAATGTGTTCTCTCACGTCCTACATATCATGCAAATCTGCCTCATTGCCCTAGGCTGACCGGCACTGAGAAACCAAAACTGCTTCACATTCCTTCTACAAAGTCATACCTTAACACCTCATCCTTACAGTAGAAAGTCGGCTTGCGTTTCTGCTGTAACCACAGCACAGTTCTTCCTCTTACACTCCAGGGTTTTAGAAGAAGCTAAGCCCGATAGCCTACCCAGAGCGATCCCTGGGGGAGGCGGTTGGCTACACGCAGAATTACGTGCCAAATAAACTTTATTCAAGGAAGGGACCGGTGTGTAGCTAGAGTGTATATTTACTTGGTAGAAATCACAAGGACGTAGGCTGCATGTTCGCTGGAAACGGGGAACTTATGGCACAAGCCTTGCTTACCCATTTTGAATGCTCCATTCAAGCTGCCTTGAAGCTGCCTAAATAACAATTTTAGGACGGGTCTCTAGTCTCTGTAGGCAAGGCTCTGGGAAGGGAACGAGTGTTCTCTACATCAACAGGGTGCTTTCATAGCCTGGGTGGGAGCCTCTCCTCAGACGCTCTACAGCTAAAAGGAAACTTGACGTGAGTCCTTTCCTCAAGGTAAAGCCTAGAATAGCCCTGCCGAAGTGGAAGCTTGGAGCGGAGTCCTTGAGGCATTAGTTTCAGGTCTGTTTCCTTTTAAGGTTAGTAAGCTTTTCAGGACACCGAGGACCTCGCCTGGGCACCTTATTCCCTGGAAGACCACCGAGTACCGGCAGTCTCCACTGGGCTACTAAGAAACATCCAGGCCCGGACACCTTTCCCAGTCACTCTGTGTATTTTGTGTGTAGGCCAACACACTGCACTCTTCCTTGGAAGAGCTAGATTTCCTCAGCTCTCCAACAGCCCCAGGAAATGTGTTCTCTCACGTCCTACATATCATGCAAATCTGCCTCATTGCCCTAGGCTGAGCAGCTCTGAGAAACCAAAACTGCTTCGCATTCCTTCTACAAAGTCATACCTTAAGACCCCATCCTTACAGGAGAAAGTCAGCTTGCGTTTCTGCTGTAACCAAAGCACAGATCTTCCTCTTACACTGCAGGGTTTTAGAAGAAGCTAAGCCAGATAGCCTACCTAGAGCGCTCCTTGGGGGAGGCTGTTGGCTACACGCAGAACTCCGTGCCAAATAAACTTTATTCAAGGAAGGGACCAGTGTTTAGCTAGAGTGTATATTTACTTGGTAGAAATCACAAGTAGGTAGACCGCGTGTTCGCTGGAAACGGTGACCTTATGGCACAAGCCTTGCTTTCCCATTTTGAATGCTCCATGCATGCTGCCTTGAAGTTACCTAAATAACAGTTTTAGGACGAGTCTTTAGTCATTGTAGGCAGGGCTCTGGGAAGGGAACGAGTGTTCTCTGCATCAACAGGGTGCTTTCATACCCTGGGTGGGAGCCTCTCCTCAGACGCCCTAGAGATAAAGGAAACTTGACGTGAGTTCTTTCCTCCAGGTAAAGCCTTGATTAGCCCTGCCGAAGCTGAGCTTGAAGCAGTTTCCTTGTGGCATTTGTTTTAGGTCTGTTTTCTTTTAAGGTTAGTAAGCTTGTCAAGACACCGAGGACCTCTCGTGGGCACCCTATTCCCTGCAAGAGCACCGAGTACCAGCAGGCTCCACTGGGCTACTAAGAAACATCCAGGCCCGGAAACGTTTCCCAGTCACTGTGTATTTTGTGTGTAGGGCAACACACTGCACTCTTCCTTGGAAGAGCTAGATTTCCTCAGCTCTCCAACAACTCCAGGCAATGTGTTCTCTCAATTCCTATATGTCATGCAAATCTCCCTCATTGCCCTAGGCTGAGCAGCACTGAGAAACCAAAACTGCAACGCATTCCTTCTTTAAAGTCCAACCTTAAGACCCCATCCTTACAGGAGAAAGTCGGCTTGCTTTCCTGCTGTAACCAAAGCACAGTTCTTCCTCTTACACTCCAGGGTTTTAGAAGAAGCAGAGCCCGATAGCCTACCCAGAGCGCTCCCAAGGGGAGGCGGTTGGCTACACGCAGAATTCCGTGCCAAATAAACTTTATTCAAGGAAGGGACCAGTGTGTAGCTAGAGTGTATATTTACTTGGTAGAAATCACAAGGAGGTAGGCTGCATGTTCGCTGGAAACGGGGAACTTATGGCACAAGCCTGGCTTACCACTTTTGAATGCTCCATTCAAGCTGCCTTGAAGCTACCTAAATTACAATTTTAGGACGGGTCTCTAGTGTCTGTAGGCAGGGCTCTGGGAAGGGAACGAGTGTTCTCTACATCAACAGGGTGCTTTCATAGACTGGGTAGGAGCCTCGCCTGCGACACTCTAGAGCTAAAAGGAAACTTGACGTGAGTCCTCTCCTCAAGGTAAAGCCTAGAATAGCCCTGCCGAAGTGGAAGCTTGGAGAGGAGTTCTTGAGGCATTAGTTTCAGGTCTGTTTTCTTTTAAGGTTAGTAAGCTTTTCAAGGCCCTGAGGACCTCGCCTGGGCACCCTATTCCCTGCAAGAACACCCAGTACCGGCAGGCTCCACTGGGCTACTAAGAAACATCCAGGCCCGGAAACTTTTCCCATTCACTCTTTGTATTTTGTGTGTAGGCCAACACACTACACTCTTCCTTGGAAGAGCTAGATTTCCTCAGCTCTCCAACAGCTCCAGGAAATGTGTTCTCTCACGTCCTACATATCATGCAAATCTGCCTCATTGCCCTAGGCTGACCGGCACTGAGAAACCAAAACTGCTTCACATTCCTTCTACAAAGTCATACCTTAACACCCCATCCTTACAGTAGAAAGTCGGCTTGCGTTTCTGCTGTAACCACAGCACAGTTCTTCCTCTTACACTCCAGGGTTTTAGAAGAAGCTAAGCCCGATAGCCTACCCAGAGCGATCCCTGGGGGAGGCGGTTGGCTACACGCAGAATTACGTGCCAAATAAACTTTATTCAAGGAAGGGACCGGTGTGTAGCTAGAGTGTATATTTACTTGGTAGAAATCACAAGGAGGTAGGCTGCATGTTCGCTGGAAACGGGGAACTTATGGCACAAGCCTTGCTTACCCATTTTGAATGCTCCATTCAAGCTGCCTTGAAGCTGCCTAAATAACAATTTTAGGACGGGTCTCTAGTCTCTGTAGGCAAGGCTCTGGGAAGGGAACGAGTGTTCTCTACATCAACAGGGTGCTTTCATAGCCTGGGTGGGAGCCTCTCCTCAGACGCTCTACAGCTAAAAGGAAACTTGACGTGAGTCCTTTCCTCAAGGTAAAGCCTAGAATAGCCCTGCCGAAGTGGAAGCTTGGAGCGGAGTCCTTGAGGCATTAGTTTCAGGTCTGTTTCCTTTTAAGGTTAGTAAGCTTTTCAGGACACCGAGGACCTCGCCTGGGCACCTTATTCCCTGGAAGACCACCGAGTACCGGCAGTCTCCACTGGGCTACTAAGAAACATCCAGGCCCGGACACCTTTCCCAGTCACTCTGTGTATTTTGTGTGTAGGCCAACACACTGCACTCTTCCTTGGAAGAGCTAGATTTCTTCAGCTCTCCAACAGCCCCAGGAAATGTGTTCTCTCACGTCCTACATATCATGCAAATCTGCCTCATTGCCCTAGGCTGAGCAGCTCTGAGAAACCAAAACTGCTTCGCATTCCTTCTACAAAGTCATACCTTAAGACCCCATCCTTACAGGAGAAAGTCAGCTTGCGTTTCTGCTGTAACCAAAGCACAGATCTTCCTCTTACACTGCAGGGTTTTAGAAGAAGCTAAGCCAGATAGCCTACCTAGAGCGCTCCTTGGGGGAGGCTGTTGGCTACACGCAGAACTCCGTGCCAAATAAACTTTATTCAAGGAAGGGACCAGTGTTTAGCTAGAGTGTATATTTACTTGGTAGAAATCACAAGTAGGTAGACCGCGTGTTCGCTGGAAACGGTGACCTTATGGCACAAGCCTTGCTTTCCCATTTTGAATGCTCCATGCATGCTGCCTTGAAGTTACCTAAATAACAGTTTTAGGACGAGTCTTTAGTCATTGTAGGCAGGGCTCTGGGAAGGGAACGAGTGTTCTCTGCATCAACAGGGTGCTTTCATACCCTGGGTGGGAGCCTCTCCTCAGACGCCCTAGAGATAAAGGTAACTTGACGTGAGTTCTTTCCTCCAGGTAAAGCCTTGACTAGCCCTGCCGAAGCTGAGCTTGAAGCAGTTTCCTTGTGGCATTTGTGTTAGGTCTGTTTTCTTTTAAGGTTAGTAAGCTTGTCAAGACACCGAGGACCTCTCGTGGGCACCCTATTCCCTGCAAGAGCACCGAGTACCAGCAGGCTCCACTGGGCTACTAAGAAACATCCAGGCCCGGAAAATTTCCCAGTCACTGTGTATTTTGTGTGTAGGGCAACACACTGCACTCTTCCTTGGAAGAGCTAGATTTCCTCAGCTCTCCAACAACTCCAGGCAATGTGTTCTCTCAATTCCTATATGTCATGCAAATCTCCCTCATTGCCCTAGGCTGAGCAGCACTGAGAAACCAAAACTGCAACGCATTCCTTCTTTAAAGTCAAACCTTAAGACCCCATCCTTACAGGAGAAAGTCGGCTTGCTTTCCTGCTGTAACCAAAGCACAGTTCTTCCTCTTACACTCCAGGGTTTTAGAAGAAGCAGAGCCCGATAGCCTACCCAGAGCGCTCCCAAGGGGAGGCGGTTGGCTACACGCAGAATTCCGTGCCAAATAAACTTTATTCAAGGAAGGGACCAGTGTGTAGCTAGAGTGTATATTTACTTGGTAGAAATCACAAGGAGGTAGGCTGCATGTTCGCTGGAAACGGGGAACTTATGGCACAAGCCTGGCTTACCACTTTTGAATGCTCCATTCAAGCTGCCTTGAAGCTACCTAAATTACAATTTTAGGACGGGTCTCTAGTGTCTGTAGGCAGGGCTCTGGGAAGGGAACGAGTGTTCTCTACATCAACAGGGTGCTTTCATAGACTGGGTAGGAGCCTCGCCTGCGACACTCTAGAGCTAAAAGGAAACCTGACGTGAGTCCTCTCCTCAAGGTAAAGCCTAGAATAGCCCTGCCGAAGTGGAAGCTTGGAGAGGAGTTCTTGAGGCATTAGTTTCAGGTCTGTTTTCTTTTAAGGTTAGTAAGCTTTTCAAGGCCCTGAGGACCTCGCCTGGGCACCCTATTCCCTGCAAGAACACCCAGTACCGGCAGGCTCCACTGGGCTACTAAGAAACATCCAGGCCCGGAAACTTTTCCCATTCACTCTTTGTATTTTGTGTGTAGGCCAACACACTACACTCTTCCTTGGAAGAGCTAGATTTCCTCAGCTCTCCAACAGCTCCAGGAAATGTGTTCTCTCACGTCCTACATATCATGCAAATCTGCCTCATTGCCCTAGGCTGACCGGCACTGAGAAACCAAAACTGCTTCACATTCCTTCTACAAAGTCATACCTTAACACCCCATCCTTACAGTAGAAAGTCGGCTTGCGTTTCTGCTGTAACCACAGCACAGTTCTTCCTCTTACACTCCAGGGTTTTAGAAGAAGCTAAGCCCGATAGCCTACCCAGAGCGATCCCTGGTGGAGGCGGTTGGCTACACGCAGAATTACGTGCCAAATAAACTTTATTCAAGGAAGGGACCGGTGTGTAGCTAGAGTGTATATTTACTTGGTAGAAATCACAAGGACGTAGGCTGCATGTTCGCTGGAAACGGGGAACTTATGGCACAAGCCTTGCTTACCCATTTTGAATGCTCCATTCAAGCTGCCTTGAAGCTGCCTAAATAACAATTTTAGGACGGGTCTCTAGTCTCTGTAGGCAAGGCTCTGGGAAGGGAACGAGTGTTCTCTACATCAACAGGGTGCTTTCATAGCCTGGGTGGGAGCCTCTCCTCAGACGCTCTACAGCTAAAAGGAAACTTGACGTGAGTCCTTTCCTCAAGGTAAAGCCTAGAATAGCCCTGCCGAAGTGGAAGCTTGGAGCGGAGTCCTTGAGGCATTAGTTTCAGGTCTGTTTCCTTTTAAGGTTAGTAAGCTTTTCAGGACACCGAGGACCTCGCCTGGGCACCTTATTCCCTGGAAGACCACCGAGTACCGGCAGTCTCCACTGGGCTACTAAGAAACATCCAGGCCCGGACACCTTTCCCAGTCACTCTGTGTATTTTGTGTGTAGGCCAACACACTGCACTCTTCCTTGGAAGAGCTAGATTTCCTCAGCTCTCCAACAGCCCCAGGAAATGTGTTCTCTCACGTCCTACATATCATGCAAATCTGCCTCATTGCCCTAGGCTGAGCAGCTCTGAGAAACCAAAACTGCTTCGCATTCCTTCTACAAAGTCATACCTTAAGACCCGATCCTTACAGGAGAAAGTCAGCTTGCGTTTCTGCTGTAACCAAAGCACAGATCTTCCTCTTACACTGCAGGGTTTTAGAAGAAGCTAAGCCAGATAGCCTACCTAGAGCGCTCCTTGGGGGAGGCTGTTGGCTACACGCAGAACTCCGTGCCAAATAAACTTTATTCAAGGAAGGGACCAGTGTTTAGCTAGAGTGTATATTTACTTGGTAGAAATCACAAGTAGGTAGGCCGCGTGTTCGCTGGAAACGGTGACCTTATGGCACAAGCCTTGCTTTCCCATTTTGAATGCTCCATGCATGCTGCCTTGAAGTTACCTAAATAACAGTTTTAGGACGAGTCTTTAGTCATTGTAGGCAGGGCTCTGGGAAGGGAACGAGTGTTCTCTGCATCAACAGGGTGCTTTCATAGCCTGGGTGGGAGCCTCTCCTCAGACGCCCTAGAGATAAAGGAAACTTGACGTGAGTTCTTTCCTCCAGGTAAAGCCTTGACTAGCCCTGCCGAAGCTGAGCTTGAAGCAGTTTCCTTGTGGCATTTGTTTTAGGTCTGTTTTCTTTTAAGGTTAGTAAGCTTGTCAAGACACCGAGGACCTCTCGTGGGCACCCTATTCCCTGCAAGAGCACCGAGTACCAGCAGGCTCCACTGGGCTACTAAGAAACATCCAGGCCCGGAAACGTTTCCCAGTCACTGTGTATTTTGTGTGTAGGGCAACACACTGCACTCTTCCTTGGAAGAGCTAGATTTCCTCAGCTCTCCAACAACTCCAGGAAATGTGTTCTCTCAATTCCTATATGTCATGCAAATCTCCCTCATTGCCCTTAGGCTGAGCAGCACTGAGAAACCAAAACTGCAACGCATTCCTTCTTTAAAGTCAAACCTTAAGACCCCATCCTTACAGGAGAAAGTCGGCTTGCTTTCCTGCTGTAACCAAAGCACAGTTCTTCCTCTTACACTCCAGGGTTTTAGAAGAAGCAGAGCCCGATAGCCTACCCAGAGCGCTCCCAAGGGGAGGCGGTTGGCTACACGCAGAATTCCGTGCCAAATAAACTTTATTCAAGGAAGGGACCGGTGTGTAGCTAGAGTGTATATTTACTTGGTAGAAATCACAAGGACGTAGGCTGCATGTTCGCTGGAAACGGGGAACTTATGGCACAAGCCTTGCTTACCCATTTTGAATGCTCCATTCAAGCTGCCTTGAAGCTGCCTAAATAACAATTTTAGGACGGGTCTCTAGTCTCTGTAGGCAAGGCTCTGGGAAGGGAACGAGTGTTCTCTACATCAACAGGGTGCTTTCATAGCCTGGGTGGGAGCCTCTCCTCAGACGCTCTACAGCTAAAAGGAAACTTGACGTGAGTCCTTTCCTCAAGGTAAAGCCTAGAATAGCCCTGCCGAAGTGGAAGCTTGGAGCGGAGTCCTTGAGGCATTAGTTTCAGGTCTGTTTCCTTTTAAGGTTAGTAAGCTTTTCAGGACACCGAGGACCTCGCCTGGGCACCTTATTCCCTGGAAGACCACCGAGTACCGGCAGTCTCCACTGGGCTACTAAGAAACATCCAGGCCCGGACACCTTTCCCAGTCACTCTGTGTATTTTGTGTGTAGGCCAACACACTGCACTCTTCCTTGGAAGAGCTAGATTTCCTCAGCTCTCCAACAGCCCCAGGAAATGTGTTCTCTCACGTCCTACATATCATGCAAATCTGCCTCATTGCCCTAGGCTGAGCAGCTCTGAGAAACCAAAACTGCTTCGCATTCCTTCTACAAAGTCATACCTTAAGACCCGATCCTTACAGGAGAAAGTCAGCTTGCGTTTCTGCTGTAACCAAAGCACAGATCTTCCTCTTACACTGCAGGGTTTTAGAAGAAGCTAAGCCAGATAGCCTACCTAGAGCGCTCCTTGGGGGAGGCTGTTGGCTACACGCAGAACTCCGTGCCAAATAAACTTTATTCAAGGAAGGGACCAGTGTTTAGCTAGAGTGTATATTTACTTGGTAGAAATCACAAGTAGGTAGACCGCGTGTTCGCTGGAAACGGTGACCTTATGGCACAAGCCTTGCTTTCCCATTTTGAATGCTCCATGCATGCTGCCTTGAAGTTACCTAAATAACAGTTTTAGGACGAGTCTTTAGTCATTGTAGGCAGGGCTCTGGGAAGGGAACGAGTGTTCTCTGCATCAACAGGGTGCTTTCATAGCCTGGGTGGGAGCCTCTCCTCAGACGCCCTAGAGATAAAGGAAACTTGACGTGAGTTCTTTCCTCCAGGTAAAGCCTTGACTAGCCCTGCCGAAGCTGAGCTTGAAGCAGTTTCCTTGTGGCATTTGTTTTAGGTCTGTTTTCTTTTAAGGTTAGTAAGCTTGTCAAGACACCGAGGACCTCTCGTGGGCACCCTATTCCCTGCAAGAGCACCGAGTACCAGCAGGCTCCACTGGGCTACTAAGAAACATCCAGGCCCGGAAACGTTTCCCAGTCACTGTGTATTTTGTGTGTAGGGCAACACACTGCACTCTTCCTTGGAAGAGCTAGATTTCCTCAGCTCTCCAACAACTCCAGGAAATGTGTTCTCTCAATTCCTATATGTCATGCAAATCTCCCTCATTGCCCTTAGGCTGAGCAGCACTGAGAAACCAAAACTGCAACGCATTCCTTCTTTAAAGTCAAACCTTAAGACCCCATCCTTACAGGAGAAAGTCGGCTTGCTTTCCTGCTGTAACCAAAGCACAGTTCTTCCTCTTACACTCCAGGGTTTTAGAAGAAGCAGAGCCCGATAGCCTACCCAGAGCGCTCCCTAGGGGAGGCGGTTGGCTACACGCAGAATTCCGTGCCAAATAAACTTTATTCAAGGAAGGGACCGGTGTGTAGCTAGAGTGTATATTTACTTGGTAGAAATCACAAGGACGTAGGCTGCATGTTCGCTGGAAACGGGGAACTTATGGCACAAGCCTTGCTTACCCATTTTGAATGCTCCATTCAAGCTGCCTTGAAGCTGCCTAAATAACAATTTTAGGACGGGTCTCTAGTCTCTGTAGGCAAGGCTCTGGGAAGGGAACGAGTGTTCTCTACATCAACAGGGTGCTTTCATAGCCTGGGTGGGAGCCTCTCCTCAGACGCTCTACAGCTAAAAGGAAACTTGACGTGAGTCCTTTCCTCAAGGTAAAGCCTAGAATAGCCCTGCCGAAGTGGAAGCTTGGAGCGGAGTCCTTGAGGCATTAGTTTCAGGTCTGTTTCCTTTTAAGGTTAGTAAGCTTTTCAGGACACCGAGGACCTCGCCTGGGCACCTTATTCCCTGGAAGACCACCGAGTACCGGCAGTCTCCACTGGGCTACTAAGAAACATCCAGGCCCGGACACCTTTCCCAGTCACTCTGTGTATTTTGTGTGTAGGCCAACACACTGCACTCTTCCTTGGAAGAGCTAGATTTCTTCAGCTCTCCAACAGCCCCAGGAAATGTGTTCTCTCACGTCCTACATATCATGCAAATCTGCCTCATTGCCCTAGGCTGAGCAGCTCTGAGAAACCAAAACTGCTTCGCATTCCTTCTACAAAGTCATACCTTAAGACCCGATCCTTACAGGAGAAAGTCAGCTTGCGTTTCTGCTGTAACCAAAGCACAGATCTTCCTCTTACACTGCAGGGTTTTAGAAGAAGCTAAGCCAGATAGCCTACCTAGAGCGCTCCTTGGGGGAGGCTGTTGGCTACACGCAGAACTCCGTGCCAAATAAACTTTATTCAAGGAAGGGACCAGTGTTTAGCTAGAGTGTATATTTACTTGGTAGAAATCACAAGTAGGTAGACCGCGTGTTCGCTGGAAACGGTGACCTTATGGCACAAGCCTTGCTTTCCCATTTTGAATGCTCCATGCATGCTGCCTTGAAGTTACCTAAATAACAGTTTTAGGACGAGTCTTTAGTCATTGTAGGCAGGGCTCTGGGAAGGGAACGAGTGTTCTCTGCATCAACAGGGTGCTTTCATAGCCTGGGTGGGAGCCTCTCCTCAGACGCCCTAGAGATAAAGGTAACTTGACGTGAGTTCTTTCCTCCAGGTTAAGCCTTGACTAGCCCTGCCGAAGCTGAGCTTGAAGCAGTTTCCTTGTGGCATTTGTGTTAGGTCTGTTTTCTTTTATGGTTAGTAAGCTTGTCAAGACACCGAGGACCTCTCGTGGGCACCCTATTCCCTGCAAGAGCACCGAGTACCAGCAGGCTCCACTGGGCTACTAAGAAACATCCAGACCCGGAAACGTTTCCCAGTCACTGTGTATTTTGTGTGTAGGGCAACACACTGCACTCTTCCTTGGAAGAGCTAGATTTCCTCAGCTCTCCAACAACTCCAGGCAATGTGTTCTCTCAATTCCTATATGTCATGCAAATCTCCCTCATTGCCCTAGGCTGAGCAGCACTGAGAAACCAAAACTGCAACGCATTCCTTCTTTAAAGTCAAACCTTAAGACCCCATCCTTACAGGAGAAAGTCGGCTTGCTTTCCTGCTGTAACCAAAGCACAGTTCTTCCTCTTACACTCCAGGGTTTTAGAAGAAGCAGAGCCCGATAGCCTACCCAGAGCGCTCCCAAGGGGAGGCGGTTGGCTACACGCAGAATTCCGTGCCAAATAAACTTTATTCAAGGAAGGGACCAGTGTGTAGCTAGAGTGTATATTTACTTGGTAGAAATCACAAGGAGGTAGGCTGCATGTTCGCTGGAAACGGGGAACTTATGGCACAAGCCTGGCTTACCACTTTTGAATGCTCCATTCAAGCTGCCTTGAAGCTACCTAAATTACAATTTTAGGACGGGTCTCTAGTGTCTGTAGGCAGGGCTCTGGGAAGGGAACGAGTGTTCTCTACATCAACAGGGTGCTTTCATAGACTGGGTAGGAGCCTCGCCTGCGACACTCTAGAGCTAAAAGGAAACCTGACGTGAGTCCTCTCCTCAAGGTAAAGCCTAGAATAGCCCTGCCGAAGTGGAAGCTTGGAGAGGAGTTCTTGAGGCATTAGTTTCAGGTCTGTTTTCTTTTAAGGTTAGTAAGCTTTTCAAGGCCCTGAGGACCTCGCCTGGGCACCCTATTCCCTGCAAGAACACCCAGTACCGGCAGGCTCCACTGGGCTACTAAGAAACATCCAGGCCCGGAAACTTTTCCCATTCACTCTTTGTATTTTGTGTGTAGGCCAACACACTACACTCTTCCTTGGAAGAGCTAGATTTCCTCAGCTCTCCAACAGCTCCAGGAAATGTGTTCTCTCACGTCCTACATATCATGCAAATCTGCCTCATTGCCCTAGGCTGACCGGCACTGAGAAACCAAAACTGCTTCACATTCCTTCTACAAAGTCATACCTTAACACCCCATCCTTACAGTAGAAAGTCGGCTTGCGTTTCTGCTGTAACCACAGCACAGTTCTTCCTCTTACACTCCAGGGTTTTAGAAGAAGCTAAGCCCGATAGCCTACCCAGAGCGATCCCTGGTGGAGGCGGTTGGCTACACGCAGAATTACGTGCCAAATAAACTTTATTCAAGGAAGGGACCGGTGTGTAGCTAGAGTGTATATTTACTTGGTAGAAATCACAAGGACGTAGGCTGCATGTTCGCTGGAAACGGGGAACTTATGGCACAAGCCTTGCTTACCCATTTTGAATGCTCCATTCAAGCTGCCTTGAAGCTGCCTAAATAACAATTTTAGGACGGGTCTCTAGTCTCTGTAGGCAAGGCTCTGGGAAGGGAACGAGTGTTCTCTACATCAACAGGGTGCTTTCATAGCCTGGGTGGGAGCCTCTCCTCAGACGCTCTACAGCTAAAAGGAAACTTGATGTGAGTCCTTTCCTCAAGGTAAAGCCTAGAATAGCCCTGCCGAAGTGGAAGCTTGGAGCGGAGTCCTTGAGGCATTAGTTTCAGGTCTGTTTCCTTTTAAGGTTAGTAAGCTTTTCAGGACACCGAGGACCTCGCCTGGGCACCTTATTCCCTGGAAGACCACCGAGTACCGGCAGTCTCCACTGGGCTACTAAGAAACATCCAGGCCCGGACACCTTTCCCAGTCACTCTGTGTATTTTGTGTGTAGGCCAACACACTGCACTCTTCCTTGGAAGAGCTAGATTTCCTCAGCTCTCCAACAGCCCCAGGAAATGTGTTCTCTCACGTCCTACATATCATGCAAATCTGCCTCATTGCCCTAGGCTGAGCAGCTCTGAGAAACCAAAACTGCTTCGCATTCCTTCTACAAAGTCATACCTTAAGACCCCATCCTTACAGGAGAAAGTCAGCTTGCGTTTCTGCTGTAACCAAAGCACAGATCTTCCTCTTACACTGCAGGGTTTTAGAAGAAGCTAAGCCAGATAGCCTACCTAGAGCGCTCCTTGGGGGAGGCTGTTGGCTACACGCAGAACTCCGTGCCAAATAAACTTTATTCAAGGAAGGGACCAGTGTTTAGCTAGAGTGTATATTTACTTGGTAGAAATCACAAGTAGGTAGACCGCGTGTTCGCTGGAAACGGTGACCTTATGGCACAAGCCTTGCTTTCCCATTTTGAATGCTCCATGCATGCTGCCTTGAAGTTACCTAAATAACAGTTTTAGGACGAGTCTTTAGTCATTGTAGGCAGGGCTCTGGGAAGGGAACGAGTGTTCTCTGCATCAACAGGGTGCTTTCATAGCCTGGGTGGGAGCCTCTCCTCAGACGCCCTAGAGATAAAGGAAACTTGACGTGAGTTCTTTCCTCCAGGTAAAGCCTTGACTAGCCCTGCCGAAGCTGAGCTTGAAGCAGTTTCCTTGTGGCATTTGTTTTAGGTCTGTTTTCTTTTAAGGTTAGTAAGCTTGTCAAGACACCGAGGACCTCTCGTGGGCACCCTATTCCCTGCAAGAGCACCGAGTACCAGCAGGCTCCACTGGGCTACTAAGAAACATCCAGGCCCGGAAACGTTTCCCAGTCACTGTGTATTTTGTGTGTAGGGCAACACACTGCACTCTTCCTTGGAAGAGCTAGATTTCCTCAGCTCTCCAACAACTCCAGGAAATGTGTTCTCTCAATTCCTATATGTCATGCAAATCTCCCTCATTGCCCTTAGGCTGAGCAGCACTGAGAAACCAAAACTGCAACGCATTCCTTCTTTAAAGTCAAACCTTAAGACCCCATCCTTACAGGAGAAAGTCGGCTTGCTTTCCTGCTGTAACCAAAGCACAGTTCTTCCTCTTACACTCCAGGGTTTTAGAAGAAGCAGAGCCCGATAGCCTACCCAGAGCGCTCCCAAGGGGAGGCGGTTGGCTACACGCAGAATTCCGTGCCAAATAAACTTTATTCAAGGAAGGGACCGGTGTGTAGCTAGAGTGTATATTTACTTGGTAGAAATCACAAGGACGTAGGCTGCATGTTCGCTGGAAACGGGGAACTTATGGCACAAGCCTTGCTTACCCATTTTGAATGCTCCATTCAAGCTGCCTTGAAGCTGCCTAAATAACAATTTTAGGACGGGTCTCTAGTCTCTGTAGGCAAGGCTCTGGGAAGGGAACGAGTGTTCTCTACATCAACAGGGTGCTTTCATAGCCTGGGTGGGAGCCTCTCCTCAGACGCTCTACAGCTAAAAGGAAACTTGACGTGAGTCCTTTCCTCAAGGTAAAGCCTAGAATAGCCCTGCCGAAGTGGAAGCTTGGAGCGGAGTCCTTGAGGCATTAGTTTCAGGTCTGTTTCCTTTTAAGGTTAGTAAGCTTTTCAGGACACCGAGGACCTCGCCTGGGCACCTTATTCCCTGGAAGACCACCGAGTACCGGCAGTCTCCACTGGGCTACTAAGAAACATCCAGGCCCGGACACCTTTCCCAGTCACTCTGTGTATTTTGTGTGTAGGCCAACACACTGCACTCTTCCTTGGAAGAGCTAGATTTCTTCAGCTCTCCAACAGCCCCAGGAAATGTGTTCTCTCACGTCCTACATATCATGCAAATCTGCCTCATTGCCCTAGGCTGAGCAGCTCTGAGAAACCAAAACTGCTTCGCATTCCTTCTACAAAGTCATACCTTAAGACCCGATCCTTACAGGAGAAAGTCAGCTTGCGTTTCTGCTGTAACCAAAGCACAGATCTTCCTCTTACACTGCAGGGTTTTAGAAGAAGCTAAGCCAGATAGCCTACCTAGAGCGCTCCTTGGGGGAGGCTGTTGGCTACACGCAGAACTCCGTGCCAAATAAACTTTATTCAAGGAAGGGACCAGTGTTTAGCTAGAGTGTATATTTACTTGGTAGAAATCACAAGTAGGTAGACCGCGTGTTCGCTGGAAACGGTGACCTTATGGCACAAGCCTTGCTTTCCCATTTTGAATGCTCCATGCATGCTGCCTTGAAGTTACCTAAATAACAGTTTTAGGACGAGTCTTTAGTCATTGTAGGCAGGGCTCTGGGAAGGGAACGAGTGTTCTCTGCATCAACAGGGTGCTTTCATACCCTGGGTGGGAGCCTCTCCTCAGACGCCCTAGAGATAAAGGTAACTTGACGTGAGTTCTTTCCTCCAGGTAAAGCCTTGACTAGCCCTGCCGAAGCTGAGCTTGAAGCAGTTTCCTTGTGGCATTTGTGTTAGGTCTCTTTTCTTTTAAGGTTAGTAAGCTTGTCAAGACACCGAGGACCTCTCGTGGGCACCCTATTCCCTGCAAGAGCACCGAGTACCAGCAGGCTCCACTGGGCTACTAAGAAACATCCAGGCCCGGAAACGTTTCCCAGTCACTGTGTATTTTGTGTGTAGGGCAACACACTGCACTCTTCCTTGGAAGAGCTAGATTTCCTCAGCTCTCCAACAACTCAAGGCAATGTGTTCTCTCAATTCCTATATGTCATGCAAATCTCCCTCATTGCCCTAGGCTGAGCAGCACTGAGAAACCAAAACTGCAACGCATTCCTTCTTTAAAGTCAAACCTTAAGACCCCATCCTTACAGGAGAAAGTCGGCTTGCTTTCCTGCTGTAACCAAAGCACAGTTCTTCCTCTTACACTCCAGGGTTTTAGAAGAAGCAGAGCCCGATAGCCTACCCAGAGCGCTCCCAAGGGGAGGCGGTTGGCTACACGCAGAATTCCGTGCCAAATAAACTTTATTCAAGGAAGGGACCAGTGTGTAGCTAGAGTGTATATTTACTTGGTAGAAATCACAAGGAGGTAGGCTGCATGTTCGCTGGAAACGGGGAACTTATGGCACAAGCCTGGCTTACCACTTTTGAATGCTCCATTCAAGCTGCCTTGAAGCTACCTAAATTACAATTTTAGGACGGGTCTCTAGTGTCTGTAGGCAGGGCTCTGGGAAGGGAACGAGTGTTCTCTACATCAACAGGGTGCTTTCATAGACTGGGTAGGAGCCTCGCCTGCGACACTCTAGAGCTAAAAGGAAACTTGACGTGAGTCCTCTCCTCAAGGTAAAGCCTAGAATAGCCCTGCCGAAGTGGAAGCTTGGAGAGGAGTTCTTGAGGCATTAGTTTCAGGTCTGTTTTCTTTTAAGGTTAGTAAGCTTTTCAAGGCCCTGAGGACCTCGCCTGGGCACCCTATTCCCTGCAAGAACACCCAGTACCGGCAGGCTCCACTGGGCTACTAAGAAACATCCAGGCCCGGAAACTTTTCCCATTCACTCTTTGTATTTTGTGTGTAGGCCAACACACTACACTCTTCCTTGGAAGAGCTAGATTTCCTCAGCTCTCCAACAGCTCCAGGAAATGTGTTCTCTCACGTCCTACATATCATGCAAATCTGCCTCATTGCCCTAGGCTGACCGGCACTGAGAAACCAAAACTGCTTCACATTCCTTCTACAAAGTCATACCTTAACACCCCATCCTTACAGTAGAAAGTCGGCTTGCGTTTCTGCTGTAACCACAGCACAGTTCTTCCTCTTACACTCCAGGGTTTTAGAAGAAGCTAAGCCCGATAGCCTACCCAGAGCGATCCCTGGTGGAGGCGGTTGGCTACACGCAGAATTACGTGCCAAATAAACTTTATTCAAGGAAGGGACCGGTGTGTAGCTAGAGTGTATATTTACTTGGTAGAAATCACAAGGACGTAGGCTGCATGTTCGCTGGAAACGGGGAACTTATGGCACAAGCCTTGCTTACCCATTTTGAATGCTCCATTCAAGCTGCCTTGAAGCTGCCTAAATAACAATTTTAGGACGGGTCTCTAGTCTCTGTAGGCAAGGCTCTGGGAAGGGAACGAGTGTTCTCTACATCAACAGGGTGCTTTCATAGCCTGGGTGGGAGCCTCTCCTCAGACGCTCTACAGCTAAAAGGAAACTTGACGTGAGTCCTTTCCTCAAGGTAAAGCCTAGAATAGCCCTGCCGAAGTGGAAGCTTGGAGCGGAGTCCTTGAGGCATTAGTTTCAGGTCTGTTTCCTTTTAAGGTTAGTAAGCTTTTCAGGACACCGAGGACCTCGCCTGGGCACCTTATTCCCTGGAAGACCACCGAGTACCGGCAGTCTCCACTGGGCTACTAAGAAACATCCAGGCCCGGACACCTTTCCCAGTCACTCTGTGTATTTTGTGTGTAGGCCAACACACTGCACTCTTCCTTGGAAGAGCTAGATTTCCTCAGCTCTCCAACAGCCCCAGGAAATGTGTTCTCTCACGTCCTACATATCATGCAAATCTGCCTCATTGCCCTAGGCTGAGCAGCTCTGAGAAACCAAAACTGCTTCGCATTCCTTCTACAAAGTCATACCTTAAGACCCGATCCTTACAGGAGAAAGTCAGCTTGCGTTTCTGCTGTAACCAAAGCACAGATCTTCCTCTTACACTGCAGGGTTTTAGAAGAAGCTAAGCCAGATAGCCTACCTAGAGCGCTCCTTGGGGGAGGCTGTTGGCTACACGCAGAACTCCGTGCCAAATAAACTTTATTCAAGGAAGGGACCAGTGTTTAGCTAGAGTGTATATTTACTTGGTAGAAATCACAAGTAGGTAGACCGCGTGTTCGCTGGAAACGGTGACCTTATGGCACAAGCCTTGCTTTCCCATTTTGAATGCTCCATGCATGCTGCCTTGAAGTTACCTAAATAACAGTTTTAGGACGAGTCTTTAGTCATTGTAGGCAGGGCTCTGGGAAGGGAACGAGTGTTCTCTGCATCAACAGGGTGCTTTCATAGCCTGGGTGGGAGCCTCTCCTCAGACGCCCTAGAGATAAAGGAAACTTGACGTGAGTTCTTTCCTCCAGGTAAAGCCTTGACTAGCCCTGCCGAAGCTGAGCTTGAAGCAGTTTCCTTGTGGCATTTGTTTTAGGTCTGTTTTCTTTTAAGGTTAGTAAGCTTGTCAAGACACCGAGGACCTCTCGTGGGCACCCTATTCCCTGCAAGAGCACCGAGTACCAGCAGGCTCCACTGGGCTACTAAGAAACATCCAGGCCCGGAAACGTTTCCCAGTCACTGTGTATTTTGTGTGTAGGGCAACACACTGCACTCTTCCTTGGAAGAGCTAGATTTCCTCAGCTCTCCAACAACTCCAGGAAATGTGTTCTCTCAATTCCTATATGTCATGCAAATCTCCCTCATTGCCCTTAGGCTGAGCAGCACTGAGAAACCAAAACTGCAACGCATTCCTTCTTTAAAGTCAAACCTTAAGACCCCATCCTTACAGGAGAAAGTCGGCTTGCTTTCCTGCTGTAACCAAAGCACAGTTCTTCCTCTTACACTCCAGGGTTTTAGAAGAAGCAGAGCCCGATAGCCTACCCAGAGCGCTCCCAAGGGGAGGCGGTTGGCTACACGCAGAATTCCGTGCCAAATAAACTTTATTCAAGGAAGGGACCGGTGTGTAGCTAGAGTGTATATTTACTTGGTAGAAATCACAAGGACGTAGGCTGCATGTTCGCTGGAAACGGGGAACTTATGGCACAAGCCTTGCTTACCCATTTTGAATGCTCCATTCAAGCTGCCTTGAAGCTGCCTAAATAACAATTTTAGGACGGGTCTCTAGTCTCTGTAGGCAAGGCTCTGGGAAGGGAACGAGTGTTCTCTACATCAACAGGGTGCTTTCATAGCCTGGGTGGGAGCCTCTCCTCAGACGCTCTACAGCTAAAAGGAAACTTGACGTGAGTCCTTTCCTCAAGGTAAAGCCTAGAATAGCCCTGCCGAAGTGGAAGCTTGGAGCGGAGTCCTTGAGGCATTAGTTTCAGGTCTGTTTCCTTTTAAGGTTAGTAAGCTTTTCAGGACACCGAGGACCTCGCCTGGGCACCTTATTCCCTGGAAGACCACCGAGTACCGGCAGTCTCCACTGGGCTACTAAGAAACATCCAGGCCCGGACACCTTTCCCAGTCACTCTGTGTATTTTGTGTGTAGGCCAACACACTGCACTCTTCCTTGGAAGAGCTAGATTTCTTCAGCTCTCCAACAGCCCCAGGAAATGTGTTCTCTCACGTCCTACATATCATGCAAATCTGCCTCATTGCCCTAGGCTGAGCAGCTCTGAGAAACCAAAACTGCTTCGCATTCCTTCTACAAAGTCATACCTTAAGACCCGATCCTTACAGGAGAAAGTCAGCTTGCGTTTCTGCTGTAACCAAAGCACAGATCTTCCTCTTACACTGCAGGGTTTTAGAAGAAGCTAAGCCAGATAGCCTACCTAGAGCGCTCCTTGGGGGAGGCTGTTGGCTACACGCAGAACTCCGTGCCAAATAAACTTTATTCAAGGAAGGGACCAGTGTTTAGCTAGAGTGTATATTTACTTGGTAGAAATCACAAGTAGGTAGACCGCGTGTTCGCTGGAAACGGTGACCTTATGGCACAAGCCTTGCTTTCCCATTTTGAATGCTCCATGCATGCTGCCTTGAAGTTACCTAAATAACAGTTTTAGGACGAGTCTTTAGTCATTGTAGGCAGGGCTCTGGGAAGGGAACGAGTGTTCTCTGCATCAACAGGGTGCTTTCATAGCCTGGGTGGGAGCCTCTCCTCAGACGCCCTAGAGATAAAGGTAACTTGACGTGAGTTCTTTCCTCCAGGTAAAGCCTTGACTAGCCCTGCCGAAGCTGAGCTTGAAGCAGTTTCCTTGTGGCATTTGTGTTAGGTCTGTTTTCTTTTAAGGTTAGTAAGCTTGTCAAGACACCGAGGACCTCTCGTGGGCACCCTATTCCCTGCAAGAGCACCGAGTACCAGCAGGCTCCACTGGGCTACTAAGAAACATCCAGACCCGGAAACGTTTCCCAGTCACTGTGTATTTTGTGTGTAGGGCAACACACTGCACTCTTCCTTGGAAGAGCTAGATTTCCTCAGCTCTCCAACAACTCCAGGCAATGTGTTCTCTCAATTCCTATATGTCATGAAAATCTCCCTCATTGCCCTAGGCTGAGCAGCACTGAGAAACCAAAACTGCAACGCATTCCTTCTTTAAAGTCAAACCTTAAGACCCCATCCTTACAGGAGAAAGTCGGCTTGCTTTCCTGCTGTAACCAAAGCACAGTTCTTCCTCTTACACTCCAGGGTTTTAGAAGAAGCAGAGCCCGATAGCCTACCCAGAGCGCTCCCAAGGGGAGGCGGTTGGCTACACGCAGAATTCCGTGCCAAATAAACTTTATTCAAGGAAGGGACCAGTGTGTAGCTAGAGTGTATATTTACTTGGTAGAAATCACAAGGAGGTAGGCTGCATGTTCGCTGGAAACGGGGAACTTATGGCACAAGCCTGGCTTACCACTTTTGAATGCTCCATTCAAGCTGCCTTGAAGCTACCTAAATTACAATTTTAGGACGGGTCTCTAGTGTCTGTAGGCAGGGCTCTGGGAAGGGACCGAGTGTTCTCTACATCAACAGGGTGCTTTCATAGACTGGGTAGGAGCCTCGCCTGCGACACTCTAGAGTTAAAAGGAAACCTGACGTGAGTCCTCTCCTCAAGGTAAAGCCTAGAATAGCCCTGCCGAAGTGGAAGCTTGGAGAGGAGTTCTTGAGGCATTAGTTTCAGGTCTGTTTTCTTTTAAGGTTAGTAAGCTTTTCAAGGCCCTGAGGACCTCGCCTGGGCACCCTATTCCCTGCAAGAACACCCAGTACCGGCAGGCTCCACTGGGCTACTAAGAAACATCCAGGCCCGGAAACTTTTCCCATTCACTCTTTGTATTTTGTGTGTAGGCCAACACACTACACTCTTCCTTGGAAGAGCTAGATTTCCTCAGCTCTCCAACAGCTCCAGGAAATGTGTTCTCTCACGTCCTACATATCATGCAAATCTGCCTCATTGCCCTAGGCTGACCGGCACTGAGAAACCAAAACTGCTTCACATTCCTTCTACAAAGTCATACCTTAACACCCCATCCTTACAGTAGAAAGTCGGCTTGCGTTTCTGCTGTAACCACAGCACAGTTCTTCCTCTTACACTCCAGGGTTTTAGAAGAAGCTAAGCCCGATAGCCTACCCAGAGCGATCCCTGGTGGAGGCGGTTGGCTACACGCAGAATTACGTGCCAAATAAACTTTATTCAAGGAAGGGACCGGTGTGTAGCTAGAGTGTATATTTACTTGGTAGAAATCACAAGGAGGTAGGCTGCATGTTCGCTGGAAACGGGGAACTTATGGCACAAGCCTTGCTTACCCATTTTGAATGCTCCATTCAAGCTGCCTTGAAGCTGCCTAAATAACAATTTTAGGACGGGTCTCTAGTCTCTGTAGGCAAGGCTCTGGGAAGGGAACGAGTGTTCTCTACATCAACAGGGTGCTTTCATAGCCTGGGTGGGAGCCTCTCCTCAGACGCTCTACAGCTAAAAGGAAACGTGACGTGAGTCCTTTCCTCAAGGTAAAGCCTAGAATAGCCCTGCCGAAGTGGAAGCTTGGAGCGGAGTCCTTGAGGCATTAGTTTCAGGTCTGTTTCCTTTTAAGGTTAGTAAGCTTTTCAGGACACCGAGGACCTCGCCTGGGCACCTTATTCCCTGGAAGACCACCGAGTACCGGCAGTCTCCACTGGGCTACTAAGAAACATCCAGGCCCGGACACCTTTCCCAGTCACTCTGTGTATTTTGTGTGTAGGCCAACACACTGCACTCTTCCTTGGAAGAGCTAGATTTCCTCAGCTCTCCAACAGCCCCAGGAAATGTGTTCTCTCACGTCCTACATATCATGCAAATCTGCCTCATTGCCCTAGGCTGAGCAGCTCTGAGAAACCAAAACTGCTTCGCATTCCTTCTACAAAGTCATACCTTAAGACCCGATCCTTACAGGAGAAAGTCAGCTTGCGTTTCTGCTGTAACCAAAGCACAGATCTTCCTCTTACACTGCAGGGTTTTAGAAGAAGCTAAGCCAGATAGCCTACCTAGAGCGCTCCTTGGGGGAGGCTGTTGGCTACACGCAGAACTCCGTGCCAAATAAACTTTATTCAAGGAAGGGACCAGTGTTTAGCTAGAGTGTATATTTACTTGGTAGAAATCACAAGTAGGTAGACCGCGTGTTCGCTGGAAACGGTGACCTTATGGCACAAGCCTTGCTTTCCCATTTTGAATGCTCCATGCATGCTGCCTTGAAGTTACCTAAATAACAGTTTTAGGACGAGTCTTTAGTCATTGTAGGCAGGGCTCTGGGAAGGGAACGAGTGTTCTCTGCATCAACAGGGTGCTTTCATAGCCTGGGTGGGAGCCTCTCCTCAGACACCCTAGAGATAAAGGAAACTTGACGTGAGTTCTTTCCTCCAGGTAAAGCCTTGACTAGCCCTGCCGAAGCTGAGCTTGAAGCAGTTTCCTTGTGGCATTTGTTTTAGGTCTGTTTTCTTTTAAGGTTAGTAAGCTTGTCAAGACACCGAGGACCTCTCGTGGGCACCCTATTCCCTGCAAGAGCACCGAGTACCAGCAGGCTCCACTGGGCTACTAAGAAACATCCAGGCCCGGAAACGTTTCCCAGTCACTGTGTATTTTGTGTGTAGGGCAACACACTGCACTCTTCCTTGGAAGAGCTAGATTTCCTCAGCTCTCCAACAACTCCAGGCAATGTGTTCTCTCAATTCCTATATGTCATGCAAATCTCCCTCATTGCCCTTAGGCTGAGCAGCACTGAGAAACCAAAACTGCAACGCATTCCTTCTTTAAAGTCAAACCTTAAGACCCCATCCTTACAGGAGAAAGTCGGCTTGCTTTGCTGCTGTAACCAAAGCACAGTTCTTCCTCTTACACTCCAGGGTTTTAGAAGAAGCAGAGCCCGATAGCCTACCCAGAGCGCTCCCAAGGGGAGGCGGTTGGCTACACGCAGAATTCCGTGCCAAATAAACTTTATTCAAGGAAGGGACCGGTGTGTAGCTAGAGTGTATATTTACTTGGTAGAAATCACAAGGAGGTAGGCTGCATGTTCGCTGGAAATGGGGAACTTATGGCACAAGCCTTGCTTACCACTTTTGAATGCTCCCTTCAAGCTGCCTTGAAGCTACCTAAATTACAATTTTAGGACGGGTCTCTAGTGTCTGTAGGCAGGGCTCTGGGAAGGGAACGAGTGTTCTCTACATCAACAGGGTGCTTTCATAGACTGGGTAGGAGCCTCGCCTGAGACACTCTAGAGCTAAAAGGAAACTTGACGTGAGTCCTCTCCTCAAGGTAAAGCCTAGAATAGCCCTGCCGAAGTGGAAGCTTGGAGCGGAGTTCTTGATTCATTAGTTTCAGGTCTGTTTTCTTTTAAGGTTAGTAAGCTTTTCAAGGCCCTGAGGACCTCGCCTGGGCACCCTATTCCCTGCAAGAACACCCAGTACCGGCAGGCTCCACTGGGCTACTAAGAAACATCCAGGCCCGGAAACTTTTCCCATTCACTCTTTGTATTTTGTGTGTAGGCCAACACACTACACTCTTCCTTGGAAGAGCTAGATTTCCTCAGCTCTCCAACAGCTCCAGGAAATGTGTTCTCTCACGTCCTACATATCATGCAAATCTGCCTCATTGCCCTAGGCTGACCGGCACTGAGAAACCAAAACTGCTTCACATTCCTTCTACAAAGTCATACCTTAACACCTCATCCTTACAGTAGAAAGTCGGCTTGCGTTTCTGCTGTAACCACAGCACAGTTCTTCCTCTTACACTCCAGGGTTTTAGAAGAAGCTAAGCCCGATAGCCTACCCAGAGCGATCCCTGGGGGAGGCGGTTGGCTACACGCAGAATTACGTGCCAAATAAACTTTATTCAAGGAAGGGACCGGTGTGTAGCTAGAGTGTATATTTACTTGGTAGAAATCACAAGGAGGTAGGCTGCATGTTCGCTGGAAACGGGGAACTTATGGCACAAGCCTTGCTTACCCATTTTGAATGCTCCATTCAAGCTGCCTTGAAGCTGCCTAAATAACAATTTTAGGACGGGTCTCTAGTCTCTGTAGGCAAGGCTCTGGGAAGGGAACGAGTGTTCTCTACATCAACAGGGTGCTTTCATAGCCTGGGTGGGAGCCTCTCCTCAGACGCTCTACAGCTAAAAGGAAACGTGACGTGAGTCCTTTCCTCAAGGTAAAGCCTAGAATAGCCCTGCCGAAGTGGAAGCTTGGAGCGGAGTCCTTGAGGCATTAGTTTCAGGTCTGTTTCCTTTTAAGGTTAGTAAGCTTTTCAGGACACCGAGGACCTCGCCTGGGCACCTTATTCCCTGGAAGACCACCGAGTACCGGCAGTCTCCACTGGGCTACTAAGAAACATCCAGGCCCGGACACCTTTCCCAGTCACTCTGTGTATTTTGTGTGTAGGCCAACACACTGCACTCTTCCTTGGAAGAGCTAGATTTCCTCAGCTCTCCAACAGCCCCAGGAAATGTGTTCTCTCACGTCCTACATATCATGCAAATCTGCCTCATTGCCCTAGGCTGAGCAGCTCTGAGAAACCAAAACTGCTTCGCATTCCTTCTACAAAGTCATACCTTAAGACCCGATCCTTACAGGAGAAAGTCAGCTTGCGTTTCTGCTGTAACCAAAGCACAGATCTTCCTCTTACACTGCAGGGTTTTAGAAGAAGCTAAGCCAGATAGCCTACCTAGAGCGCTCCTTGGGGGAGGCTGTTGGCTACACGCAGAACTCCGTGCCAAATAAACTTTATTCAAGGAAGGGACCAGTGTTTAGCTAGAGTGTATATTTACTTGGTAGAAATCACAAGTAGGTAGACCGCGTGTTCGCTGGAAACGGTGACCTTATGGCACAAGCCTTGCTTTCCCATTTTGAATGCTCCATGCATGCTGCCTTGAAGTTACCTAAATAACAGTTTTAGGACGAGTCTTTAGTCATTGTAGGCAGGGCTCTGGGAAGGGAACGAGTGTTCTCTGCATCAACAGGGTGCTTTCATAGCCTGGGTGGGAGCCTCTCCTCAGACGCCCTAGAGATAAAGGAAACTTGACGTGAGTTCTTTCCTCCAGGTAAAGCCTTGACTAGCCCTGCCGAAGCTGAGCTTGAAGCAGTTTCCTTGTGGCATTTGTTTTAGGTCTGTTTTCTTTTAAGGTTAGTAAGCTTGTCAAGACACCGAGGACCTCTCGTGGGCACCCTATTCCCTGCAAGAGCACCGAGTACCAGCAGGCTCCACTGGGCTACTAAGAAACATCCAGGCCCGGAAACGTTTCCCAGTCACTGTGTATTTTGTGTGTAGGGCAACACACTGCACTCTTCCTTGGAAGAGCTAGATTTCCTCAGCTCTCCAACAACTCCAGGCAATGTGTTCTCTCAATTCCTATATGTCATGCAAATCTCCCTCATTGCCCTTAGGCTGAGCAGCACTGAGAAACCAAAACTGCAACGCATTCCTTCTTTAAAGTCAAACCTTAAGACCCCATCCTTACAGGAGAAAGTCGGCTTGCTTTGCTGCTGTAACCAAAGCACAGTTCTTCCTCTTACACTCCAGGGTTTTAGAAGAAGCAGAGCCCGATAGCCTACCCAGAGCGCTCCCAAGGGGAGGCGGTTGGCTACACGCAGAATTCCGTGCCAAATAAACTTTATTCAAGGAAGGGACCGGTGTGTAGCTAGAGTGTATATTTACTTGGTAGAAATCACAAGGAGGTAGGCTGCATGTTCGCTGGAAATGGGGAACTTATGGCACAAGCCTTGCTTACCACTTTTGAATGCTCCCTTCAAGCTGCCTTGAAGCTACCTAAATTACAATTTTAGGACGGGTCTCTAGTGTCTGTAGGCAGGGCTCTGGGAAGGGAACGAGTGTTCTCTACATCAACAGGGTGCTTTCATAGACTGGGTAGGAGCCTCGCCTGAGACACTCTAGAGCTAAAAGGAAACTTGACGTGAGTCCTCTCCTCAAGGTAAAGCCTAGAATAGCCCTGCCGAAGTGGAAGCTTGGAGCGGAGTTCTTGATTCATTAGTTTCAGGTCTGTTTTCTTTTAAGGTTAGTAAGCTTTTCAAGGCCCTGAGGACCTCGCCTGGGCACCCTATTCCCTGCAAGAACACCCAGTACCGGCAGGCTCCACTGGGCTACTAAGAAACATCCAGGCCCGGAAACTTTTCCCATTCACTCTTTGTATTTTGTGTGTAGGCCAACACACTACACTCTTCCTTGGAAGAGCTAGATTTCCTCAGCTCTCCAACAGCTCCAGGAAATGTGTTCTCTCACGTCCTACATATCATGCAAATCTGCCTCATTGCCCTAGGCTGACCGGCACTGAGAAACCAAAACTGCTTCACATTCCTTCTACAAAGTCATACCTTAACACCTCATCCTTACAGTAGAAAGTCGGCTTGCGTTTCTGCTGTAACCACAGCACAGTTCTTCCTCTTACACTCCAGGGTTTTAGAAGAAGCTAAGCCCGATAGCCTACCCAGAGCGATCCCTGGGGGAGGCGGTTGGCTACACGCAGAATTACGTGCCAAATAAACTTTATTCAAGGAAGGGACCGGTGTGTAGCTAGAGTGTATATTTACTTGGTAGAAATCACAAGGAGGTAGGCTGCATGTTCGCTGGAAACGGGGAACTTATGGCACAAGCCTTGCTTACCCATTTTGAATGCTCCATTCAAGCTGCCTTGAAGCTGCCTAAATAACAATTTTAGGACGGGTCTCTAGTCTCTGTAGGCAAGGCTCTGGGAAGGGAACGAGTGTTCTCTACATCAACAGGGTGCTTTCATAGCCTGGGTGGGAGCCTCTCCTCAGACGCTCTACAGCTAAAAGGAAACTTGACGTGAGTCCTTTCCTCAAGGTAAAGCCTAGAATAGCCCTGCCGAAGTGGAAGCTTGGAGCAGAGTCCTTGAGGCATTAGTTTCAGGTCTGTTTCCTTTTAAGGTTAGTAAGCTTTTCAGGACACCGAGGACCTCGCCTGGGCACCTTATTCCCTGGAAGACCACCGAGTACCGGCAGTCTCCACTGGGCTACTAAGAAACATCCAGGCCCGGACACCTTTCCCAGTCACTCTGTGTATTTTGTGTGTAGGCCAACACACTGCACTCTTCCTTGGAAGAGCTAGATTTCCTCAGCTCTCCAACAGCCCCAGGAAATGTGTTCTCTCACGTCCTACATATCATGCAAATCTGCCTCATTGCCCTAGGCTGAGCAGCTCTGAGAAACCAAAACTGCTTCGCATTCCTTCTACAAAGTCATACCTTAAGACCCGATCCTTACAGGAGAAAGTCAGCTTGCGTTTCTGCTGTAACCAAAGCACAGATCTTCCTCTTACACTGCAGGGTTTTAGAAGAAGCTAAGCCAGATAGCCTACCTAGAGCGCTCCTTGGGGGAGGCTGTTGGCTACACGCAGAACTCCGTGCCAAATAAACTTTATTCAAGGAAGGGACCAGTGTTTAGCTAGAGTGTATATTTACTTGGTAGAAATCACAAGTAGGTAGACCGCGTGTTCGCTGGAAACGGTGACCTTATGGCACAAGCCTTGCTTTCCCATTTTGAATGCTCCATGCATGCTGCCTTGAAGTTACCTAAATAACAGTTTTAGGACGAGTCTTTAGTCATTGTAGGCAGGGCTCTGGGAAGGGAACGAGTGTTCTCTGCATCAACAGGGTGCTTTCATAGCCTGGGTGGGAGCCTCTCCTCAGACGCCCTAGAGATAAAGGAAACTTGACGTGAGTTCTTTCCTCCAGGTAAAGCCTTGACTAGCCCTGCCGAAGCTGAGCTTGAAGCAGTTTCCTTGTGGCATTTGTTTTAGGTCTGTTTTCTTTTAAGGTTAGTAAGCTTGTCAAGACACCGAGGACCTCTCGTGGGCACCCTATTCCCTGCAAGAGCACCGAGTACCAGCAGGCTCCACTGGGCTACTAAGAAACATCCAGGCCCGGAAACGTTTCCCAGTCACTGTGTATTTTGTGTGTAGGGCAACACACTGCACTCTTCCTTGGAAGAGCTAGATTTCCTCAGCTCTCCAACAACTCCAGGCAATGTGTTCTCTCAATTCCTATATGTCATGCAAATCTCCCTCATTGCCCTTAGGCTGAGCAGCACTGAGAAACCAAAACTGCAACGCATTCCTTCTTTAAAGTCAAACCTTAAGACCCCATCCTTACAGGAGAAAGTCGGCTTGCTTTCCTGCTGTAACCAAAGCACAGTTCTTCCTCTTACACTCCAGGGTTTTAGAAGAAGCAGAGCCCGATAGCCTACCCAGAGCGCTCCCAAGGGGAGGCGGTTGGCTACACGCAGAATTCCGTGCCAAATAAACTTTATTCAAGGAAGGGACCGGTGTGTAGCTAGAGTGTATATTTACTTGGTAGAAATCACAAGGAGGTAGGCTGCATGTTCGCTGGAAACGGGGAACTTATGGCACAAGCCTTGCTTACCACTTTTGAATGCTCCCTTCAAGCTGCCTTGAAGCTACCTAAATTACAATTTTAGGACGGGTCTCTAGTGTCTGTAGGCAGGGCTCTGGGAAGGGAACGAGTGTTCTCTACATCAACAGGGTGCTTTCATAGACTGGGTAGGAGCCTCGCCTGAGACACTCTAGAGCTAAAAGGAAACTTGACGTGAGTCCTCTCCTCAAGGTAAAGCCTAGAATAGCCCTGCCGAAGTGGAAGCTTGGAGCGGAGTTCTTGAGGCATTAGTTTCAGGTCTGTTTTCTTTTAAGGTTAGTAAGCTTTTCAAGGCCCTGAGGACCTCGCCTGGGCACCCTATTCCCTGCAAGAACACCCAGTACCGGCAGGCTCCACTGGGCTACTAAGAAACATCCAGGCCCGGAAACTTTTCCCATTCACTCTTTGTATTTTGTGTGTAGGCCAACACACTACACTCTTCCTTGGAAGAGCTAGATTTCCTCAGCTCTCCAACAGCTCCAGGAAATGTGTTCTCTCACGTCCTACATATCATGCAAATCTGCCTCATTGCCCTAGGCTGACCGGCACTGAGAAACCAAAACTGCTTCACATTCCTTCTACAAAGTCATACCTTAACACCTCATCCTTACAGTAGAAAGTCGGCTTGCGTTTCTGCTGTAACCACAGCACAGTTCTTCCTCTTACACTCCAGGGTTTTAGAAGAAGCTAAGCCCGATAGCCTACCCAGAGCGATCCCTGGGGGAGGCGGTTGGCTACACGCAGAATTACGTGCCAAATAAACTTTATTCAAGGAAGGGACCGGTGTGTAGCTAGAGTGTATATTTACTTGGTAGAAATCACAAGGAGGTAGGCTGCATGTTCGCTGGAAACGGGGAACTTATGGCACAAGCCTTGCTTACCCATTTTGAATGCTCCATTCAAGCTGCCTTGAAGCTGCCTAAATAACAATTTTAGGACGGGTCTCTAGTCTCTGTAGGCAAGGCTCTGGGAAGGGAACGAGTGTTCTCTACATCAACAGGGTGCTTTCATAGCCTGGGTGGGAGCCTCTCCTCAGACGCTCTACAGCTAAAAGGAAACTTGACGTGAGTCCTTTCCTCAAGGTAAAGCCTAGAATAGCCCTGCCGAAGTGGAAGCTTGGAGCGGAGTCCTTGAGGCATTAGTTTCAGGTCTGTTTCCTTTTAAGGTTAGTAAGCTTTTCAGGACACCGAGGACCTCGCCTGGGCACCTTATTCCCTGGAAGACCACCGAGTACCGGCAGTCTCCACTGGGCTACTAAGAAACATCCAGGCCCGGACACCTTTCCCAGTCACTCTGTGTATTTTGTGTGTAGGCCAACACACTGCACTCTTCCTTGGAAGAGCTAGATTTCCTCAGCTCTCCAACAGCCCCAGGAAATGTGTTCTCTCACGTCCTACATATCATGCAAATCTGCCTCATTGCCCTAGGCTGAGCAGCTCTGAGAAACCAAAACTGCTTCGCATTCCTTCTACAAAGTCATACCTTAAGACCCGATCCTTACAGGAGAAAGTCAGCTTGCGTTTCTGCTGTAACCAAAGCACAGATCTTCCTCTTACACTGCAGGGTTTTAGAAGAAGCTAAGCCAGATAGCCTACCTAGAGCGCTCCTTGGGGGAGGCTGTTGGCTACACGCAGAACTCCGTGCCAAATAAACTTTATTCAAGGAAGGGACCAGTGTTTAGCTAGAGTGTATATTTACTTGGTAGAAATCACAAGTAGGTAGGCCGCGTGTTCGCTGGAAACGGTGACCTTATGGCACAAGCCTTGCTTTCCCATTTTGAATGCTCCATGCATGCTGCCTTGAAGTTACCTAAATAACAGTTTTAGGACGAGTCTTTAGTCATTGTAGGCAGGGCTCTGGGAAGGGAACGAGTGTTCTCTGCATCAACAGGGTGCTTTCATAGCCTGGGTGGGAGCCTCTCCTCAGACGCCCTAGAGATAAAGGAAACTTGACGTGAGTTCTTTCCTCCAGGTAAAGCCTTGACTAGCCCTGCCGAAGCTGAGCTTGAAGCAGTTTCCTTGTGGCATTTGTTTTAGGTCTGTTTTCTTTTAAGGTTAGTAAGCTTGTCAAGACACCGAGGACCTCTCGTGGGCACCCTATTCCCTGCAAGAGCACCGAGTACCAGCAGGCTCCACTGGGCTACTAAGAAACATCCAGGCCCGGAAACGTTTCCCAGTCACTGTGTATTTTGTGTGTAGGGCAACACACTGCACTCTTCCTTGGAAGAGCTAGATTTCCTCAGCTCTCCAACAACTCCAGGCAATGTGTTCTCTCAATTCCTATATGTCATGCAAATCTCCCTCATTGCCCTTAGGCTGAGCAGCACTGAGAAACCAAAACTGCAACGCATTCCTTCTTTAAAGTCAAACCTTAAGACCCCATCCTTACAGGAGAAAGTCGGCTTGCTTTCCTGCTGTAACCAAAGCACAGTTCTTCCTCTTACACTCCAGGGTTTTAGAAGAAGCAGAGCCCGATAGCCTACCCAGAGCGCTCCCAAGGGGAGGCGGTTGGCTACACGCAGAATTCCGTGCCAAATAAACTTTATTCAAGGAAGGGACCGGTGTGTAGCTAGAGTGTATATTTACTTGGTAGAAATCACAAGGACGTAGGCTGCATGTTCGCTGGAAACGGGGAACTTATGGCACAAGCCTTGCTTACCCATTTTGAATGCTCCATTCAAGCTGCCTTGAAGCTGCCTAAATAACAATTTTAGGACGGGTCTCTAGTCTCTGTAGGCAAGGCTCTGGGAAGGGAACGAGTGTTCTCTACATCAACAGGGTGCTTTCATAGCCTGGGTGGGAGCCTCTCCTCAGACGCTCTACAGCTAAAAGGAAACTTGACGTGAGTCCTTTCCTCAAGGTAAAGCCTAGAATAGCCCTGCCGAAGTGGAAGCTTGGAGCGGAGTCCTTGAGGCATTAGTTTCAGGTCTGTTTCCTTTTAAGGTTAGTAAGCTTTTCAGGACACCGAGGACCTCGCCTGGGCACCTTATTCCCTGGAAGACCACCGAGTACCGGCAGTCTCCACTGGGCTACTAAGAAACATCCAGGCCCGGACACCTTTCCCAGTCACTCTGTGTATTTTGTGTGTAGGCCAACACACTGCACTCTTCCTTGGAAGAGCTAGATTTCTTCAGCTCTCCAACAGCCCCAGGAAATGTGTTCTCTCACGTCCTACATATCATGCAAATCTGCCTCATTGCCCTAGGCTGAGCAGCTCTGAGAAACCAAAACTGCTTCGCATTCCTTCTACAAAGTCATACCTTAAGACCCGATCCTTACAGGAGAAAGTCAGCTTGCGTTTCTGCTGTAACCAAAGCACAGATCTTCCTCTTACACTGCAGGGTTTTAGAAGAAGCTAAGCCAGATAGCCTACCTAGAGCGCTCCTTGGGGGAGGCTGTTGGCTACACGCAGAACTCCGTGCCAAATAAACTTTATTCAAGGAAGGGACCAGTGTTTAGCTAGAGTGTATATTTACTTGGTAGAAATCACAAGTAGGTAGACCGCGTGTTCGCTGGAAACGGTGACCTTATGGCACAAGCCTTGCTTTCCCATTTTGAATGCTCCATGCATGCTGCCTTGAAGTTACCTAAATAACAGTTTTAGGACGAGTCTTTAGTCATTGTAGGCAGGGCTCTGGGAAGGGAACGAGTGTTCTCTGCATCAACAGGGTGCTTTCATAGCCTGGGTGGGAGCCTCTCCTCAGACGCCCTAGAGATAAAGGTAACTTGACGTGAGTTCTTTCCTCCAGGTAAAGCCTTGACTAGCCCTGCCGAAGCTGAGCTTGAAGCAGTTTCCTTGTGGCATTTGTGTTAGGTCTGTTTTCTTTTAAGGTTAGTAAGCTTGTCAAGACACCGAGGACCTCTCGTGGGCACCCTATTCCCTGCAAGAGCACCGAGTACCAGCAGGCTCCACTGGGCTACTAAGAAACATCCAGACCCGGAAACGTTTCCCAGTCACTGTGTATTTTGTGTGTAGGGCAACACACTGCACTCTTCCTTGGAAGAGCTAGATTTCCTCAGCTCTCCAACAACTCCAGGCAATGTGTTCTCTCAATTCCTATATGTCATGAAAATCTCCCTCATTGCCCTAGGCTGAGCAGCACTGAGAAACCAAAACTGCAACGCATTCCTTCTTTAAAGTCAAACCTTAAGACCCCATCCTTACAGGAGAAAGTCGGCTTGCTTTCCTGCTGTAACCAAAGCACAGTTCTTCCTCTTACACTCCAGGGTTTTAGAAGAAGCAGAGCCCGATAGCCTACCCAGAGCGCTCCCAAGGGGAGGCGGTTGGCTACACGCAGAATTCCGTGCCAAATAAACTTTATTCAAGGAAGGGACCAGTGTGTAGCTAGAGTGTATATTTACTTGGTAGAAATCACAAGGAGGTAGGCTGCATGTTCGCTGGAAACGGGGAACTTATGGCACAAGCCTGGCTTACCACTTTTGAATGCTCCATTCAAGCTGCCTTGAAGCTACCTAAATTACAATTTTAGGACGGGTCTCTAGTGTCTGTAGGCAGGGCTCTGGGAAGGGAACGAGTGTTCTCTACATCAACAGGGTGCTTTCATAGACTGGGTAGGAGCCTCGCCTGCGACACTCTAGAGTTAAAAGGAAACCTGACGTGAGTCCTCTCCTCAAGGTAAAGCCTAGAATAGCCCTGCCGAAGTGGAAGCTTGGAGAGGAGTTCTTGAGGCATTAGTTTCAGGTCTGTTTTCTTTTAAGGTTAGTAAGCTTTTCAAGGCCCTGAGGACCTCGCCTGGGCACCCTATTCCCTGCAAGAACACCCAGTACCGGCAGGCTCCACTGGGCTACTAAGAAACATCCAGGCCCGGAAACTTTTCCCATTCACTCTTTGTATTTTGTGTGTAGGCCAACACACTACACTCTTCCTTGGAAGAGCTAGATTTCCTCAGCTCTCCAACAGCTCCAGGAAATGTGTTCTCTCACGTCCTACATATCATGCAAATCTGCCTCATTGCCCTAGGCTGACCGGCACTGAGAAACCAAAACTGCTTCACATTCCTTCTACAAAGTCATACCTTAACACCCCATCCTTACAGTAGAAAGTCGGCTTGCGTTTCTGCTGTAACCACAGCACAGTTCTTCCTCTTACACTCCAGGGTTTTAGAAGAAGCTAAGCCCGATAGCCTACCCAGAGCGATCCCTGGTGGAGGCGGTTGGCTACACGCAGAATTACGTGCCAAATAAACTTTATTCAAGGAAGGGACCGGTGTGTAGCTAGAGTGTATATTTACTTGGTAGAAATCACAAGGAGGTAGGCTGCATGTTCGCTGGAAACGGGGAACTTATGGCACAAGCCTTGCTTACCCATTTTGAATGCTCCATTCAAGCTGCCTTGAAGCTGCCTAAATAACAATTTTAGGACGGGTCTCTAGTCTCTGTAGGCAAGGCTCTGGGAAGGGAACGAGTGTTCTCTACATCAACAGGGTGCTTTCATAGCCTGGGTGGGAGCCTCTCCTCAGACGCTCTACAGCTAAAAGGAAACTTGACGTGAGTCCTTTCCTCAAGGTAAAGCCTAGAATAGCCCTGCCGAAGTGGAAGCTTGGAGCGGAGTCCTTGAGGCATTAGTTTCAGGTCTGTTTCCTTTTAAGGTTAGTAAGCTTTTCAGGACACCGAGGACCTCGCCTGGGCACCTTATTCCCTGGAAGACCACCGAGTACCGGCAGTCTCCACTGGGCTACTAAGAAACATCCAGGCCCGGACACCTTTCCCAGTCACTCTGTGTATTTTGTGTGTAGGCCAACACACTGCACTCTTCCTTGGAAGAGCTAGATTTCCTCAGCTCTCCAACAGCCCCAGGAAATGTGTTCTCTCACGTCCTACATATCATGCAAATCTGCCTCATTGCCCTAGGCTGAGCAGCTCTGAGAAACCAAAACTGCTTCGCATTCCTTCTACAAAGTCATACCTTAAGACCCGATCCTTACAGGAGAAAGTCAGCTTGCGTTTCTGCTGTAACCAAAGCACAGATCTTCCTCTTACACTGCAGGGTTTTAGAAGAAGCTAAGCCAGATAGCCTACCTAGAGCGCTCCTTGGGGGAGGCTGTTGGCTACACGCAGAACTCCGTGCCAAATAAACTTTATTCAAGGAAGGGACCAGTGTTTAGCTAGAGTGTATATTTACTTGGTAGAAATCACAAGTAGGTAGACCGCGTGTTCGCTGGAAACGGTGACCTTATGGCACAAGCCTTGCTTTCCCATTTTGAATGCTCCATGCATGCTGCCTTGAAGTTACCTAAATAACAGTTTTAGGACGAGTCTTTAGTCATTGTAGGCAGGGCTCTGGGAAGGGAACGAGTGTTCTCTGCATCAACAGGGTGCTTTCATAGCCTGGGTGGGAGCCTCTCCTCAGACGCCCTAGAGATAAAGGAAACTTGACGTGAGTTCTTTCCTCCAGGTAAAGCCTTGACTAGCCCTGCCGAAGCTGAGCTTGAAGCAGTTTCCTTGTGGCATTTGTTTTAGGTCTGTTTTCTTTTAAGGTTAGTAAGCTTGTCAAGACACCGAGGACCTCTCGTGGGCACCCTATTCCCTGCAAGAGCACCGAGTACCAGCAGGCTCCACTGGGCTACTAAGAAACATCCAGGCCCGGAAACGTTTCCCAGTCACTGTGTATTTTGTGTGTAGGGCAACACACTGCACTCTTCCTTGGAAGAGCTAGATTTCCTCAGCTCTCCAACAACTCCAGGCAATGTGTTCTCTCAATTCCTATATGTCATGCAAATCTCCCTCATTGCCCTTAGGCTGAGCAGCACTGAGAAACCAAAACTGCAACGCATTCCTTCTTTAAAGTCAAACCTTAAGACCCCATCCTTACAGGAGAAAGTCGGCTTGCTTTCCTGCTGTAACCAAAGCACAGTTCTTCCTCTTACACTCCAGGGTTTTAGAAGAAGCAGAGCCCGATAGCCTACCCAGAGCGCTCCCAAGGGGAGGCGGTTGGCTACACGCAGAATTCCGTGCCAAATAAACTTTATTCAAGGAAGGGACCGGTGTGTAGCTAGAGTGTATATTTACTTGGTAGAAATCACAAGGAGGTAGGCTGCATGTTCGCTGGAAATGGGGAACTTATGGCACAAGCCTTGCTTACCACTTTTGAATGCTCCCTTCAAGCTGCCTTGAAGCTACCTAAATTACAATTTTAGGACGGGTCTCTAGTGTCTGTAGGCAGGGCTCTGGGAAGGGAACGAGTGTTCTCTACATCAACAGGGTGCTTTCATAGACTGGGTAGGAGCCTCGCCTGAGACACTCTAGAGCTAAAAGGAAACTTGACGTGAGTCCTCTCCTCAAGGTAAAGCCTAGAATAGCCCTGCCGAAGTGGAAGCTTGGAGCGGAGTTCTTGATTCATTAGTTTCAGGTCTGTTTTCTTTTAAGGTTAGTAAGCTTTTCAAGGCCCTGAGGACCTCGCCTGGGCACCCTATTCCCTGCAAGAACACCCAGTACCGGCAGGCTCCACTGGGCTACTAAGAAACATCCAGGCCCGGAAACTTTTCCCATTCACTCTTTGTATTTTGTGTGTAGGCCAACACACTACACTCTTCCTTGGAAGAGCTAGATTTCCTCAGCTCTCCAACAGCTCCAGGAAATGTGTTCTCTCACGTCCTACATATCATGCAAATCTGCCTCATTGCCCTAGGCTGACCGGCACTGAGAAACCAAAACTGCTTCACATTCCTTCTACAAAGTCATACCTTAACACCTCATCCTTACAGTAGAAAGTCGGCTTGCGTTTCTGCTGTAACCACAGCACAGTTCTTCCTCTTACACTCCAGGGTTTTAGAAGAAGCTAAGCCCGATAGCCTACCCAGAGCGATCCCTGGGGGAGGCGGTTGGCTACACGCAGAATTACGTGCCAAATAAACTTTATTCAAGGAAGGGACCGGTGTGTAGCTAGAGTGTATATTTACTTGGTAGAAATCACAAGGACGTAGGCTGCATGTTCGCTGGAAACGGGGAACTTATGGCACAAGCCTTGCTTACCCATTTTGAATGCTCCATTCAAGCTGCCTTGAAGCTGCCTAAATAACAATTTTAGGACGGGTCTCTAGTCTCTGTAGGCAAGGCTCTGGGAAGGGAACGAGTGTTCTCTACATCAACAGGGTGCTTTCATAGCCTGGGTGGGAGCCTCTCCTCAGACGCTCTACAGCTAAAAGGAAACTTGACGTGAGTCCTTTCCTCAAGGTAAAGCCTAGAATAGCCCTGCCGAAGTGGAAGCTTGGAGCGGAGTCCTTGAGGCATTAGTTTCAGGTCTGTTTCCTTTTAAGGTTAGTAAGCTTTTCAGGACACCGAGGACCTCGCCTGGGCACCTTATTCCCTGGAAGACCACCGAGTACCGGCAGTCTCCACTGGGCTACTAAGAAACATCCAGGCCCGGACACCTTTCCCAGTCACTCTGTGTATTTTGTGTGTAGGCCAACACACTGCACTCTTCCTTGGAAGAGCTAGATTTCCTCAGCTCTCCAACAGCCCCAGGAAATGTGTTCTCTCACGTCCTACATATCATGCAAATCTGCCTCATTGCCCTAGGCTGAGCAGCTCTGAGAAACCAAAACTGCTTCGCATTCCTTCTACAAAGTCATACCTTAAGACCCCATCCTTACAGGAGAAAGTCAGCTTGCGTTTCTGCTGTAACCAAAGCACAGATCTTCCTCTTACACTGCAGGGTTTTAGAAGAAGCTAAGCCAGATAGCCTACCTAGAGCGCTCCTTGGGGGAGGCTGTTGGCTACACGCAGAACTCCGTGCCAAATAAACTTTATTCAAGGAAGGGACCAGTGTTTAGCTAGAGTGTATATTTACTTGGTAGAAATCACAAGTAGGTAGGCCGCGTGTTCGCTGGAAACGGTGACCTTATGGCACAAGCCTTGCTTTCCCATTTTGAATGCTCCATGCATGCTGCCTTGAAGTTACCTAAATAACAGTTTTAGGACGAGTCTTTAGTCATTGTAGGCAGGGCTCTGGGAAGGGAACGAGTGTTCTCTGCATCAACAGGGTGCTTTCATAGCCTGGGTGGGAGCCTCTCCTCAGACGCCCTAGAGATAAAGGAAACTTGACGTGAGTTCTTTCCTCCAGGTAAAGCCTTGACTAGCCCTGCCGAAGCTGAGCTTGAAGCAGTTTCCTTGTGGCATTTGTTTTAGGTCTGTTTTCTTTTAAGGTTAGTAAGCTTGTCAAGACACCGAGGACCTCTCGTGGGCACCCTATTCCCTGCAAGAGCACCGAGTACCAGCAGGCTCCACTGGGCTACTAAGAAACATCCAGGCCCGGAAACGTTTCCCAGTCACTGTGTATTTTGTGTGTAGGGCAACACACTGCACTCTTCCTTGGAAGAGCTAGATTTCCTCAGCTCTCCAACAACTCCAGGCAATGTGTTCTCTCAATTCCTATATGTCATGCAAATCTCCCTCATTGCCCTTAGGCTGAGCAGCACTGAGAAACCAAAACTGCAACGCATTCCTTCTTTAAAGTCAAACCTTAAGACCCCATCCTTACAGGAGAAAGTCGGCTTGCTTTCCTGCTGTAACCAAAGCACAGTTCTTCCTCTTACACTCCAGGGTTTTAGAAGAAGCAGAGCCCGATAGCCTACCCAGAGCGCTCCCAAGGGGAGGCGGTTGGCTACACGCAGAATTCCGTGCCAAATAAACTTTATTCAAGGAAGGGACCAGTGTGTAGCTAGAGTGTATATTTACTTGGTAGAAATCACAAGGAGGTAGGCTGCATGTTCGCTGGAAACGGGGAACTTATGGCACAAGCCTTGCTTACCACTTTTGAATGCTCCCTTCAAGCTGCCTTGAAGCTACCTAAATTACAATTTTAGGACGGGTCTCTAGTGTCTGTAGGCAGGGCTCTGGGAAGGGAACGAGTGTTCTCTACATCAACAGGGTGCTTTCATAGACTGGGTAGGAGCCTCGCCTGAGACACTCTAGAGCTAAAAGGAAACTTGACGTGAGTCCTCTCCTCAAGGTAAAGCCTAGAATAGCCCTGCCGAAGTGGAAGCTTGGAGCGGAGTTCTTGAGGCATTAGTTTCAGGTCTGTTTTCTTTTAAGGTTAGTAAGCTTTTCAAGGCCCTGAGGACCTCGCCTGGGCACCCTATTCCCTGCAAGAACACCCAGTACCGGCAGGCTCCACTGGGCTACTAAGAAACATCCAGGCCCGGAAACTTTTCCCATTCACTCTTTGTATTTTGTGTGTAGGCCAACACACTACACTCTTCCTTGGAAGAGCTAGATTTCCTCAGCTCTCCAACAGCTCCAGGAAATGTGTTCTCTCACGTCCTACATATCATGCAAATCTGCCTCATTGCCCTAGGCTGACCGGCACTGAGAAACCAAAACTGCTTCACATTCCTTCTACAAAGTCATACCTTAACACCTCATCCTTACAGTAGAAAGTCGGCTTGCGTTTCTGCTGTAACCACAGCACAGTTCTTCCTCTTACACTCCAGGGTTTTAGAAGAAGCTAAGCCCGATAGCCTACCCAGAGCGATCCCTGGGGGAGGCGGTTGGCTACACGCAGAATTACGTGCCAAATAAACTTTATTCAAGGAAGGGACCGGTGTGTAGCTAGAGTGTATATTTACTTGGTAGAAATCACAAGGAGGTAGGCTGCATGTTCGCTGGAAACGGGGAACTTATGGCACAAGCCTTGCTTACCCATTTTGAATGCTCCATTCAAGCTGCCTTGAAGCTGCCTAAATAACAATTTTAGGACGGGTCTCTAGTCTCTGTAGGCAAGGCTCTGGGAAGGGAACGAGTGTTCTCTACATCAACAGGGTGCTTTCATAGCCTGGGTGGGAGCCTCTCCTCAGACGCTCTACAGCTAAAAGGAAACTTGACGTGAGTCCTTTCCTCAAGGTAAAGCCTAGAATAGCCCTGCCGAAGTGGAAGCTTGGAGCGGAGTCCTTGAGGCATTAGTTTCAGGTCTGTTTCCTTTTAAGGTTAGTAAGCTTTTCAGGACACCGAGGACCTCGCCTGGGCACCTTATTCCCTGGAAGACCACCGAGTACCGGCAGTCTCCACTGGGCTACTAAGAAACATCCAGGCCCGGACACCTTTCCCAGTCACTCTGTGTATTTTGTGTGTAGGCCAACACACTGCACTCTTCCTTGGAAGAGCTAGATTTCCTCAGCTCTCCAACAGCCCCAGGAAATGTGTTCTCTCACGTCCTACATATCATGCAAATCTGCCTCATTGCCCTAGGCTGAGCAGCTCTGAGAAACCAAAACTGCTTCGCATTCCTTCTACAAAGTCATACCTTAAGACCCGATCCTTACAGGAGAAAGTCAGCTTGCGTTTCTGCTGTAACCAAAGCACAGATCTTCCTCTTACACTGCAGGGTTTTAGAAGAAGCTAAGCCAGATAGCCTACCTAGAGCGCTCCTTGGGGGAGGCTGTTGGCTACACGCAGAACTCCGTGCCAAATAAACTTTATTCAAGGAAGGGACCAGTGTTTAGCTAGAGTGTATATTTACTTGGTAGAAATCACAAGTAGGTAGGCCGCGTGTTCGCTGGAAACGGTGACCTTATGGCACAAGCCTTGCTTTCCCATTTTGAATGCTCCATGCATGCTGCCTTGAAGTTACCTAAATAACAGTTTTAGGACGAGTCTTTAGTCATTGTAGGCAGGGCTCTGGGAAGGGAACGAGTGTTCTCTGCATCAACAGGGTGCTTTCATAGCCTGGGTGGGAGCCTCTCCTCAGACGCCCTAGAGATAAAGGAAACTTGACGTGAGTTCTTTCCTCCAGGTAAAGCCTTGACTAGCCCTGCCGAAGCTGAGCTTGAAGCAGTTTCCTTGTGGCATTTGTTTTAGGTCTGTTTTCTTTTAAGGTTAGTAAGCTTGTCAAGACACCGAGGACCTCTCGTGGGCACCCTATTCCCTGCAAGAGCACCGAGTACCAGCAGGCTCCACTGGGCTACTAAGAAACATCCAGGCCCGGAAACGTTTCCCAGTCACTGTGTATTTTGTGTGTAGGGCAACACACTGCACTCTTCCTTGGAAGAGCTAGATTTCCTCAGCTCTCCAACAACTCCAGGCAATGTGTTCTCTCAATTCCTATATGTCATGCAAATCTCCCTCATTGCCCTTAGGCTGAGCAGCACTGAGAAACCAAAACTGCAACGCATTCCTTCTTTAAAGTCAAACCTTAAGACCCCATCCTTACAGGAGAAAGTCGGCTTGCTTTCCTGCTGTAACCAAAGCACAGTTCTTCCTCTTACACTCCAGGGTTTTAGAAGAAGCAGAGCCCGATAGCCTACCCAGAGCGCTCCCAAGGGGAGGCGGTTGGCTACACGCAGAATTCCGTGCCAAATAAACTTTATTCAAGGAAGGGACCGGTGTGTAGCTAGAGTGTATATTTACTTGGTAGAAATCACAAGGACGTAGGCTGCATGTTCGCTGGAAACGGGGAACTTATGGCACAAGCCTTGCTTACCCATTTTGAATGCTCCATTCAAGCTGCCTTGAAGCTGCCTAAATAACAATTTTAGGACGGGTCTCTAGTCTCTGTAGGCAAGGCTCTGGGAAGGGAACGAGTGTTCTCTACATCAACAGGGTGCTTTCATAGCCTGGGTGGGAGCCTCTCCTCAGACGCTCTACAGCTAAAAGGAAACTTGACGTGAGTCCTTTCCTCAAGGTAAAGCCTAGAATAGCCCTGCCGAAGTGGAAGCTTGGAGCGGAGTCCTTGAGGCATTAGTTTCAGGTCTGTTTCCTTTTAAGGTTAGTAAGCTTTTCAGGACACCGAGGACCTCGCCTGGGCACCTTATTCCCTGGAAGACCACCGAGTACCGGCAGTCTCCACTGGGCTACTAAGAAACATCCAGGCCCGGACACCTTTCCCAGTCACTCTGTGTATTTTGTGTGTAGGCCAACACACTGCACTCTTCCTTGGAAGAGCTAGATTTCCTCAGCTCTCCAACAGCCCCAGGAAATGTGTTCTCTCACGTCCTACATATCATGCAAATCTGCCTCATTGCCCTAGGCTGAGCAGCTCTGAGAAACCAAAACTGCTTCGCATTCCTTCTACAAAGTCATACCTTAAGACCCCATCCTTACAGGAGAAAGTCAGCTTGCGTTTCTGCTGTAACCAAAGCACAGATCTTCCTCTTACACTGCAGGGTTTTAGAAGAAGCTAAGCCAGATAGCCTACCTAGAGCGCTCCTTGGGGGAGGCTGTTGGCTACACGCAGAACTCCGTGCCAAATAAACTTTATTCAAGGAAGGGACCAGTGTTTAGCTAGAGTGTATATTTACTTGGTAGAAATCACAAGTAGGTAGGCCGCGTGTTCGCTGGAAACGGTGACCTTATGGCACAAGCCTTGCTTTCCCATTTTGAATGCTCCATGCATGCTGCCTTGAAGTTACCTAAATAACAGTTTTAGGACGAGTCTTTAGTCATTGTAGGCAGGGCTCTGGGAAGGGAACGAGTGTTCTCTGCATCAACAGGGTGCTTTCATAGCCTGGGTGGGAGCCTCTCCTCAGACGCCCTAGAGATAAAGGAAACTTGACGTGAGTTCTTTCCTCCAGGTAAAGCCTTGACTAGCCCTGCCGAAGCTGAGCTTGAAGCAGTTTCCTTGTGGCATTTGTTTTAGGTCTGTTTTCTTTTAAGGTTAGTAAGCTTGTCAAGACACCGAGGACCTCTCGTGGGCACCCTATTCCCTGCAAGAGCACCGAGTACCAGCAGGCTCCACTGGGCTACTAAGAAACATCCAGGCCCGGAAACGTTTCCCAGTCACTGTGTATTTTGTGTGTAGGGCAACACACTGCACTCTTCCTTGGAAGAGCTAGATTTCCTCAGCTCTCCAACAACTCCAGGCAATGTGTTCTCTCAATTCCTATATGTCATGCAAATCTCCCTCATTGCCCTTAGGCTGAGCAGCACTGAGAAACCAAAACTGCAACGCATTCCTTCTTTAAAGTCAAACCTTAAGACCCCATCCTTACAGGAGAAAGTCGGCTTGCTTTCCTGCTGTAACCAAAGCACAGTTCTTCCTCTTACACTCCAGGGTTTTAGAAGAAGCAGAGCCCGATAGCCTACCCAGAGCGCTCCCAAGGGGAGGCGGTTGGCTACACGCAGAATTCCGTGCCAAATAAACTTTATTCAAGGAAGGGACCAGTGTGTAGCTAGAGTGTATATTTACTTGGTAGAAATCACAAGGAGGTAGGCTGCATGTTCGCTGGAAACGGGGAACTTATGGCACAAGCCTTGCTTACCACTTTTGAATGCTCCCTTCAAGCTGCCTTGAAGCTACCTAAATTACAATTTTAGGACGGGTCTCTAGTGTCTGTAGGCAGGGCTCTGGGAAGGGAACGAGTGTTCTCTACATCAACAGGGTGCTTTCATAGACTGGGTAGGAGCCTCGCCTGAGACACTCTAGAGCTAAAAGGAAACTTGACGTGAGTCCTCTCCTCAAGGTAAAGCCTAGAATAGCCCTGCCGAAGTGGAAGCTTGGAGCGGAGTTCTTGAGGCATTAGTTTCAGGTCTGTTTTCTTTTAAGGTTAGTAAGCTTTTCAAGGCCCTGAGGACCTCGCCTGGGCACCCTATTCCCTGCAAGAACACCCAGTACCGGCAGGCTCCACTGGGCTACTAAGAAACATCCAGGCCCGGAAACTTTTCCCATTCACTCTTTGTATTTTGTGTGTAGGCCAACACACTACACTCTTCCTTGGAAGAGCTAGATTTCCTCAGCTCTCCAACAGCTCCAGGAAATGTGTTCTCTCACGTCCTACATATCATGCAAATCTGCCTCATTGCCCTAGGCTGACCGGCACTGAGAAACCAAAACTGCTTCACATTCCTTCTACAAAGTCATACCTTAACACCTCATCCTTACAGTAGAAAGTCGGCTTGCGTTTCTGCTGTAACCACAGCACAGTTCTTCCTCTTACACTCCAGGGTTTTAGAAGAAGCTAAGCCCGATAGCCTACCCAGAGCGATCCCTGGGGGAGGCGGTTGGCTACACGCAGAATTACGTGCCAAATAAACTTTATTCAAGGAAGGGACCGGTGTGTAGCTAGAGTGTATATTTACTTGGTAGAAATCACAAGGAGGTAGGCTGCATGTTCGCTGGAAACGGGGAACTTATGGCACAAGCCTTGCTTACCCATTTTGAATGCTCCATTCAAGCTGCCTTGAAGCTGCCTAAATAACAATTTTAGGACGGGTCTCTAGTCTCTGTAGGCAAGGCTCTGGGAAGGGAACGAGTGTTCTCTACATCAACAGGGTGCTTTCATAGCCTGGGTGGGAGCCTCTCCTCAGACGCTCTACAGCTAAAAGGAAACTTGACGTGAGTCCTTTCCTCAAGGTAAAGCCTAGAATAGCCCTGCCGAAGTGGAAGCTTGGAGCGGAGTCCTTGAGGCATTAGTTTCAGGTCTGTTTCCTTTTAAGGTTAGTAAGCTTTTCAGGACACCGAGGACCTCGCCTGGGCACCTTATTCCCTGGAAGACCACCGAGTACCGGCAGTCTCCACTGGGCTACTAAGAAACATCCAGGCCCGGACACCTTTCCCAGTCACTCTGTGTATTTTGTGTGTAGGCCAACACACTGCACTCTTCCTTGGAAGAGCTAGATTTCCTCAGCTCTCCAACAGCCCCAGGAAATGTGTTCTCTCACGTCCTACATATCATGCAAATCTGCCTCATTGCCCTAGGCTGAGCAGCTCTGAGAAACCAAAACTGCTTCGCATTCCTTCTACAAAGTCATACCTTAAGACCCCATCCTTACAGGAGAAAGTCAGCTTGCGTTTCTGCTGTAACCAAAGCACAGATCTTCCTCTTACACTGCAGGGTTTTAGAAGAAGCTAAGCCAGATAGCCTACCTAGAGCGCTCCTTGGGGGAGGCTGTTGGCTACACGCAGAACTCCGTGCCAAATAAACTTTATTCAAGGAAGGGACCAGTGTTTAGCTAGAGTGTATATTTACTTGGTAGAAATCACAAGTAGGTAGGCCGCGTGTTCGCTGGAAACGGTGACCTTATGGCACAAGCCTTGCTTTCCCATTTTGAATGCTCCATGCATGCTGCCTTGAAGTTACCTAAATAACAGTTTTAGGACGAGTCTTTAGTCATTGTAGGCAGGGCTCTGGGAAGGGAACGAGTGTTCTCTGCATCAACAGGGTGCTTTCATAGCCTGGGTGGGAGCCTCTCCTCAGACGCCCTAGAGATAAAGGAAACTTGACGTGAGTTCTTTCCTCCAGGTAAAGCCTTGACTAGCCCTGCCGAAGCTGAGCTTGAAGCAGTTTCCTTGTGGCATTTGTTTTAGGTCTGTTTTCTTTTAAGGTTAGTAAGCTTGTCAAGACACCGAGGACCTCTCGTGGGCACCCTATTCCCTGCAAGAGCACCGAGTACCAGCAGGCTCCACTGGGCTACTAAGAAACATCCAGGCCCGGAAACGTTTCCCAGTCACTGTGTATTTTGTGTGTAGGGCAACACACTGCACTCTTCCTTGGAAGAGCTAGATTTCCTCAGCTCTCCAACAACTCCAGGCAATGTGTTCTCTCAATTCCTATATGTCATGCAAATCTCCCTCATTGCCCTTAGGCTGAGCAGCACTGAGAAACCAAAACTGCAACGCATTCCTTCTTTAAAGTCAAACCTTAAGACCCCATCCTTACAGGAGAAAGTCGGCTTGCTTTCCTGCTGTAACCAAAGCACAGTTCTTCCTCTTACACTCCAGGGTTTTAGAAGAAGCAGAGCCCGATAGCCTACCCAGAGCGCTCCCAAGGGGAGGCGGTTGGCTACACGCAGAATTCCGTGCCAAATAAACTTTATTCAAGGAAGGGACCAGTGTGTAGCTAGAGTGTATATTTACTTGGTAGAAATCACAAGGAGGTAGGCTGCATGTTCGCTGGAAACGGGGAACTTATGGCACAAGCCTTGCTTACCACTTTTGAATGCTCCCTTCAAGCTGCCTTGAAGCTACCTAAATTACAATTTTAGGACGGGTCTCTAGTGTCTGTAGGCAGGGCTCTGGGAAGGGAACGAGTGTTCTCTACATCAACAGGGTGCTTTCATAGACTGGGTAGGAGCCTCGCCTGAGACACTCTAGAGCTAAAAGGAAACTTGACGTGAGTCCTCTCCTCAAGGTAAAGCCTAGAATAGCCCTGCCGAAGTGGAAGCTTGGAGCGGAGTTCTTGAGGCATTAGTTTCAGGTCTGTTTTCTTTTAAGGTTAGTAAGCTTTTCAAGGCCCTGAGGACCTCGCCTGGGCACCCTATTCCCTGCAAGAACACCCAGTACCGGCAGGCTCCACTGGGCTACTAAGAAACATCCAGGCCCGGAAACTTTTCCCATTCACTCTTTGTATTTTGTGTGTAGGCCAACACACTACACTCTTCCTTGGAAGAGCTAGATTTCCTCAGCTCTCCAACAGCTCCAGGAAATGTGTTCTCTCACGTCCTACATATCATGCAAATCTGCCTCATGGCCCTAGGCTGACCGGCACTGAGAAACCAAAACTGCTTCACATTCCTTCTACAAAGTCATACCTTAACACCTCATCCTTACAGTCGAAAGTCGGCTTGCGTTTCTGCTGTAACCACAGCACAGTTCTTCCTCTTACACTCCAGGGTTTTAGAAGAAGCTATGCCCGATAGCCTACCCAGAGCGATCCCTGGGGGAGGCGGTTGGCTACACGCAGAATTACGTGCCAAATAAACTTTATTCAAGGAAGGGACCGGTGTGTAGCTAGAGTGTATATTTACTTGGTAGAAATCACAAGGAGGTAGGCTGCATGTTCGCTGGAAACGGGGAACTTATGGCACAAGCCTTGCTTACCCATTTTGAATGCTCCATTCAAGCTGCCTTGAAGCTGCCTAAATAACAATTTTAGGACGGGTCTCTAGTCTCTGTAGGCAAGGCTCTGGGAAGGGAACGAGTGTTCTCTACATCAACAGGGTGCTTTCATAGCCTGGGTGGGAGCCTCTCCTCAGACGCTCTACAGCTAAAAGGAAACTTGACGTGAGTCCTTTCCTCAAGGTAAAGCCTAGAATAGCCCTGCCGAAGTGGAAGCTTGGAGCGGAGTCCTTGAGGCATTAGTTTCAGGTCTGTTTCCTTTTAAGGTTAGTAAGCTTTTCAGGACACCGAGGACCTCGCCTGGGCACCTTATTCCCTGGAAGACCACCGAGTACCGGCAGTCTCCACTGGGCTACTAAGAAACATCCAGGCCCGGACACCTTTCCCAGTCACTCTGTGTATTTTCTGTGTAGGCCAACACACTGCACTCTTCCTTGGAAGAGCTAGATTTCCTCAGCTCTCCAACAGCCCCAGGAAATGTGTTCTCTCACGTCCTACATATCATGCAAATCTGCCTCATTGCCCTAGGCTGAGCAGCTCTGAGAAACCAAAACTGCTTCGCATTCCTTCTACAAAGTCATACCTTAAGACCCGATCCTTACAGGAGAAAGTCAGCTTGCGTTTCTGCTGTAACCAAAGCACAGATCTTCCTCTTACACTGCAGGGTTTTAGAAGAAGCTAAGCCAGATAGCCTACCTAGAGCGCTCCTTGGGGGAGGCTGTTGGCTACACGCAGAACTCCGTGCCAAATAAACTTTATTCAAGGAAGGGACCAGTGTTTAGCTAGAGTGTATATTTACTTGGTAGAAATCACAAGTAGGTAGGCCGCGTGTTCGCTGGAAACGGTGACCTTATGGCACAAGCCTTGCTTTCCCATTTTGAATGCTCCATGCATGCTGCCTTGAAGTTACCTAAATAACAGTTTTAGGACGAGTCTTTAGTCATTGTAGGCAGGGCTCTGGGAAGGGAACGAGTGTTCTCTGCATCAACAGGGTGCTTTCATAGCCTGGGTGGGAGCCTCTCCTCAGACGCCCTAGAGATAAAGGAAACTTGACGTGAGTTCTTTCCTCCAGGTAAAGCCTTGACTAGCCCTGCCGAAGCTGAGCTTGAAGCAGTTTCCTTGTGGCATTTGTTTTAGGTCTGTTTTCTTTTAAGGTTAGTAAGCTTGTCAAGACACCGAGGACCTCTCGTGGGCACCCTATTCCCTGCAAGAGCACCGAGTACCAGCAGGCTCCACTGGGCTACTAAGAAACATCCAGGCCAGGAAACGTTTCCCAGTCACTGTGTATTTTGTGTGTAGGGCAACACACTGCACTCTTCCTTGGAAGAGCTAGATTTCCTCAGCTCTCCAACAACTCCAGGCAATGTGTTCTCTCAATTCCTATATGTCATGCAAATCTCCCTCATTGCCCTTAGGCTGAGCAGCACTGAGAAACCAAAACTGCAACGCATTCCTTCTTTAAAGTCAAACCTTAAGACCCCATCCTTACAGGAGAAAGTCGGCTTGCTTTCCTGCTGTAACCAAAGCACAGTTCTTCCTCTTACACTCCAGGGTTTTAGAAGAAGCAGAGCCCGATAGCCTACCCAGAGCGCTCCCAAGGGGAGGCGGTTGGCTACACGCAGAATTCCGTGCCAAATAAACTTTATTCAAGGAAGGGACCAGTGTGTAGCTAGAGTGTATATTTACTTGGTAGAAATCACAAGGAGGTAGGCTGCATGTTCGCTGGAAACGGGGAACTTATGGCACAAGCCTGGCTTACCACTTTTGAATGCTCCCTTCAAGCTGCCTTGAAGCTGCCTAAATTACAATTTTAGGACGGGTCTCTAGTCTCTGTAGGCAAGGCTCTGGGAAGGGAACGAGTGTTCTCTACATCAACAGGGTGCTTTCATAGCCTGGGTGGGAGCCTCTCCTCAGACGCTCTACAGCTAAAAGGAAACTTGACGTGAGTCCTCTCCTCAAGGTAAAGCCTAGAATAGCCCTGCCGAAGTGGAAGCTTGGAGCGGAGTCCTTGAGGCATTAGTTTCAGGTCTGTTTCCTTTTAAGGTTAGTAAGCTTTTCAGGACACCGAGGACCTCGCCTGGGCACCTTATTCCCTGGAAGACCACCGAGTACCGGCAGTCTCCACTGGGCTACTTAAGAAACATCCAGGCCCGGACACCTTTCCCAGTCACTCTGTGTATTTTGTGTGTAGGCCAACACACTGCACTCTTCCTTGGAAGAGCTAGATTTCTTCAGCTCTCCAACAGCCCCAGGAAATGTGTTCTCTCACGTCCTACATATCATGCAAATCTGCCTCATTGCCCTAGGCTGAGCAGCTCTGAGAAACCAAAACTGCTTCGCATTCCTTCTACAAAGTCATACCTTAAGACCCCATCCTTACAGGAGAAAGTCAGCTTGCGTTTCTGCTGTAACCAAAGCACAGATCTTCCTCTTACACTGCAGGGTTTTAGAAGAAGCTAAGCCAGATAGCCTACCTAGAGCGCTCCTTGGGGGAGGCGGTTGGCTACACGCAGAACTCCGTGCCAAATAAACTTTATTCAAGGAAGGGACCAGTGTTTAGCTAGAGTGTATATTTACTTGGTAGAAATCACAAGTAGGTAGGCCGCGTGTTCGCTGGAAACGGTGACCTTATGGCACAAGCCTTGCTTTCCCATTTTGAATGCTCCATGCATGCTGCCTTGAAGTTACCTAAATAACAGTTTTAGGACGAGTCTTTAGTCATTGTAGGCAGGGCTCTGGGAAGGGAACGAGTGTTCTCTGCATCAACAGGGTGCTTTCATAGCCTGGGTGGGAGCCTCTCCTCAGACGCCCTAGAGATAAAGGAAACTTGACGTGAGTTCTTTCCTCCAGGTAAAGCCTTGACTAGCCCTGCCGAAGTTGAGCTTGAAGCAGTTTCCTTGTGGCATTTGTTTTAGGTCTGTTTTCTTTTAAGGTTAGTAAGCTTGTCAAGACACCGAGGACCTCTCGTGGGCACCCTATTCCCTGCAAGAGCACCGAGTACCAGCAGGCTCCACTGGGCTACTAAGAAACATCCAGGCCCGGAAACGTTTCCCAGTCACTGTGTATTTTGTGTGTAGGGCAACACACTGCACTCTTCCTTGGAAGAGCTAGATTTCCTCAGCTCTCCACCAACTCCAGGAAATGTGTTCTCTCAATTCCTATATGTCATGCAAATCTCCCTCATTGCCCTTAGGCTGAGCAGCACTGAGAAACCAAAACTGCAACGCATTCCTTCTTTAAAGTCAAACCTTAAGACCCCATCCTTACAGGAGAAAGTCGGCTTGCTTTCCTGCTGTAACCAAAGCACAGTTCTTCCTCTTACACTCCAGGGTTTTAGAAGAAGCAGAGCCCGATAGTCTACCCAGAGCGCTCCCAAGGGGAGGCGGTTGGCTACACGCAGAATTCCGTGCCAAATAAACTTTATTCAAGGAAGGGACCGGTGTGTAGCTAGAGTGTATATTTACTTGGTAGAAATCACAAGGACGTAGGCTGCATGTTCGCTGGAAACGGGGAACTTATGGCACAAGCCTTGCTTACCCATTTTGAATGCTCCATTCAAGCTGCCTTGAAGCTGCCTAAATAACAATTTTAGGACGGGTCTCTAGTCTCTGTAGGCAAGGCTCTGGGAAGGGAACGAGTGTTCTCTACATCAACAGGGTGCTTTCATAGCCTGGGTGGGAGCCTCTCCTCAGTCGCTCTACAGCTAAAAGGAAACTTGACGTGAGTCCTTTCCTCAAGGTAAAGCCTAGAATAGCCCTGCCGAAGTGGAAGCTTGGAGCGGAGTCCTTGAGGCATTAGTTTCAGGTCTGTTTCCTTTTAAGGTTAGTAAGCTTTTCAGGACACCGAGGACCTCGCCTGGGCACCTTATTCCCTGGAAGACCACCGAGTACCGGCAGTCTCCACTGGGCTACTTAAGAAACATCCAGGCCCGGACACCTTTCCCAGTCACTCTGTGTATTTTGTGTGTAGGCCAACACACTGCACTCTTCCTTGGAAGAGCTAGATTTCTTCAGCTCTCCAACAGCCCCAGGAAATGTGTTCTCTCACGTCCTACATATCATGCAAATCTGCCTCATTGCCCTAGGCTGAGCAGCTCTGAGAAACCAAAACTGCTTCGCATTCCTTCTACAAAGTCATACCTTAAGACCCCATCCTTACAGGAGAAAGTCAGCTTGCGTTTCTGCTGTAACCAAAGCACAGATCTTCCTCTTACACTGCAGGGTTTTAGAAGAAGCTAAGCCAGATAGCCTACCTAGAGCGCTCCTTGGGGGAGGCTGTTGGGTACACGCAGAACCCCGTGCCAAATAAACTTTATTCAAGGAAGGGACCAGTGTTTAGCTAGAGTGTATATTTACTTGGTAGAAATCACAAGTAGGTAGGCCGCGTGTTCGCTGGAAACGGTGACCTTATGGCACAAGCCTTGCTTTCCCATTTTGAATGCTCCATGCATGCTGCCTTGAAGTTACCTAAATAACAGTTTTAGGACGAGTCTTTAGTCATTGTAGGCAGGGCTCTGGGAAGGGAACGAGTGTTCTCTGCATCAACAGGGTGCTTTCATAGCCTGGGTGGGAGCCTCTCCTCAGACGCCCTAGAGATAAAGGAAACTTGACGTGAGTTCTTTCCTCCAGGTAAAGCCTTGACTAGCCCTGCCGAAGCTGAGCTTGAAGCAGTTTCCTTGTGGCATTTGTTTTAGGTCTGTTTTCTTTTAAGGTTAGTAAGCTTGTCAAGACACCGAGGACCTCTCGTGGGCACCCTATTCCCTGCAAGAGCACCGAGTACCAGCAGGCTCCACTGGGCTACTAAGAAACATCCAGGCCCGGAAACGTTTCCCAGTCACTGTGTATTTTGTGTGTAGGGCAACACACTGCACTCTTCCTTGGAAGAGCTAGATTTCCTCAGCTCTCCACCAACTCCAGGAAATGTGTTCTCTCAATTCCTATATGTCATGCAAATCTCCCTCATTGCCCTTAGGCTGAGCAGCACTGAGAAACCAAAACTGCAACGCATTCCTTCTTTAAAGTCAAACCTTAAGACCCCATCCTTACAGGAGAAAGTCGGCTTGCTTTCCTGCTGTAACCAAAGCACAGTTCTTCCTCTTACACTCCAGGGTTTTAGAAGAAGCAGAGCCCGATAGCCTACCCAGAGAGCTCCCAAGGGGAGGCGGTTGGCTACACGCAGAATTCCGTGCCAAATAAACTTTATTCAAGGAAGGGACCGGTGTGTAGCTAGAGTGTATATTTACTTGGTAGAAATCACAAGGACGTAGGCTGCATGTTCGCTGGAAACGGGGAACTTATGGCACAAGCCTTGCTTACCCATTTTGAATGCTCCATTCAAGCTGCCTTGAAGCTGCCTAAATAACAATTTTAGGACGGGTCTCTAGTCTCTGTAGGCAAGGCTCTGGGAAGGGAACGAGTGTTCTCTACATCAACAGGGTGCTTTCATAGCCTGGGTGGGAGCCTCTCCTCAGACGCTCTACAGCTAAAAGGAAACTTGACGTGAGTCCTTTCCTCAAGGTAAAGCCTAGAATAGCCCTGCCGAAGTGGAAGCTTGGAGCGGAGACCTTGAGGCATTAGTTTCAGGTCTGTTTCCTTTTAAGGTTAGTAAGCTTTTCAGGACACCGAGGACCTCGCCTGGGCACCTTATTCCCTGGAAGACCACCGAGTACCGGCAGTCTCCACTGGGCTACTAAGAAACATCCAGGCCCGGACACCTTTCCCAGTCACTCTGTGTATTTTGTGTGTAGGCCAACACACTGCACTCTTCCTTGGAAGAGCTAGATTTCCTCAGCTCTCCAACAGCCCCAGGAAATGTGTTCTCTCACGTCCTACATATCATGCAAATCTGCCTCATTGCCCTAGGCTGAGCAGCTCTGAGAAACCAAAACTGCTTCGCATTCCTTCTACAAGGTCATACCTTAAGACCCCATCCTTACAGGAGAAAGTCAGCTTGCGTTTCTGCTGTAACCACAGCACAGATCTTCCTCTTACACTGCAGGGTTTTAGAAGAAGCTAAGCCAGATAGCCTACCTAGAGCGCTCCTTGGGGGAGGCTGTTGGCTACACGCAGAACTCCGTGCCAAATAAACTTTATTCAAGGAAGGGACCAGTGTTTAGCTAGAGTGTATATTTACTTGGTAGAAATCACAAGTAGGTAGGCCGCGTGTTCGCTGGAAACGGTGACCTTATGGCACAAGCCTTGCTTTCCCATTTTGAATGCTCCATGCATGCTGCCTTGAAGTTACCTAAATAACAGTTTTAGGACGAGTCTTTAGTCATTGTAGGCAGGGCTCTGGGAAGGGAACGAGTGTTCTCTGCATCAACAGGGTGCTTTCATAGCCTGGGTGGGAGCCTCTCCTCAGACGCCCTAGAGATAAAGGAAACTTGACGTGAGTTCTTTCCTCCAGGTAAAGCCTTGACTAGCCCTGCCGAAGCTGAGCTTGAAGCAGTTTCCTTGTGGCATTTGTTTTAGGTCTGTTTTCTTTTAAGGTTAGTAAGCTTGTCAAGACACCGAGGACCTCTCGTGGGCACCCTATTCCCTGCAAGAGCACCGAGTACCAGCAGGCTCCACTGGGCTACTAAGAAACATCCAGGCCCGGAAACGTTTCCCAGTCACTGTGTATTTTGTGTGTAGGGCAACACACTGCACTCTTCCTTGGAAGAGCTAGATTTCCTCAGCTCTCCAACAACTCCAGGAAATGTGTTCTCTCAATTCCTATATGTCATGCAAATCTCCCTCATTGCCCTTAGGCTGAGCAGCACTGAGAAACCAAAACTGCAACGCATTCCTTCTTTAAAGTCAAACCTTAAGACCCCATCCTTACAGGAGAAAGTCGGCTTGCTTTCCTGCTGTAACCAAAGCACAGTTCTTCCTCTTACACTCCAGGGTTTTAGAAGAAGCAGAGCCCGATAGCCTACCCAGAGCGCTCCCAAGGGGAGGCGGTTGGCTACACGCAGAATTCCGTGCCAAATAAACTTTATTCAAGGAAGGGACCGGTGTGTAGCTAGAGTGTATATTTACTTGGTAGAAATCACAAGGACGTAGGCTGCATGTTCGCTGGAAACGGGGAACTTATGGCACAAGCCTTGCTTACCCATTTTGAATGCTCCATTCAAGCTGCCTTGAAGCTGCCTAAATAACAATTTTAGGACGGGTCTCTAGTCTCTGTAGGCAAGGCTCTGGGAAGGGAACGAGTGTTCTCTACATCAACAGGGTGCTTTCATAGCCTGGGTGGGAGCCTCTCCTCAGACGCTCTACAGCTAAAAGGAAACTTGACGTGAGTCCTTTCCTCAAGGTAAAGCCTAGAATAGCCCTGCCGAAGTGGAAGCTTGGAGCGGAGTCCTTGAGGCATTAGTTTCAGGTCTGTTTCCTTTTAAGGTTAGTAAGCTTTTCAGGACACCGAGGACCTCGCCTGGGCACCTTATTCCCTGGAAGACCACCGAGTACCGGCAGTCTCCACTGGGCTACTAAGAAACATCCAGGCCCGGACACCTTTCCCAGTCACTCTGTGTATTTTGTGTGTAGGCCAACACACTGCACTCTTCCTTGGAAGAGCTAGATTTCCTCAGCTCTCCAACAGCCCCAGGAAATGTGTTCTCTCACGTCCTACATATCATGCAAATCTGCCTCATTGCCCTAGGCTGAGCAGCTCTGAGAAACCAAAACTGCTTCGCATTCCTTCTACAAAGTCATACCTTAAGACCCCATCCTTACAGGAGAAAGTCAGCTTGCGTTTCTGCTGTAACCAAAGCACAGATCTTCCTCTTACACTGCAGGGTTTTAGAAGAAGCTAAGCCAGATAGCCTACCTAGAGCGCTCCTTGGGGGAGGCGGTTGGCTACACGCAGAACTCCGTGCCAAATAAACTTTATTCAAGGAAGGGACCAGTGTTTAGCTAGAGTGTATATTTACTTGGTAGAAATCACAAGTAGGTAGGCCGCGTGTTCGCTGGAAACGGTGACCTTATGGCACAAGCCTTGCTTTCCCATTTTGAATGCTCCATGCATGCTGCCTTGAAGTTACCTAAATAACAGTTTTAGGACGAGTCTTTAGTCATTGTAGGCAGGGCTCTGGGAAGGGAACGAGTGTTCTCTGCATCAACAGGGTGCTTTCATAGCCTGGGTGGGAGCCTCTCCTCAGACGCCCTAGAGATAAAGGAAACTTGACGTGAGTTCTTTCCTCCAGGTAAAGCCTTGACTAGCCCTGCCGAAGCTGAGCTTGAAGCAGTTTCCTTGTGGCATTTGTTTTAGGTCTGTTTTCTTTTAAGGTTAGTAAGCTTGTCAAGACACCGAGGACCTCTCGTGGGCACCCTATTCCCTGCAAGAGCACCGAGTACCAGCAGGCTCCACTGGGCTACTAAGAAACATCCAGGCCCGGAAACGTTTCCCAGTCACTGTGTATTTTGTGTGTAGGGCAACACACTGCACTCTTCCTTGGAAGAGCTAGATTTCCTCAGCTCTCCAACAACTCCAGGAAATGTGTTCTCTCAATTCCTATATGTCATGCAAATCTCCCTCATTGCCCTTAGGCTGAGCAGCACTGAGAAACCAAAACTGCAACGCATTCCTTCTTTAAAGTCAAACCTTAAGACCCCATCCTTACAGGAGAAAGTCGGCTTGCTTTCCTGCTGTAACCAAAGCACAGTTCTTCCTCTTACACTCCAGGGTTTTAGAAGAAGCAGAGCCCGATAGCCTACCCAGAGCGCTCCCAAGGGGAGGCGGTTGGCTACACGCAGAATTCCGTGCCAAATAAACTTTATTCAAGGAAGGGACCGGTGTGTAGCTAGAGTGTATATTTACTTGGTAGAAATCACAAGGAGGTAGGCTGCATGTTCGCTGGAAACGGGGAACTTATGGCACAAGCCTTGCTTACCCATTTTGAATGCTCCATTCAAGCTGCCTTGAAGCTGCCTAAATAACAATTTTAGGACGGGTCTCTAGTCTCTGTAGGCAAGGCTCTGGGAAGGGAACGAGTGTTCTCTACATCAACAGGGTGCTTTCATAGCCTGGGTGGGAGCCTCTCCTCAGACGCTCTACAGCTAAAAGGAAACTTGACGTGAGTCCTTTCCTCAAGGTAAAGCCTAGAATAGCCCTGCCGAAGTGGAAGCTTGGAGCGGAGTCCTTGAGGCATTAGTTTCAGGTCTGTTTCCTTTTAAGGTTAGTAAGCTTTTCAGGACACCGAGGACCTCGCCTGGGCACCTTATTCCCTGGAAGACCACCGAGTACCGGCAGTCTCCACTGGGCTACTTAAGAAACATCCAGGCCCGGACACCTTTCCCAGTCACTCTGTGTATTTTGTGTGTAGGCCAACACACTGCACTCTTCCTTGGAAGAGCTAGATTTCTTCAGCTCTCCAACAGCCCCAGGAAATGTGTTCTCTCACGTCCTACATATCATGCAAATCTGCCTCATTGCCCTAGGCTGAGCAGCTCTGAGAAACCAAAACTGCTTCGCATTCCTTCTACAAAGTCATACCTTAAGACCCCATCCTTACAGGAGAAAGTCAGCTTGCGTTTCTGCTGTAACCAAAGCACAGATCTTCCTCTTACACTGCAGGGTTTTAGAAGAAGCTAAGCCAGATAGCCTACCTAGAGCGCTCCTTGGGGGAGGCGGTTGCCTACACGCAGAACTCCGTGCCAAATAAACTTTATTCAAGGAAGGGACCAGTGTTTAGCTAGAGTGTATATTTACTTGGTAGAAATCACAAGTAGGTAGGCCGCGTGTTCGCTGGAAACGGTGACCTTATGGCACAAGCCTTGCTTTCCCATTTTGAATGCTCCATGCATGCTGCCTTGAAGTTACCTAAATAACAGTTTTAGGACGAGTCTTTAGTCATTGTAGGCAGGGCTCTGGGAAGGGAACGAGTGTTCTCTGCATCAACAGGGTGCTTTCATAGCCTGGGTGGGAGCCTCTCCTCAGACGCCCTAGAGATAAAGGAAACTTGACGTGAGTTCTTTCCTCCAGGTAAAGCCTTGACTAGCCCTGCCGAAGTTGAGCTTGAAGCAGTTTCCTTGTGGCATTTGTTTTAGGTCTGTTTTCTTTTAAGGTTAGTAAGCTTGTCAAGACACCGAGGACCTCTCGTGGGCACCCTATTCCCTGAAGAGCACCGAGTACCAGCAGGCTCCACTGGGCTACTAAGAAACATCCAGGCCCGGAAACGTTTCCCAGTCACTGTGTATTTTGTGTGTAGGGCAACACACTGCACTCTTCCTTGGAAGAGCTAGATTTCCTCAGCTCTCCAACAACTCCAGGAAATGTGTTCTCTCAATTCCTATATGTCATGCAAATCTCCCTCATTGCCCTTAGGCTGAGCAGCACTGAGAAACCAAAACTGCAACGCATTCCTTCTTTAAAGTCAAACCTTAAGACCCCATCCTTACAGGAGAAAGTCGGCTTGCTTTCCTGCTGTAACCAAAGCACAGTTCTTCCTCTTACACTCCAGGGTTTTAGAAGAAGCAGAGCCCGATAGCCTACCCAGAGCGCTCCCAAGGGGAGGCGGTTGGCTACACGCAGAATTCCGTGCCAAATAAACTTTATTCAAGGAAGGGACCGGTGTGTAGCTAGAGTGTATATTTACTTGGTAGAAATCACAAGGACGTAGGCTGCATGTTCGCTGGAAACGGGGAACTTATGGCACAAGCCTTGCTTACCCATTTTGAATGCTCCATTCAAGCTGCCTTGAAGCTGCCTAAATAACAATTTTAGGACGGGTCTCTAGTCTCTGTAGGCAAGGCTCTGGGAAGGGAACGAGTGTTCTCTACATCAACAGGGTGCTTTCATAGCCTGGGTGGGAGCCTCTCCTCAGACGCTCTACAGCTAAAAGGAAACTTGACGTGAGTCCTTTCCTCAAGGTAAAGCCTAGAATAGCCCTGCCGAAGTGGAAGCTTGGAGCGGAGTCCTTGAGGCATTAGTTTCAGGTCTGTTTCCTTTTAAGGTTAGTAAGCTTTTCAGGACACCGAGGACCTCGCCTGGGCACCTTATTCCCTGGAAGACCACCGAGTACCGGCAGTCTCCACTGGGCTACTTAAGAAACATCCAGGCCCGGACACCTTTCCCAGTCACTCTGTGTATTTTGTGTGTAGGCCAACACACTGCACTCTTCCTTGGAAGAGCTAGATTTCTTCAGCTCTCCAACAGCCCCAGGAAATGTGTTCTCTCACGTCCTACATATCATGCAAATCTGCCTCATTGCCCTAGGCTGAGCAGCTCTGAGAAACCAAAACTGCTTCGCATTCCTTCTACAAAGTCATACCTTAAGACCCCATCCTTACAGGAGAAAGTCAGCTTGCGTTTCTGCTGTAACCAAAGCACAGATCTTCCTCTTACACTGCAGGGTTTTAGAAGAAGCTAAGCCAGATAGCCTACCTAGAGCGCTCCTTGGGGGAGGCGGTTGCCTACACGCAGAACTCCGTGCCAAATAAACTTTATTCAAGGAAGGGACCAGTGTTTAGCTAGAGTGTATATTTACTTGGTAGAAATCACAAGTAGGTAGGCCGCGTGTTCGCTGGAAACGGTGACCTTATGGCACAAGCCTTGCTTTCCCATTTTGAATGCTCCATGCATGCTGCCTTGAAGTTACCTAAATAACAGTTTTAGGACGAGTCTTTAGTCATTGTAGGCAGGGCTCTGGGAAGGGAACGAGTGTTCTCTGCATCAACAGGGTGCTTTCATAGCCTGGGTGGGAGCCTCTCCTCAGACGCCCTAGAGATAAAGGAAACTTGACGTGAGTTCTTTCCTCCAGGTAAAGCCTTGACTAGCCCTGCCGAAGTTGAGCTTGAAGCAGTTTCCTTGTGGCATTTGTTTTAGGTCTGTTTTCTTTTAAGGTTAGTAAGCTTGTCAAGACACCGAGGACCTCTCGTGGGCACCCTATTCCCTGCAAGAGCACCGAGTACCAGCAGGCTCCACTGGGCTACTAAGAAACATCCAGGCCCGGAAACGTTTCCCAGTCACTGTGTATTTTGTGTGTAGGGCAACACACTGCACTCTTCCTTGGAAGAGCTAGATTTCCTCAGCTCTCCAACAACTCCAGGAAATGTGTTCTCTCAATTCCTATATGTCATGCAAATCTCCCTCATTGCCCTTAGGCTGAGCAGCACTGAGAAACCAAAACTGCAACGCATTCCTTCTTTAAAGTCAAACCTTAAGACCCCATCCTTACAGGAGAAAGTCGGCTTGCTTTCCTGCTGTAACCAAAGCACAGTTCTTCCTCTTACACTCCAGGGTTTTAGAAGAAGCAGAGCCCGATAGCCTACCCAGAGCGCTCCCAAGGGGAGGCGGTTGGCTACACGCAGAATTCCGTGCCAAATAAACTTTATTCAAGGAAGGGACCGGTGTGTAGCTAGAGTGTATATTTACTTGGTAGAAATCACAAGGACGTAGGCTGCATGTTCGCTGGAAACGGGGAACTTATGGCACAAGCCTTGCTTACCCATTTTGAATGCTCCATTCAAGCTGCCTTGAAGCTGCCTAAATAACAATTTTAGGACGGGTCTCTAGTCTCTGTAGGCAAGGCTCTGGGAAGGGAACGAGTGTTCTCTACATCAACAGGGTGCTTTCATAGCCTGGGTGGGAGCCTCTCCTCAGACGCTCTACAGCTAAAAGGAAACTTGACGTGAGTCCTTTCCTCAAGGTAAAGCCTAGAATAGCCCTGCCGAAGTGGAAGCTTGGAGCGGAGTCCTTGAGGCATTAGTTTCAGGTCTGTTTCCTTTTAAGGTTAGTAAGCTTTTCAGGACACCGAGGACCTCGCCTGGGCACCTTATTCCCTGGAAGACCACCGAGTACCGGCAGTCTCCACTGGGCTACTAAGAAACATCCAGGCCCGGACACCTTTCCCAGTCACTCTGTGTATTTTGTGTGTAGGCCAACACACTGCACTCTTCCTTGGAAGAGCTAGATTTCCTCAGCTCTCCAACAGCCCCAGGAAATGTGTTCTCTCACGTCCTACATATCATGCAAATCTGCCTCATTGCCCTAGGCTGAGCAGCTCTGAGAAACCAAAACTGCTTCGCATTCCTTCTACAAAGTCATACCTTAAGACCCGATCCTTACAGGAGAAAGTCAGCTTGCGTTTCTGCTGTAACCAAAGCACAGATCTTCCTCTTACACTGCAGGGTTTTAGAAGAAGCTAAGCCAGATAGCCTACCTAGAGCGCTCCTTGGGGGAGGCTGTTGGCTACACGCAGAACCCCGTGCCAAATAAACTTTATTCAAGGAAGGGACCAGTGTTTAGCTAGAGTGTATATTTACTTGGTAGAAATCACAAGTAGGTAGGCCGCGTGTTCGCTGGAAACGGTGACCTTATGGCACAAGCCTTGCTTTCCCATTTTGAATGCTCCATGCATGCTGCCTTGAAGTTACCTAAATAACAGTTTTAGGACCAGTCTTTAGTCATTGTAGGCAGGGCTCTGGGAAGGGAACGAGTGTTCTCTGCATCAACAGGGTGCTTTCATAGCCTGGGTGGGAGCCTCTCCTCAGACGCCCTAGAGATAAAGGAAACTTGACGTGAGTTCTTTCCTCCAGGTAAAGCCTTGACTAGCCCTGCCGAAGCTGAGCTTGAAGCAGTTTCCTTGTGGCATTTGTTTTAGGTCTGTTTTCTTTTAAGGTTAGTAAGCTTGTCAAGACACCGAGGACCTCTCGTGGGCACCCTATTCCCTGCAAGAGCACCGAGTACCAGCAGGCTCCACTGGGCTACTAAGAAACATCCAGGCCCGGAAACGTTTCCCAGTCACTGTGTATTTTGTGTGTAGGGCAACACACTGCACTCTTCCTTGGAAGAGCTAGATTTCCTCAGCTCTCCAACAACTCCAGGAAATGTGTTCTCTCAATTCCTATATGTCATGCAAATCTCCCTCATTGCCCTTAGGCTGAGCAGCACTGAGAAACCAAAACTGCAACGCATTCCTTCTTTAAAGTCAAACCTTAAGACCCCATCCTTACAGGAGAAAGTCGGCTTGCTTTCCTGCTGTAACCAAAGCACAGTTCTTCCTCTTACACTCCAGGGTTTTAGAAGAAGCAGAGCCCGATAGCCTACCCAGAGCGCTCCCAAGGGGAGGCGGTTGGCTACACGCAGAATTCCGTGCCAAATAAACTTTATTCAAGGAAGGGACCGGTGTGTAGCTAGAGTGTATATTTACTTGGTAGAAATCACAAGGAGGTAGGCTGCATGTTCGCTGGAAACGGGGAACTTATGGCACAAGCCTTGCTTACCCATTTTGAATGCTCCATTCAAGCTGCCTTGAAGCTGCCTAAATAACAATTTTAGGACGGGTCTCTAGTCTCTGTAGGCAAGGCTCTGGGAAGGGAACGAGTGTTCTCTACATCAACAGGGTGCTTTCATAGCCTGGGTGGGAGCCTCTCCTCAGACGCTCTACAGCTAAAAGGAAACTTGACGTGAGTCCTTTCCTCAAGGTAAAGCCTAGAATAGCCCTGCCGAAGTGGAAGCTTGGAGCGGAGTCCTTGAGGCATTAGTTTCAGGTCTGTTTCCTTTTAAGGTTAGTAAGCTTTTCAGGACACCGAGGACCTCGCCTGGGCACCTTATTCCCTGGAAGACCACCGAGTACCGGCAGTCTCCACTGGGCTACTTAAGAAACATCCAGGCCCGGACACCTTTCCCAGTCACTCTGTGTATTTTGTGTGTAGGCCAACACACTGCACTCTTCCTTGGAAGAGCTAGATTTCTTCAGCTCTCCAACAGCCCCAGGAAATGTGTTCTCTCACGTCCTACATATCATGCAAATCTGCCTCATTGCCCTAGGCTGAGCAGCTCTGAGAAACCAAAACTGCTTCGCATTCCTTCTACAAAGTCATACCTTAAGACCCCATCCTTACAGGAGAAAGTCAGCTTGCGTTTCTGCTGTAACCAAAGCACAGATCTTCCTCTTACACTGCAGGGTTTTAGAAGAAGATAAGCCAGATAGCCTACCTAGAGCGCTCCTTGGGGGAGGCGGTTGCCTACACGCAGAACTCCGTGCCAAATAAACTTTATTCAAGGAAGGGACCAGTGTTTAGCTAGAGTGTATATTTACTTGGTAGAAATCACAAGTAGGTAGGCCGCGTGTTCGCTGGAAACGGTGACCTTATGGCACAAGCCTTGCTTTCCCATTTTGAATGCTCCATGCATGCTGCCTTGAAGTTACCTAAATAACAGTTTTAGGACGAGTCTTTAGTCATTGTAGGCAGGGCTCTGGGAAGGGAACGAGTGTTCTCTGCATCAACAGGGTGCTTTCATAGCCTGGGTGGGAGCCTCTCCTCAGACGCCCTAGAGATAAAGGAAACTTGACGTGAGTTCTTTCCTCCAGGTAAAGCCTTGACTAGCCCTGCCGAAGTTGAGCTTGAAGCAGTTTCCTTGTGGCATTTGTTTTAGGTCTGTTTTCTTTTAAGGTTAGTAAGCTTGTCAAGACACCGAGGACCTCTCGTGGGCACCCTATTCCCTGCAAGAGCACCGAGTACCAGCAGGCTCCACTGGGCTACTAAGAAACATCCAGGCCCGGAAACGTTTCCCAGTCACTGTGTATTTTGTGTGTAGGGCAACACACTGCACTCTTCCTTGGAAGAGCTAGATTTCCTCAGCTCTCCAACAACTCCAGGAAATGTGTTCTCTCAATTCCTATATGTCATGCAAATCTCCCTCATTGCCCTTAGGCTGAGCAGCACTGAGAAACCAAAACTGCAACGCATTCCTTCTTTAAAGTCAAACCTTAAGACCCCATCCTTACAGGAGAAAGTCGGCTTGCTTTCCTGCTGTAACCAAAGCACAGTTCTTCCTCTTACACTCCAGGGTTTTAGAAGAAGCAGAGCCCGATAGCCTACCCAGAGCGCTCCCAAGGGGAGGCGGTTGGCTACACGCAGAATTCCGTGCCAAATAAACTTTATTCAAGGAAGGGACCGGTGTGTAGCTAGAGTGTATATTTACTTGGTAGAAATCACAAGGAGGTAGGCTGCATGTTCGCTGGAAACGGGGAACTTATGGCACAAGCCTTGCTTACCCATTTTGAATGCTCCATTCAAGCTGCCTTGAAGCTGCCTAAATAACAATTTTAGGACGGGTCTCTAGTCTCTGTAGGCAAGGCTCTGGGAAGGGAACGAGTGTTCTCTACATCAACAGGGTGCTTTCATAGCCTGGGTGGGAGCCTCTCCTCAGACGCTCTACAGCTAAAAGGAAACTTGACGTGAGTCCTTTCCTCAAGGTAAAGCCTAGAATAGCCCTGCCGAAGTGGAAGCTTGGAGCGGAGTCCTTGAGGCATTAGTTTCAGGTCTGTTTCCTTTTAAGGTTAGTAAGCTTTTCAGGACACCGAGGACCTCGCCTGGGCACCTTATTCCCTGGAAGACCACCGAGTACCGGCAGTCTCCACTGGGCTACTTAAGAAACATCCAGGCCCGGACACCTTTCCCAGTCACTCTGTGTATTTTGTGTGTAGGCCAACACACTGCACTCTTCCTTGGAAGAGCTAGATTTCTTCAGCTCTCCAACAGCCCCAGGAAATGTGTTCTCTCACGTCCTACATATCATGCAAATCTGCCTCATTGCCCTAGGCTGAGCAGCTCTGAGAAACCAAAACTGCTTCGCATTCCTTCTACAAAGTCATACCTTAAGACCCCATCCTTACAGGAGAAAGTCAGCTTGCGTTTCTGCTGTAACCAAAGCACAGATCTTCCTCTTACACTGCAGGGTTTTAGAAGAAGCTAAGCCAGATAGCCTACCTAGAGCGCTCCTTGGGGGAGGCTGTTGGCTACACGCAGAACTCCGTGCCAAATAAACTTTATTCAAGGAAGGGACCAGTGTTTAGCTAGAGTGTATATTTACTTGGTAGAAATCACAAGTAGGTAGGCCGCGTGTTCGCTGGAAACGGTGACCTTATGGCACAAGCCTTGCTTTCCCATTTTGAATGCTCCATGCATGCTGCCTTGAAGTTACCTAAATAACAGTTTTAGGACGAGTCTTTAGTCATTGTAGGCAGGGCTCTGGGAAGGGAACGAGTGTTCTCTGCATCAACAGGGTGCTTTCATAGCCTGGGTGGGAGCCTCTCCTCAGACGCCCTAGAGATAAAGGAAACTTGACGTGAGTTCTTTCCTCCAGGTAAAGCCTTGACTAGCCCTGCCGAAGCTGAGCTTGAAGCAGTTTCCTTGTGGCATTTGTTTTAGGTCTGTTTTCTTTTAAGGTTAGTAAGCTTGTCAAGACACCGAGGACCTCTCGTGGGCACCCTATTCCCTGCAAGAGCACCGAGTACCAGCAGGCTCCACTGGGCTACTAAGAAACATCCAGGCCCGGAAACGTTTCCCAGTCACTGTGTATTTTGTGTGTAGGGCAACACACTGCACTCTTCCTTGGAAGAGCTAGATTTCCTCAGCTCTCCAACAACTCCAGGAAATGTGTTCTCTCAATTCCTATATGTCATGCAAATCTCCCTCATTGCCCTTAGGCTGAGCAGCACTGAGAAACCAAAACTGCAACGCATTCCTTCTTTAAAGTCAAACCTTAAGACCCCATCCTTACAGGAGAAAGTCGGCTTGCTTTCCTGCTGTAACCAAAGCACAGTTCTTCCTCTTACACTCCAGGGTTTTAGAAGAAGCAGAGCCCGATAGCCTACCCAGAGCGCTCCCAAGGGGAGGCGGTTGGCTACACGCAGAATTCCGTGCCAAATAAACTTTATTCAAGGAAGGGACCGGTGTGTAGCTAGAGTGTATATTTACTTGGTAGAAATCACAAGGACGTAGGCTGCATGTTCGCTGGAAACGGGGAACTTATGGCACAAGCCTTGCTTACCCATTTTGAATGCTCCATTCAAGCTGCCTTGAAGCTGCCTAAATAACAATTTTAGGACGGGTCTCTAGTCTCTGTAGGCAAGGCTCTGGGAAGGGAACGAGTGTTCTCTACATCAACAGGGTGCTTTCATAGCCTGGGTGGGAGCCTCTCCTCAGACGCTCTACAGCTAAAAGGAAACTTGACGTGAGTCCTTTCCTCAAGGTAAAGCCTAGAATAGCCCTGCCGAAGTGGAAGCTTGGAGCGGAGTCCTTGAGGCATTAGTTTCAGGTCTGTTTCCTTTTAAGGTTAGTAAGCTTTTCAGGACACCGAGGACCTCGCCTGGGCACCTTATTCCCTGGAAGACCACCGAGTACCGGCAGTCTCCACTGGGCTACTTAAGAAACATCCAGGCCCGGACACCTTTCCCAGTCACTCTGTGTATTTTGTGTGTAGGCCAACACACTGCACTCTTCCTTGGAAGAGCTAGATTTCTTCAGCTCTCCAACAGCCCCAGGAAATGTGTTCTCTCACGTCCTACATATCATGCAAATCTGCCTCATTGCCCTAGGCTGAGCAGCTCTGAGAAACCAAAACTGCTTCGCATTCCTTCTACAAAGTCATACCTTAAGACCCCATCCTTACAGGAGAAAGTCAGCTTGCGTTTCTGCTGTAACCAAAGCACAGATCTTCCTCTTACACTGCAGGGTTTTAGAAGAAGCTAAGCCAGATAGCCTACCTAGAGCGCTCCTTGGGGGAGGCTGTTGGCTACACGCAGAACTCCGTGCCAAATAAACTTTATTCAAGGAAGGGACCAGTGTTTAGCTAGAGTGTATATTTACTTGGTAGAAATCACAAGTAGGTAGGCCGCGTGTTCGCTGGAAACGGTGACCTTATGGCACAAGCCTTGCTTTCCCATTTTGAATGCTCCATGCATGCTGCCTTGAAGTTACCTAAATAACAGTTTTAGGACGAGTCTTTAGTCATTGTAGGCAGGGCTCTGGGAAGGGAACGAGTGTTCTCTGCATCAACAGGGTGCTTTCATAGCCTGGGTGGGAGCCTCTCCTCAGACGCCCTAGAGATAAAGGAAACTTGACGTGAGTTCTTTCCTCCAGGTAAAGCCTTGACTAGCCCTGCCGAAGCTGAGCTTGAAGCAGTTTCCTTGTGGCATTTGTTTTAGGTCTGTTTTCTTTTAAGGTTAGTAAGCTTGTCAAGACACCGAGGACCTCTCGTGGGCACCCTATTCCCTGCAAGAGCACCGAGTACCAGCAGGCTCCACTGGGCTACTAAGAAACATCCAGGCCCGGAAACGTTTCCCAGTCACTGTGTATTTTGTGTGTAGGGCAACACACTGCACTCTTCCTTGGAAGAGCTAGATTTCCTCAGCTCTCCAACAACTCCAGGAAATGTGTTCTCTCAATTCCTATATGTCATGCAAATCTCCCTCATTGCCCTTAGGCTGAGCAGCTCTGAGAAACCAAAACTGCTTCGCATTCCTTCTACAAGGTCATACCTTAAGACCCCATCCTTACAGGAGAAAGTCAGCTTGCGTTTCTGCTGTAACCAAAGCACAGATCTTCCTCTTACACTGCAGGGTTTTAGAAGAAGCTAAGCCAGATAGCCTACCTAGAGCGCTCCTTGGGGGAGGCTGTTGGCTACACGCAGAACTCCGTGCCAAATAAACTTTATTCAAGGAAGGGACCAGTGTTTAGCTAGAGTGTATATTTACTTGGTAGAAATCACAAGTAGGTAAGCCGCGTGTTCGCTGGAAACGGTGACCTTATGGCACAAGCCTTGCTTTCCCATTTTGAATGCTCCATGCATGCTGCCTTGAAGTTACCTAAATAACAGTTTTAGGACGAGTCTCTAGTCATTGTAGGCAAGGCTCTGGGAAGGGAACGAGTGTTCTCTGCATCAACAGGGTGCTTTCATAGCCTGGGTGGGAGCCTCTCCTCAGACGCCCTAGAGATAAAGGAAACTTGACGTGAGTTCTTTCCTCCAGGTAAAGCCTTGACTAGCCCTGCCGAAGCTGAGCTTGAAGCAGTTTCCTTGTGGCATTTGTTTTAGGTCTGTTTTCTTTTAAGGTTAGTAAGATTGTCAAGACACCGAGGACCTCTCGTGGGCACCCTATTCCCTGCAAGAGCACCGAGTACCAGCAGGCTCCACTGGGCTACTAAGAAACATCCAGGCCCGGAAACGTTTCCCAGTCACTGTGTATTTTGTGTGTAGGGCAACACACTGCACTCTTCCTTGGAAGAGCTAGATTTCCTCAGCTCTCCAACAACTCCAGGAAATGTGTTCTCTCAATTCCTATATGTCATGCAAATCTCCCTCATTGCCCTTAGGCTGAGCAGCACTGAGAAACCAAAACTGCAACGCATTCCTTCTTTAAAGTCAAACCTTAAGACCCCATCCTTACAGGAGAAAGTCGGCTTGCTTTCCTGCTGTAACCAAAGCACAGTTCTTCCTCTTACACTCCAGGGTTTTAGAAGAAGCAGAGCCCGATAGCCTACCCAGAGCGCTCCCAAGGGGAGGCGGTTGGCTACACGCAGAATTCCGTGCCAAATAAACTTTATTCAAGGAAGGGACCGGTGTGTAGCTAGAGTGTATATTTACTTGGTAGAAATCACAAGGACGTAGGCTGCATGTTCGCTGGAAACGGGGAACTTATGGCACAAGCCTTGCTTACCCATTTTGAATGCTCCCTTCAAGCTGCCTTGAAGCTGCCTAAATAACAATTTTAGGACGGGTCTCTAGTCTCTGTAGGCAAGGCTCTGGGAAGGGAACGAGTGTTCTCTACATCAACAGGGTGCTTTCATAGCCTGGGTGGGAGCCTCTCCTCAGACGCTCTACAGCTAAAAGGAAACTTGACGTGAGTCCTTTCCTCAAGGTAAAGCCTAGAATAGCCCTGCCGAAGTGGAAACTTGGAGCGGAGTCCTTGAGGCATTAGATTCAGGTCTGTTTCCTTTTAAGGTTAGTAAGCTTTTCAGGACACCGAGGACCTCGCCTGGGCACCTTATTCCCTGGAAGACCACCGAGTACCGGCAGTCTCCACTGGGCTACTAAGAAACATCCAGGCCCGGACACCTTTCCCAGTCACTCTGTGTATTTTGTGTGTAGGCCAACACACTGCACTCTTCCTTGGAAGAGCTAGATTTCCTCAGCTCTCCAACAGCCCCAGGAAATGTGTTCTCTCACGTCCTACATATCATGCAAATCTGCCTCATTGCCCTAGGCTGAGCAGCTCTGAGAAACCAAAACTGCTTCGCATTCCTTCTACAAAGTCATACCTTAAGACCCCATCCTTACAGGAGAAAGTCGGCTTGCTTTCCTGCTGTAACCAAAGCACAGTTCTTCCTCTTACACTCCAGGGTTTTAGAAGAAGCAGAGCCCGATAGCCTACCCAGAGCGCTCCCAAGGGGAGGCGGTTGGCTACACGCAGAATTCCGTGCCAAATAAACTTTATTCAAGGAAGGGACCGGTGTGTAGCTAGTGTGTATATTTACTTGGTAGAAATCACAAGGACGTAGGCTGCATGTTCGCTGGAAACGGGGAACTTATGGCACAAGCCTTGCTTACCCATTTTGAATGCTCCATTCAAGCTGCCTTGAAGCTGCCTAAATAACAATTTTAGGACGGGTCTCTAGTCTCTGTAGGGAAGGCTCTGGGAAGGGAACGAGTGTTCTCTACATCAACAGGGTGCTTTCATAGCCTGGGTGGGAGCCTCTCCTCAGACGCTCTACAGCTAAAAGGAAACTTGACGTGAGTCCTTTCCTCAAGGTAAAGCCTAGAATAGCCCTGCCGAAGTGGAAGCTTGGAGCGGAGTCCTTGAGGCATTAGTTTCAGGTCTGTTTCCTTTTAAGGTTAGTAAGCTTTTCAGGACACCGAGGACCTCGCCTGGGCACCTTATTCCCTGGAAGACCACCGAGTACCGGCAGTCTCCACTGGGCTACTTAAGAAACATCCAGGCCCGGACACCTTTCCCAGTCACTCTGTGTATTTTGTGTGTAGGCCAACACACTGCACTCTTCCTTGGAAGAGCTAGATTTCTTCAGCTCTCCAACAGCCCCAGGAAATGTGTTCTCTCACGTCCTACATATCATGCAAATCTGCCTCATTGCCCTAGGCTGAGCAGCTCTGAGAAACCAAAACTGCTTCGCATTCCTTCTACAAAGTCGTACCTTAAGACCCCATCCTTACAGGAGAAAGTCAGCTTGCGTTTCTGCTGTAACCAAAGCACAGATCTTCCTCTTACACTGCAGGGTTTTAGAAGAAGCTAAGCCAGATAGCCTACCTAGAGCGCTCCTTGGGGGAGGCTGTTGGCTACACGCAGAACTCCGTGCCAAATAAACTTTATTCAAGGAAGGGACCAGTGTTTAGCTAGAGTGTATATTTACTTGGTAGAAATCACAAGTAGGTAGGCCGCGTGTTCGCTGGAAACGGTGACCTTATGGCACAAGCCTTGCTTTCCCATTTTGAATGCTCCATGCATGCTGCCTTGAAGTTACCTAAATAACAGTTTTAGGACGAGTCTTTAGTCATTGTAGGCAGGGCTCTGGGAAGGGAACGAGTGTTCTCTGCATCAACAGGGTGCTTTCATAGCCTGGGTGGGAGCCTCTCCTCAGACGCCCTAGAGATAAAGGAAACTTGACGTGAGTTCTTTCCTCCAGGTAAAGCCTTGACTAGCCCTGCCGAAGCTGAGCTTGAAGCAGTTTCCTTGTGGCATTTGTTTTAGGTCTGTTTTCTTTTAAGGTTAGTAAGCTTGTCAAGACACCGAGGACCTCTCGTGGGCACCCTATTCCCTGCAAGAGCACCGAGTACCAGCAGGCTCCACTGGGCTACTAAGAAACATCCAGGCCCGGAAACGTTTCCCAGTCACTGTGTATTTTGTGTGTAGGGCAACACACTGCACTCTTCCTTGGAAGAGCTAGATTTCCTCAGCTCTCCAACAACTCCAGGAAATGTGTTCTCTCAATTCCTATATGTCATGCAAATCTCCCTCATTGCCCTTAGGCTGAGCAGCACTGAGAAACCAAAACTGCAACGCATTCCTTCTTTAAAGTCAAACCTTAAGACCCCATCCTTACAGGAGAAAGTCGGCTTGCTTTCCTGCTGTAACCAAAGCACAGTTCTTCCTCTTACACTCCAGGGTTTTAGAAGAAGCAGAGCCCGATAGCCTACCCAGAGCGCTCCCAAGGGGAGGCGGTTGGCTACACGCAGAATTCCGTGCCAAATAAACTTTATTCAAGGAAGGGACCGGTGTGTAGCTAGAGTGTATATTTACTTGGTAGAAATCACAAGGAGGTAGGCTGCATGTTCGCTGGAAACGGGGAACTTATGGCACAAGCCTTGCTTACCCATTTTGAATGCTCCATTCAAGCTGCCTTGAAGCTGCCTAAATAACAATTTTAGGACGGGTCTCTAGTCTCTGTAGGCAAGGCTCTGGGAAGGGAACGAGTGTTCTCTACATCAACAGGGTGCTTTCATAGCCTGGGTGGGAGCCTCTCCTCAGACGCTCTACAGCTAAAAGGAAACTTGACGTGAGTCCTTTCCTCAAGGTAAAGCCTAGAATAGCCCTGCCGAAGTGGAAGCTTGGAGCGGAGTCCTTGAGGCATTAGTTTCAGGTCTGTTTCCTTTTAAGGTTAGTAAGCTTTTCAGGACACCGAGGACCTCGCCTGGGCACCTTATTCCCTGGAAGACCACCGAGTACCGGCAGTCTCCACTGGGCTACTTAAGAAACATCCAGGCCCGGACACCTTTCCCAGTCACTCTGTGTATTTTGTGTGTAGGCCAACACACTGCACTCTTCCTTGGAAGAGCTAGATTTCCTCAGCTCTCCAACAGCCCCAGGAAATGTGTTCTCTCACGTCCTACATATCATGCAAATCTGCCTCATTGCCCTAGGCTGAGCAGCTCTGAGAAACCAAAACTGCTTCGCATTCCTTCTACAAGGTCATACCTTAAGACCCCATCCTTACAGGAGAAAGTCAGCTTGCGTTTCTGCTGTAACCAAAGCACAGATCTTCCTCTTACACTGCAGGGTTTTAGAAGAAGCTAAGCCAGATAGCCTACCTAGAGCGCTCCTTGGGGGAGGCTGTTGGCTACACGCAGAACTCCGTGCCAAATAAACTTTATTCAAGGAAGGGACCAGTGTTTAGCTAGAGTGTATATTTACTTGGTAGAAATCACAAGTAGGTAGGCCGCGTGTTCGCTGGAAACGGTGACCTTATGGCACAAGCCTTGCTTTCCCATTTTGAATGCTCCATGCATGCTGCCTTGAAGTTACCTAAATAACAGTTTTAGGACGAGTCTTTAGTCATTGTAGGCAGGGCTCTGGGAAGGGAACGAGTGTTCTCTGCATCAACAGGGTGCTTTCATAGCCTGGGTGGGAGCCTCTCCTCAGACGCCCTAGAGATAAAGGAAACTTGACGTGAGTTCTTTCCTCCAGGTAAAGCCTTGACTAGCCCTGCCGAAGCTGAGCTTGAAGCAGTTTCCTTGTGGCATTTGTTTTAGGTCTGTTTTCTTTTAAGGTTAGTAAGATTGTCAAGACACCGAGGACCTCTCGTGGGCACCCTATTCCCTGCAAGAGCACCGAGTACCAGCAGGCTCCACTGGGCTACTAAGAAACATCCAGGCCCGGAAACGTTTCCCAGTCACTGTGTATTTTGTGTGTAGGGCAACACACTGCACTCTTCCTTGGAAGAGCTAGATTTCCTCAGCTCTCCAACAACTCCAGGAAATGTGTTCTCTCAATTCCTATATGTCATGCAAATCTCCCTCATTGCCCTTAGGCTGAGCAGCACTGAGAAACCAAAACTGCAACGCATTCCTTCTTTAAAGTCAAACCTTAAGACCCCATCCTTACAGGAGAAAGTCGGCTTGCTTTCCTGCTGTAACCAAAGCACAGTTCTTCCTCTTACACTCCAGGGTTTTAGAAGAAGCAGAGCCCGATAGCCTACCCAGAGCGCTCCCAAGGGGAGGCGGTTGGCTACACGCAGAATTCCGTGCCAAATAAACTTTATTCAAGGAAGGGACCGGTGTGTAGCTAGAGTGTATATTTACTTGGTAGAAATCACAAGGAGGTAGGCTGCATGTTCGCTGGAAACGGGGAACTTATGGCACAAGCCTTGCTTACCCATTTTGAATGCTCCCTTCAAGCTGCCTTGAAGCTGCCTAAATAACAATTTTAGGACGGGTCTCTAGTCTCTGTAGGCAAGGCTCTGGGAAGGGAACGAGTGTTCTCTACATCAACAGGGTGCTTTCATAGCCTGGGTGGGAGCCTCTCCTCAGACGCTCTACAGCTAAAAGGAAACTTGACGTGAGTCCTTTCCTCAAGGTAAAGCCTAGAATAGCCCTGCCGAAGTGGAAACTTGGAGCGGAGTCCTTGAGGCATTAGATTCAGGTCTGTTTCCTTTTAAGGTTAGTAAGCTTTTCAGGACACCGAGGACCTCGCCTGGGCACCTTATTCCCTGGAAGACCACCGAGTACCGGCAGTCTCCACTGGGCTACTAAGAAACATCCAGGCCCGGACACCTTTCCCAGTCACTCTGTGTATTTTGTGTGTAGGCCAACACACTGCACTCTTCCTTGGAAGAGCTAGATTTCCTCAGCTCTCCAACAGCCCCAGGAAATGTGTTCTCTCACGTCCTACATATCATGCAAATCTGCCTCATTGCCCTAGGCTGAGCAGCTCTGAGAAACCAAAACTGCTTCGCATTCCTTCTACAAAGTCATACCTTAAGACCCCATCCTTACAGGAGAAAGTCGGCTTGCTTTCCTGCTGTAACCAAAGCACAGTTCTTCCTCTTACACTCCAGGGTTTTAGAAGAAGCAGAGCCCGATAGCCTACCCAGAGCGCTCCCAAGGGGAGGCGGTTGGCTACACGCAGAATTCCGTGCCAAATAAACTTTATTCAAGGAAGGGACCGGTGTGTAGCTAGAGTGTATATTTACTTGGTAGAAATCACAAGGAGGTAGGCTGCATGTTCGCTGGAAACGGGGAACTTATGGCACAAGCCTTGCTTACCCATTTTGAATGCTCCATTCAAGCTGCCTTGAAGCTGCCTAAATAACAATTTTAGGACGGGTCTCTAGTCTCTGTAGGCAAGGCTCTGGGAAGGGAACGAGTGTTCTCTACATCAACAGGGTGCTTTCATAGCCTGGGTGGGAGCCTCTCCTCAGACGCTCTACAGCTAAAAGGAAACTTGACGTGAGTCCTTTCCTCAAGGTAAAGCCTAGAATAGCCCTGCCGAAGTGGAAGCTTGGAGCGGAGTCCTTGAGGCATTAGTTTCAGGTCTGTTTCCTTTTAAGGTTAGTAAGCTTTTCAGGACACCGAGGACCTCGCCTGGGCACCTTATTCCCTGGAAGACCACCGAGTACCGGCAGTCTCCACTGGGCTACTTAAGAAACATCCAGGCCCGGACACCTTTCCCAGTCACTCTGTGTATTTTGTGTGTAGGCCAACACACTGCACTCTTCCTTGGAAGAGCTAGATTTCCTCAGCTCTCCAACAGCCCCAGGAAATGTGTTCTCTCACGTCCTACATATCATGCAAATCTGCCTCATTGCCCTAGGCTGAGCAGCTCTGAGAAACCAAAACTGCTTCGCATTCCTTCTACAAAGTCATACCTTAAGACCCCATCCTTACAGGAGAAAGTCAGCTTGCGTTTCTGCTGTAACCAAAGCACAGATCTTCCTCTTACACTGCAGGGTTTTAGAAGAAGCTAAGCCAGATAGCCTACCCAGAGCGCTCCTTGGGGGAGGCTGTCGGCTACACGCAGAACTCCGTGCCAAATAAACTTTATTCAAGGAAGGGACCAGTGTTTAGCTAGAGTGTATATTTACTTGGTAGAAATCACAAGTAGGTAGGCCGCGTGTTCGCTGGAAACGGTGACCTTATGGCACAAGCCTTGCTTTCCCATTTTGAATGCTCCATGCATGCTGCCTTGAAGTTACCTAAATAACAGTTTTAGGACGAGTCTTTAGTCATTGTAGGCAGGGCTCTGGGAAGGGAACGAGTGTTCTCTGCATCAACAGGGTGCTTTCATAGCCTGGGTGGGAGCCTCTCCTCAGACGCCCTAGAGATAAAGGAAACTTGACGTGAGTTCTTTCCTCCAGGTAAAGCCTTGACTAGCCCTGCCGAAGCTGAGCTTGAAGCAGTTTCCTTGTGGCATTTGTTTTAGGTCTGTTTTCTTTTAAGGTTAGTAAGCTTGTCAAGACACCGAGGACCTCTCGTGGGCACCCTATTCCCTGCAAGAGCACCGAGTACCAGCAGGCTCCACTGGGCTACAAAGAAACATCCAGGTCCGGAAACGTTTCCCAGTCACTGTGTATTTTGTGTGTAGGGCAACACACTGCACTCTTCCTTGGAAGAGCTAGATTTCCTCAGCTCTCCACCAACTCCAGGAAATGTGTTCTCTCAATTCCTACATGTCATGCAAATCTCCCTCATTGCCCTTAGGCTGAGCAGCACTGAGAAACCAAAACTGCAACGCATTCCTTCTTTAAAGTCAAACCTTAAGACCCCATCCTTACAGGAGAAAGTCGGCTTGCTTTCCTGCTGTAACCAAAGCACAGTTCTTCCTCTTACACTCCAGGGTTTTAGAAGAAGCAGAGCCCGATAGCCTACCCAGAGCGCTCCCAAGGGGAGGCGGTTGGCTACACGCAGAATTCCGTGCCAAATAAACTTTATTCAAGGAAGGGACCGGTGTGTAGCTAGAGTGTATATTTACTTGGTAGAAATCACAAGGACGTAGGCTGCATGTTCGCTGGAAACGGGGAACTTATGGCACAAGCCTTGCTTACCCATTTTGAATGCTCCCTTCAAGCTGCCTTGAAGCTGCCTAAATAACAATTTTAGGACGGGTCTCTAGTCTCTGTAGGCAAGGCTCTGGGAAGGGAACGAGTGTTCTCTACATCAACAGGGTGCTTTCATAGCCTGGGTGGGAGCCTCTCCTCAGACGCTCTACAGCTAAAAGGAAACTTGACGTGAGTCCTTTCCTCAAGGTAAAGCCTAGAATAGCCCTGCCGAAGTGGAAGCTTGGAGCGGAGTCCTTGAGGCATTAGTTTCAGGTCTGTTTCCTTTTAAGGTTAGTAAGCTTTTCAGGACACCGAGGACCTCGCCTGGGCACCTTATTCCCTGGAAGACCACCGAGTACCGGCAGTCTCCACTGGGCTACTTAAGAAACATCCAGGCCCGGACACCTTTCCCAGTCACTCTGTGTATTTTGTGTGTAGGCCAACACACTGCACTCTTCCTTGGAAGAGCTAGATTTCTTCAGCTCTCCAACAGCCCCAGGAAATGTGTTCTCTCACGTCCTACATATCATGCAAATCTGCCTCATTGCCCTAGGCTGAGCAGCTCTGAGAAACCAAAACTGCTTCGCATTCCTTCTACAAAGTCATACCTTAAGACCCCATCCTTACAGGAGAAAGTCAGCTTGCGTTTCTGCTGTAACCAAAGCACAGATCTTCCTCTTACACTGCAGGGTTTTAGAAGAAGCTAAGCCAGATAGCCTACCTAGAGCGCTCCTTGGGGGAGGCGGTTGCCTACACGCAGAACTCCGTGCCAAATAAACTTTATTCAAGGAAGGGACCAGTGTTTAGCTAGAGTGTATATTTACTTGGTAGAAATCACAAGTAGGTAGGCCGCGTGTTCGCTGGAAACGGTGACCTTATGGCACAAGCCTTGCTTTCCCATTTTGAATGCTCCATGCATGCTGCCTTGAAGTTACCTAAATAACAGTTTTAGGACGAGTCTTTAGTCATTGTAGGCAGGGCTCTGGGAAGGGAACGAGTGTTCTCTGCATCAACAGGGTGCTTTCATAGCCTGGGTGGGAGCCTCTCCTCAGACGCCCTAGAGATAAAGGAAACTTGACGTGAGTTCTTTCCTCCAGGTAAAGCCTTGACTAGCCCTGCCGAAGTTGAGCTTGAAGCAGTTTCCTTGTGGCATTTGTTTTAGGTCTGTTTTCTTTTAAGGTTAGTAAGCTTGTCAAGACACCGAGGACCTCTCGTGGGCACCCTATTCCCTGCAAGAGCACCGAGTACCAGCAGGCTCCACTGGGCTACTAAGAAACATCCAGGCCCGGCAACGTTTCCCAGTCACTGTGTATTTTGTGTGTAGGGCAACACACTGCACTCTTCCTTGGAAGAGCTAGATTTCCTCAGCTCTCCAACAACTCCAGGAAATGTGTTCTCTCAATTCCTATATGTCATGCAAATCTCCCTCATTGCCCTTAGGCTGAGCAGCACTGAGAAACCAAAACTGCAACGCATTCCTTCTTTAAAGTCAAACCTTAAGACCCCATCCTTACAGGAGAAAGTCGGCTTGCTTTCCTGCTGTAACCAAAGCACAGTTCTTCCTCTTACACTCCAGGGTTTTAGAAGAAGCAGAGCCCGATAGCCTACCCAGAGCGCTCCCAAGGGGAGGCGGTTGGCTACACGCAGAATTCCGTGCCAAATAAACTTTATTCAAGGAAGGGACCGGTGTGTAGCTAGAGTGTATATTTACTTGGTAGAAATCACAAGGACGTAGGCTGCATGTTCGCTGGAAACGGGGAACTTATGGCACAAGCCTTGCTTACCCATTTTGAATGCTCCATTCAAGCTGCCTTGAAGCTGCCTAAATAACAATTTTAGGACGGGTCTCTAGTCTCTGTAGGCAAGGCTCTGGGAAGGGAACGAGTGTTCTCTACATCAACAGGGTGCTTTCATAGCCTGGGTGGGAGCCTCTCCTCAGACGCTCTACAGCTAAAAGGAAACTTGACGTGAGTCCTTTCCTCAAGGTAAAGCCTAGAATAGCCCTGCCGAAGTGGAAGCTTGGAGCGGAGTCCTTGAGGCATTAGTTTCAGGTCTGTTTCCTTTTAAGGTTAGTAAGCTTTTCAGGACACCGAGGACCTCGCCTGGGCACCTTATTCCCTGGAAGACCACCGAGTACCGGCAGTCTCCACTGGGCTACTTAAGAAACATCCAGGCCCGGACACCTTTCCCAGTCACTCTGTGTATTTTGTGTGTAGGCCAACACACTGCACTCTTCCTTGGAAGAGCTAGATTTCTTCAGCTCTCCAACAGCCCCAGGAAATGTGTTCTCTCACGTCCTACATATCATGCAAATCTGCCTCATTGCCCTAGGCTGAGCAGCTCTGAGAAACCAAAACTGCTTCGCATTCCTTCTACAAAGTCATACCTTAAGACCCCATCCTTACAGGAGAAAGTCAGCTTGCGTTTCTGCTGTAACCAAAGCACAGATCTTCCTCTTACACTGCAGGGTTTTAGAAGAAGCTAAGCCAGATAGCCTACCTAGAGCGCTCCTTGGGGGAGGCGGTTGCCTACACGCAGAACTCCGTGCCAAATAAACTTTATTCAAGGAAGGGACCAGTGTTTAGCTAGAGTGTATATTTACTTGGTAGAAATCACAAGTAGGTAGGCCGCGTGTTCGCTGGAAACGGTGACCTTATGGCACAAGCCTTGCTTTCCCATTTTGAATGCTCCATGCATGCTGCCTTGAAGTTACCTAAATAACAGTTTTAGGACGAGTCTTTAGTGATTGTAGGCAGGGCTCTGGGAAGGGAACGAGTGTTCTCTGCATCAACAGGGTGCTTTCATAGCCTGGGTGGGAGCCTCTCCTCAGACGCCCTAGAGATAAAGGAAACTTGACGTGAGTTCTTTCCTCCAGGTAAAGCCTTGACTAGCCCTGCCGAAGTTGAGCTTGAAGCAGTTTCCTTGTGGCATTTGTTTTAGGTCTGTTTTCTTTTAAGGTTAGTAAGCTTGTCAAGACACCGAGGACCTCTCGTGGGCACCCTATTCCCTGCAAGAGCACCGAGTACCAGCAGGCTCCACTGGGCTACTAAGAAACATCCAGGCCCGGAAACGTTTCCCAGTCACTGTGTATTTTGTGTGTAGGGCAACACACTGCACTCTTCCTTGGAAGAGCTAGATTTCCTCAGCTCTCCAACAACTCCAGGAAATGTGTTCTCTCAATTCCTATATGTCATGCAAATCTCCCTCATTGCCCTTAGGCTGAGCAGCACTGAGAAACCAAAACTGCAACGCATTCCTTCTTTAAAGTCAAACCTTAAGACCCCATCCTTACAGGAGAAAGTCGGCTTGCTTTCCTGCTGTAACCAAAGCACAGTTCTTCCTCTTACACTCCAGGGTTTTAGAAGAAGCAGAGCCCGATAGCCTACCCAGAGCGCTCCCAAGGGGAGGCGGTTGGCTACACGCAGAATTCCGTGCCAAATAAACTTTATTCAAGGAAGGGACCGGTGTGTAGCTAGAGTGTATATTTACTTGGTAGAAATCACAAGGAGGTAGGCTGCATGTTCGCTGGAAACGGGGAACTTATGGCACAAGCCTTGCTTACCCATTTTGAATGCTCCATTCAAGCTGCCTTGAAGCTGCCTAAATAACAATTTTAGGACGGGTCTCTAGTCTCTGTAGGCAAGGCTCTGGGAAGGGAACGAGTGTTCTCTACATCAACAGGGTGCTTTCATAGCCTGGGTGGGAGCCTCTCCTCAGACGCTCTACAGCTAAAAGGAAACTTGACGTGAGTCCTTTCCTCAAGGTAAAGCCTAGAATAGCCCTGCCGAAGTGGAAGCTTGGAGCGGAGTCCTTGAGGCATTAGTTTCAGGTCTGTTTCCTTTTAAGGTTAGTAAGCTTTTCAGGACACCGAGGACCTCGCCTGGGCACCTTATTCCCTGGAAGACCACCGAGTACCGGCAGTCTCCACTGGGCTACTTAAGAAACATCCAGGCCCGGACACCTTTCCCAGTCACTCTGTGTATTTTGTGTGTAGGCCAACACACTGCACTCTTCCTTGGAAGAGCTAGATTTCTTCAGCTCTCCAACAGCCCCAGGAAATGTGTTCTCTCACGTCCTACATATCATGCAAATCTGCCTCATTGCCCTAGGCTGAGCAGCTCTGAGAAACCAAAACTGCTTCGCATTCCTTCTACAAAGTCATACCTTAAGACCCCATCCTTACAGGAGAAAGTCAGCTTGCGTTTCTGCTGTAACCAAAGCACAGATCTTCCTCTTACACTGCAGGGTTTTAGAAGAAGCTAAGCCAGATAGCCTACCTAGAGCGCTCCTTGGGGGAGGCTGTTGGCTACACGCAGAACTCCGTGCCAAATAAACTTTATTCAAGGAAGGGACCAGTGTTTAGCTAGAGTGTATATTTACTTGGTAGAAATCACAAGTAGGTAGGCCGCGTGTTCGCTGGAAACGGTGACCTTATGGCACAAGCCTTGCTTTCCCATTTTGAATGCTCCATGCATGCTGCCTTGAAGTTACCTAAATAACAGTTTTAGGACGAGTCTTTAGTCATTGTAGGCAGGGCTCTGGGAAGGGAACGAGTGTTCTCTGCATCAACAGGGTGCTTTCATAGCCTGGGTGGGAGCCTCTCCTCAGACGCCCTAGAGATAAAGGAAACTTGACGTGAGTTCTTTCCTCCAGGTAAAGCCTTGACTAGCCCTGCCGAAGTTGAGCTTGAAGCAGTTTCCTTGTGGCATTTGTTTTAGGTCTGTTTTCTTTTAAGGTTAGTAAGCTTGTCAAGACACCGA